>NC_140084.1:25718695-26216922 GCF_964194135.1 Talpa europaea
TCAATTGACCCCCCACCCTCAAGAAAAAAATAAAAAGGTCTGCTCTCAGACCTCTCAGAGGGCCTCCCTCCCTCCCCTTAATCGGTGGATGTGGCTGGGCAGTGGGCTGGCTCATGCCCTATGAGATGTATTTTCTGGAAATGGTTCTAAGAGTCTGATGGCCACAAGCTCTGGGTCAGAATGAGTGTGAAAGTCATTGTTTCTGGTTGGAGCAGAAAAAAGTGAGCACGAGAAGGTGGCCTGCAGGTGGGAAGGCCGGGCCTGCTGCTCTGCCCAGCACCACTCAGCCTGGGACTTGGTTTTGCTCTTGCACGAACACCAGCTTTTTGCTTGACTTCTAGAGGGCCCCCACACTCCTACACTGCAGCCCCTCTGAACTGGGCTCCCACAAGTGCAGCCCCTGCTGTCCCTTTGTCTCCATCTGTCTAGGCCATGTCATGGGCACTCTGCGAAGTCCCCAGAGTCCTGTCTCAGGGCTCAGAGTCCTTGACTCCAGTCTGCTTGGCCCTCTGCAGCTATGTGAGCCTAGACTGGGGGTTCTACCTCTGTATGCTGTGGTGTTCCCGTCTGTACAGTGGGGAAAAGAACACATTCTACCTGATCAGAGGTAGCTGCTGTCACCATAATCATAGTCTTCACCCATTGTAACACTGGCTGGGTTGTATTTCATCATCATGAAATACTTGCTGTGTGTTTATTTGGCCCACCCACGTGCATTTTGGGCTCCTTCAGTGTGCCTTTTTCAGCCTCTGCTGGATGCCCTAGCACCCACTGCAGCAGCAACCTCTGAGGCTTCAGATGAACCCCGGATTCCTTAGGCTCAGCTGCATGGCACGAGTCCCTGGTGCATGGTATGGAAGCAGACCCCAAAGGGCTTCTGTCCTGCTACTTAAAGGGAGCCTTAGAAGTCAGAGAAGGACACAGAGATGTGCCCTGAGCAGACCAGAGTGGGAAGGAGTAGTGGGTTCCGTCACCCCATTCTCTGTGTTCAAACTTCTCGCAGACAAATGAGGACTGTGGGGAGAGTGGGGTGCCTTACTAGGGCCGGTGGTGCTAACAGTGGGAGAGCCCAGATGCCTGCTCTAGGGCCCATGTACTGGTGGGCAGCCTCTACGGGCCAGCCTGCCCCCTATGTGCCCTCCATGCGGGTCTCCCCAGCCTGTGCCTGGAACGGAGCACACACCAGCCACATCTGCTGGCTGGTGACTTAACTCACATCTAAGCAAATGCTGGGGGCACCAACCGTGCGAAAATGGAGGCCAGAAAGTCAACTGTGTTTCCCGTCACTGGGTCAGAGCAGCTTTCTCCTCAGAAAAACCCTACAAAGAAAGCCCCGGAGGAGATAATAGCGGTGTCTTTCACAATGGAAAGGTCAAGCAACATGTGTTTATTGAGTGACTCCGTGGGCCTGGCCTTCGCCCGGCTTTGTAGGTGATTATGAGACAGGCAGGCCCACAGGGCACTCTTGGTAAGCAGGCTGGAGTCAAAACACATGGGAAAAGCTAGCGAGCCTCCCAGAGCAGCAGGACATTGTGTAGAAATGTCCAGAAAAGATTCAGAGGTGGGGGTGTCATAAAGAGACTGAGAGGGAGGTTGGGTGGGAAGACTTGGCAGAAGAGAAAAAGGAGGAGGTGGCATTCCACACCTGGAGGAAACAGGTGAGTGTCAGGTGTGGAAGGTGAGAGGGCCACAGGGCAGGCTGATCTCAGGGAGGTTATTGGGGTCCCCTTGCTGGGCCTTGCCACCAAGCCCTGGGATGGTAGGCGTCCGGTTGTGCAGGTCCCTGGTCTCTCTCGTCACTGCCCTTCCTGCTGAGGCCGCTTTGAAATTTGACTAAGGTTGGAAGCACGTGTTTCAGCGTTTCTGGATGCAATTTGGTATTATAGCAAAGAATCAAAGGATACTTGCTATCACTTTAAAGTATATTTCTCTCCCTCTTCCTCTGAGCACCTGACCCCACAATCATCGCCGACTTTGAAATAATAGGCCCGTCATAATTATGAGAATTAGTCTGGAGACTTCTGCCTTATTTGCTCAACTGAGGTTGAACAGGCTGTCTTTCAAGGTGGAAAGGGTGTCCGGGATCAGCTTGGCTGAGAGGGAAATGCAGAACGGGGCTGCAGGCCGGGGGCAGCCAGGTAGTGTGGGTGCAGGGATGGGGGGGGCAGCTGGGGAGGAAGCACCCCCTGCCCAATACATCAGCCACTTGTCCTGAGCACCCTGGACCCATCCTTCTGAGAGGACGGTTTCTCAGGAGAAACTGGAGACTAGGGTTATGTATATAATGTCCTGAATTTTGAAATGTTAAAACAATTTAGCAGATGAAAACACTGTGTGCTGAATGTTGGGGATGCCCATCACATATGTTCCAGAAGTGGAAACAGAGGCCCAGGCTTGGAAGAGGAACTGGGCTGAGTCATTAAGGTACTGGACACTCATGGCCCTTCAGTCTCTGGGTCCGAGCACCCCCAGGTGTCTTGTCCACAGAGGTCATATGAGGACCCTTCTGCCCGGCCCGACTGCCTGCTTCTTTCAGTTCCTGCTTGCCCTTGACCAGGTGCCAGCAGCCTCTCTGTGACTTTGAGCCTCTGCTGCAAAGCCTGGTTCTGTCAATGCTTCGAACACATGGGATGGGGCTCTGCCATCACCTGGCAGCACAGGTGGCACCTGGAACCTCCCTTTCTAGGCATGGGCAGGGTCATGGGGCGGCTCTGGCACAGGCGGAGGAGGCCTGGGCTCGCACGGAGCTTGGCTCCCGTGTCCTTATGGGGTATTAAAGGAAGTGCGTGAGAGTTAATGCAGAACTCTTTCTTTGACTTAATTTATTATAATATATGTGGCTAAAATGTAGATCACTCTGCTGTTTTGGATCTCCGTTTTGATTCCCAAAATTGCAATCATGATAGGTGGATTATAAGCGTGCTTTAACATACAGATGAGGAAATGTATTCCTGTGCAATTTTCCCCTAAGGAGAAGTGAGAGGATAAGGGGCAGGAGTTTTGAATAACCTTGCAACATTTAGTTGTCTCTCTCGGTTATGGGATAGAAATTAGCATTGCAGGACGATGTGCTGTGTGAATGTGGCTCTGCTTTGAATATTAGTGTGGAAGGGTTTACAAAGGGGATGGGGAAGCAGTTTTCCATATTAAAGAAAAATGCACCAGTATCTACTCGAGCAAAGTGGTGTCAGCTTGTCAAATGGTTATTAGTCATGCAAAACATAGTGAGTGCCTACTATGTACCTGATGCCTAGCTAGGAGCTGGGGGTGCCACGGTAAACCAGACAGACCACTCGTCTGCTGGGGACCAGAGCTCCAGCAGTAAATATATGAACAGCGCCCGCTCAGGGTTAGCTGGGGGCCAAGAGAAAGCCTGGAGGGCGGGGGTTTTAGGCTGAGGGAAGAGAACAAGCATCATGCACATGGGAAGCCAGTGAGGTGGGACACCACCAAGAACATATGTCGGGGCGGCCTTCTTCCTCAGGCCCAGAAACTTAGCAGAAGTACCAGGCAGAACAAATGGCCTGGTGTGCAGCCCGGGACCTGGACACTGCTTTCTCCCCAGCGTGGTCCAGGGCCTCTTTGTCGGTGTCATACACACCTGCCAGTTTCTGGGGTGGGGGTCCTGAGAGCTCCTTGCTGGCTGCAGAACAGAACCCCATCTCTGTGTGGACGTCACTCTGGCTGGGCAGGGAGGACCCTGCCCTGGGAGGGGGGACAAACATGGATGCTGGTGTGGCAGGTGAGATTCAGGGAAGCCACGTTCTCCCCTGGGGGAGTCAGGCTCTGGCAGGGGAGAACCCTGTCTCAAGAGAGCCTGGAGGAGAAGCAGTTAGGCACCCCCGGGAGCAGTGAGCTGGGCTGACAGAGGGCAAGGTGGTGGGGACTGAAGCCACACAGAGCTCAGAGCTACCTGTGTCCACATCCCCCCTTCCTTCCAGGAGAGCTTGCAGCAGCCTCTGCCCACTCAGCTCAGGCCGCCTGTACTGAAGTTAGGGGGACGGGCAGGTCAGAGGAGGCGAGTTAAGAACTTAAAGAAAAAAGGGGACCTCCTTTGATGACACAGTCACGGACTGTCTTACCCAACCCCACAAAGCCATTCATTCAGTCCTTTATTCACGTGTTCAGCCGGTGAGTCGCGGTATTTACCAAGCGCTCATCATGCGCCAGGAGGTCTTAGGGACACAGAGTGAGAAAAACAGACTCCAGCCCAGCCCTCAGAGTATAGGTAGGTCAGGAGGAGACAGAAACCCGGCAGGCATGCTGAGCACAGACTCTGTCCTGGAGGTTATATTTTGAAGTGATCAGGGTAGGCCTGACTTAGCCTGGAGTCAGAGAATGTCTTCCAAGAAAGATACATTGGAGCCAACCCTTAAGAATGAGTGGGGTTAACTGAGCAAGATGGAGGTGGTAGGGCTGGGCTGGAGTTTGAGGTTTTGTTTCTGGTAGAGGACCAGGGTCAGTCAGTGAGAAAGTTCTCACCTTCCTCCTCCTGGAGGCCCTGGAGGCCTGACTTGGGACAGGCTGGGACAGGAGTGCATCTCTGTGGCCTGCTTATGCGTTGAAGAGGGAAGGTCCAGCTCAGACGCATCACTGGACAGTTCAAGTTCTAGAACTCTTGCCCAGCACTGAGTGTGCTTCCCTGGGACTGGACAGGAGTGAGTCCGAAAGTCTCTGGGGCACAGAGCAGAGGAGCCTGCTGGTCTGTGGTCTGGATGAGGGTTCTCAAGATGTCTGCCCACTGCCTCCCTGTCCGGTGCGGGAGGAAGGTTGAGCTGCAGAAAGTGCTGTGTGCTCTGATCCCTCCCTGTCACATGAGTGCTCCACTCCCCCGCAGGTCCTCCTCCCCACCCCACTGACACACCTTCAGGGCTGTTGGCAGTAATTCTGCTGTGTCTAGGACGTGCTGAGGACATGTGCCAAATAAGCCATCAGTTTGGGATGAAAAAAAGGTGGAGTCGTATTGATGGACTTCCTGCCACTTGGGGCCGGGGTTGCTTTGCACGTGGGAAATGATCTTCCTCTTACAGAACGCGTCTCCATGAGGGGGAGGAGCACAGCAGTGCAGTGAACAGGCACATTTTCCCTGCCCCCCCTTACATGCAGCCGCCTGGATTACAGTTTCCAGCATGTCATGCTGAATGGGCTGGAGTGGGGGGGTCAGCTGGGAGAGGGCTAGAGAGATTATGTAGATGGATACATGGAGGAGGGATGAAGTAGGGATGAGACACATGTGGTGAGAGAGGCTGCAGGTTAAGGACACGCAGAGAGGCTGCCACTGGGACTTTAGCATTTTGGCAGAGACAACAGCAGCTGTTATCTTGAACTTGTGGTGGATTATATGGTACATTTCAGTGTTGGGTCTCTCCCTCGGTCCCAGCTCTCGGGGACCCACCCAACCCCTTTGCTGTAGTTCCTACCAGAAGGTGCCTTGGCGAGCTTTCAGGCCTCCATCACCCTGCTCTGGGCTGAGCCTACCTGACTGGGCATTGACCCATGAGGGGATGGGTAATTTGGGGAGTTATATTGGGAATCTGTTCATTGAAATCCTGTCTTTTCTCGCTGTACACCAATTAATAAGAGTCTGCTTTCTTTGCCTTTGTGGGCACAGATGGCCAGACCCTTTTAGATGTACCCTAACAGTTTGGGGCCCCTGGGTACCCCGTGGTTTTACCTGGTTCCATTTCCAGTTTTGGATCATGGATCCTCCTGGGACTGTGGGGAGTGAGGCTCCCTAGAAGGACCCCTGTGGTGATCCAGTACATGCATCATCACTGCTGGCTTATCCTGGTTCTGTGAGTATTTTGGACCCAAATCTACCAGCTGCCCTTTCCTCACGGCACCTCCTTTGGTCTTCATGAACGGATGCAACATGGGTGCCATTTTTCCCACCTCACCAAGTATTGGAGGCTGGGTGGCCCAGGGGTCGTTTCCCCCGCACACAGCTCTGTGGGGCAGGGTGAGACTGGAGCCCAGAGCCAGCTGCCTGGATGCCAGCGACTGTCCCCCCCTCCCCAGGACTCAAGATCTTTCAAAGCCCCTGTCTCATGGAACCCTTGGATTCCTTTGTGATAAGTGCCGTTATCCAATTATTATCCAGTTTTACTAACAAGGAAAGTAAAGTTCAAGGAGCTTCAGATTCAAACTCAGATCTTGGACTCAAGCAAACCTGTTTGGTTGGTGTGTTGGTGTTCTAATGCCCAAGGCCCCCTTCAGCCCGGGCAGTCTATGCACGCTCCCGAGGTTCTGCAGACACTTTGCTCCAGATCCACAGGCCCCTTCCCCTAAAGTAGGGCTGCCAACCTGTCCCCTCCTTTTGAGGGCTCCTTGGAGGATGTGTTCATCTTGTTTAGTCAGTCTCTTATCCCTGGTCAAGATTCCTTTGGATTAAACTGTGGGATTCCCAAAGTCTGGAAAGATCCCTTTGAGAAATTTATCAATACTTAATACTTTCATCTGTGAGCAAAGGAAGAATTAGCAAACTTGCCCTTCCTGTGAGAAGCTGCTCTCCAGGAAGCTAGTCCTGCCTGGAGCTAGGGTCAGTTAGTTTATTCACATATTATTCATTCACCTGTGTGTTGGGTGAGTAGTGGTTGGCCACCTACTATGTGCCTTCGTGGGTGTGAGGGAAGCCCCAGCCTTGTCCTCTGCAGGTTGCAACAGGAAGCCCAGCCTTAGAGAAGAGCACAGCCGGCTCTCCCCCTGCCAGGCGAGCTGATGGGGGCCCCCTAAGGATGTGACTGGGGACTCGCTGAGGTTGAGAACATGGTCTGATGTATGATGGAGAAAAAGCTCTCTCATGGGTCTATCAAAGGAAAATAAACTTGCCAGTTTAGAGATATCAAAAATAAATTCAGGCTTTTGCCAATCTCTGCAAGGTGGGAAGCCAACGACAACTTTGCTGAAAGTGTCACTGTCATGTTGGCTGAAGTCCATGCCTTTCCAGCAACCTGGGCATCAGGTGGCCAGGACAATGACTCAGGCAGGAGGCCGTTCCCTCTGACGTGGCTCCGGCTTTGTTTTGCTGCAGGTACCAAGACAATGAACAGTGGGGGTAGCCTCAACTGTCTCCTTGGCTCCTCCACTCTGTGGCCTCAGCCAAGACCTAAGGTTTTGTCCTTTGGAGAGCCACCAGCCTGGCAGCATTTCTCTAGAAAGATCTATCTGTTGTAACGGGCAGAGCTAGATCAATTTTTTTTTTTTGGCCAATTTTTATGTCAGCTAAGGTATTTATTATTGCAAGGTATTGAAGGCTTCAGTGTGCACTAAATATATATTTTTTAATGTTGATCCTATGGCAGTTTTCGTCTGATAAAGGTTCTCAAATTAAAAAGGGCTAGGTAAGTCACTGCAGCTCAAAAATGGCAGTAACTTCAGAGCTGGCAATTGACACTTGTTTTCTGCCACTGTTTACTCTTCAATAAAAAATGCATATTTACCATAGCAACCTCCTGATCACGTGGTGCCCTGTCTTACCCGCTACCCTCTAAAACAGAATAGCTTCTTAAAGAAACACACACATCCTAATGTGTATGCTTTTCAGATGCAAAAATGTGTTCTTTATAAGAAAGCCCTCTTTCCTGGGATTTAATGCTAATAAACATGTCATCTTACAGAAATCATTTTGGTCCCATGTCTTAAATTTTAGGATGTTCATTCTGGAAATCAAAATAAAATTACTGTTGGAGGAGCTTTTGATTATCTTGAGAGTTTGCCAATTATTTATTTTAATACGGTTCTCAATATATATAATATATATTTGCATTTATACTCACATATATACACATACATACATATATATATATATTTCCCCAAACAACAGCCATTAGTATCGTTTGGAAGAGAGTTTGGTGTAGATTCTAATGACCTGCCGCTTCATCTGTGATTAAAGATTGTCATCTATGCGAAGCTCAATTGCAGCCTGAATTGTTTTTCACTGTTAACTTGGGAAATTGCCTGGGTTGTCAGAGCTTTGGAGAAACTGCACTCCTCACGACGGGAACATGAGCCCTCATCCTGGCCCTTGTGCATGTGTCTGGATCCATAGGTAGGAGCTGAGGGGAAGACAAGGGGACCCTGAAGTCTCTGGTCTCTGCTCTCTCATCCACCCCCCCCCCCCAGTGCTTGCAACAACGTGTCCCTTTGGCAATATTCATGTTAAAAGCCACTATTAATTGGAGCCTATCCTGCACCAGGCACTGTGCTCAGTGAATTATTCCGACTCTCCCCTGTTGCTGATAAGGAGACAGACCTCAGAGAGGTTATGCCACTTGCCCAGAGTTACACTCCAAGAATTGCTGGGACTCGAGTTCGGCCTGAAGCCTTTGGGCTGCAAACTCTTCCCCCTTAATATGTCACTTGAACCTTTCTGTTCAAGCCTGAAAAGACCAGTGGGGACTGGACAGAGCCACCTTTAGAGGAAGGGCAGTGGGTGCACTTGCTTCTGGAATGTTCTCCAGAGAATCTGCAGGGCTTTGGTATCAGCAGAGATTGGGGAGCGCCTGTGCCCCCACACCCTGGTTTCCACCTGTGTGCTGGGTCCCTGTGAATGCCACTCAGGAGAGGGCTGTGAGTCTGTGTGGCCATAGTCCTGGTCGGTGCCCCCTGGGGCATCGCAGAGGGCTGGGCTTGGGGGCGCTTCTCATCCGGGCTGGGTGGATTTTAAAATTCCTTCCAGCCACATGCAGACCAATCTGAAAAACAAGAACATATTGTGGCGCTGTTATGCTTAGTGGCTTTGGGGGAAAATCCGATTGTGGAGCGAGGCAGGGCTTTCTGCGGTGAAGTGGCAATATGACCCGAACTCGGAGGAGGAGGGTTGCCGGACCCCAGGCCCCGGCTAGCCTATCCCACCGCAGCGTGCCCACCAGCCGCTTCATAATTGTCCATCCAGAGTGTCTCCATGCTGCCTTAATAGATTATTTAAAATGGTGCGTGTGCCTCCACGCACCCTCCAGCCGGCCCGGACTGTACGTAGTCACAGGCGGGGAGAGGTAATTGCTTATCATGTATCTCTTTGTTCCAGACACTTTTATAAAAGAGTATGTATTATGTATGGTGTGACCTTCAAATGTCAGGAATGTGTTGTGCAATAAACTGTCAATATTTGTGGTTATAAGGTACTAGATGACTTTTACAATAATTGGAACGGCTATATTAAAAGCTTGGATCACTCAGCTGGTTAAAGAGAAAGACACAGGCCAGCGTTCATCAGGGACCTGCCTTCTGCCAACGATTAAATGAAAGATATTGCAAGGTGCTTAAGATGTCTTCTTTGTTTAAAAAAGAGTATGGCAAAACACGCCTCCAGGGGAGGTGTTATCTCCCAATCATTCCTTCTCCTCTCAACGTGCTCAAATCCCAGGAGAAAACTCAGCCCCACAAGTTATGGCGACTGACCAAGTGCATATTAAAACCGATCAGTCCAGCTCGTTCTCTATGTCATTTAGGTAAGGATTCCTTGAAACACACCAGCCGTCAAAGAGATCGCCTTCAACCTCCTCTCAGCCCCCACGCCACCCATCCATGAGGGGGCTGTAAATTATCATAAGAGGAACTTAAAAGCTATAGGGCTTTTTTAAGGGAAATAAATTATGTAGACATCTTTTGGGAATTTATACTTTATGGTAAATAGAGGCTTCTTTTTTTTTTTAAGAAAGGAATAATTTAAATTATGAAAAAGAGAAAGGAAAAACAAATATTTTGCAATAATTACAATAGTCAGTAGGGCATAGATTACTTTAAAAAATACATGTTTTGCTGTATCTTCATGCTGATGGAGGCTATTTCTTCTGGTGACAGTGAGATCTTTTTTAGCCAACACGTGGGTAAATGAGAAAGTGGGAGATGCCTCAACCACACACACCCATTTTCTGTAAAGCTCACTTAGGCCTTGCTGATTGTAAGTGTGTTTGTAGTTCCTTTACCTGAATGGAAAGAGAACTGGGAGAAACCTGCGGTCACCTCCTCCAGGAAGCCTCCCTGGTCACCAATCATGACCTGTCCACCCTGCTGCTGGCATCATACTCTAGCCCTTGGAGGCACTGGGCACTTTGGGACAATTCTGGTATTTTTCTGGGGTCAGGTGCTCCCGGGGTATTCAGAGCAGTTCTTGCTGTCACAAGCCTCTGAACTCCAGTTTGCTGATTCTTTCATTTGTTGAAAAAAGTTGTATTGAGCACAGCTATGATCTACCACGTGCCGATAGATGTCAAACAGCAGTACATGGCTCCTGTGGGTGTGGTGCTCCCGGTCCAGGGCAGGGAAGGCCGAAAGCAAACAGATATATAGGCCAGTTAAGTGTCTCCTGAGGGTGACAGTTGCTGTGAAGGAAGGAAGAGGAGGGAAAGCGTGCTGGGAGCAGGAGTCAGGAGACTCCTGACAGCGGGAGATGCTGCATTTCTCCCAAGAGGTGACTTTGAGACTGAAGCCTGAATTTGCGTGAATTCTGAGGGAAGAGAACTCCAGGTGGAAGGGTACGCAGAGCCCTGGGGGGGGGGGGGAACCAGTGAGGAGGGCTTGAGGTCTAAGAGCCTGGCAGGGATTCAGGTGGAGGCAGGGTGAGGTCAGAGCAGGGGTGAGGGCTGCTGAGGCAGGGGTTAGAGGAGGAACTGGGGGTCATTCTAAAGAAACATGAATCTTTTGGCCAGGAGGACTCCCCGCACAAACCAGTCTTTTGGGCCGGGCTTCTGCAGAAGGAGTCTCCTGCCTGGTTCCCCTCACGCAGGCCAGTTCATAGCTGATCCTGTCCTGTACACTGGTGCACCCTGAGAGTCTCCAGGATGGGCCCCAGCTCACCGCTGGTGATCAGACCAGAGAGAAGAGATGGGGTATGCAGAGCCTCTTACCAGATGAGCCCCAAATCTGCCTGCTCATCCACAGTCCCAGGCCCCAGACTGGGGATTAAAAGTCCCCATAACCAGTCCACAGCCGGCCCTGAGGCCTCAGAAAGCTGGTGACCCCAGGGTCACAGAGGATGTTGTCAACAGCAGCTTCATCACAGAGACCAAGGCCCCATGGGTGGCCCAGTCACCAGCAGGGGGGTTCCACACACTCCCCTGGCAATTAGGAAAGGGCTCTGGGCTTGGTAAAACCAGAAACACATTTGGCCCACAGTGCTTGATTTTGAAGCCCTTGTGTATTTTAAGGGAAATTTAATCCATGTGTTTCTGATTCATTTTCACTTAACTCATCAAAATGTTGCTTTAGAGAAGCTATTTGAGATCCTAGTATCTTACTCTTTTCCTCCAAATTTTAGCCTTTTAATGACCTATTTCCCCAGTTCCAGAAATCCTGTCTTGCCGAAAGCAAATGGAGCTCTGGACAGATTTGGGCTTGGGTCAGCGAGAAAAGACAGCAATGGAGAACCCCCCACCTCCCATCCCTACATGGGCGTCAGCTCACCAGGGTGCCCCAGCCCTGCTCCTGGTAACCCAAAGGGAAGCCGCTGCTGCCTGCTTGAAAGTGGACATCCTTTTCTAAAATAGCTTTCTATTTAAACAAATACTTTTGCCAATCCATATTAATGCTTAACTGCTTCACATGACTATATATGGCCATCATAAACCAGAGAACTTTGATGAAACAACAGAGACACCAAATTAATACTGACCCAAGGCACGAGTTATGTCTTCCAAGAGTTAAGTGGAATTGTTTACAGTAATGTTGTAATTTTTGTGCATACCATTAATTAAAAATTGTTTTTTAAATAAATGCCGTTTATTACTTAACCAGGAATCTCTACCACAGTAATCACTGTTTTATTAGAGTTTGTTAATTTCAGTTTTTAAAATAAGGGAAAGCGTTAGACTTTTAAGGGAACTATATGTTTCTTTGGACTTTCTCCAAGGTGTCAGTTATTTCTGCTCCCCTAAAAAGATTTGTGAAATATTGGTATATGCAGGCAAAGAAATTAAGAAGAAAGATGTGGGGTTTTTTTTAGCATCCTTCTTACCCCTAAACTCTACAAATAGTTTTTTTTTCTTTATTAATGAAGTAAGAGCCATGCTTTTGAGATGTTCTTTGCACAAGTCACACTTTCAGAATTAACGGCACAGTTTATCTGGGAAAATGTATTTACTGTTACACGAGATGTTCCCTAGAAGTTAAAATCCCACAGCGTTTTAGGGCCTCCCTGGTGGTGCAGCGGGTTGAGCACAGTGCTGTGAAGCTGTCCACAGCCTCTGCAGCACAGGTTCGATTCCTGGCTGGCCGGGGAGATACCCACATGGCGCAGCAGACCTCTCCTGACTCGCCCGCTGCTCCCCTCAGCAGTGTATTTCCTCAGTCTGCCTGTTCTGCTCCCCACTCTGTCTCTGGTGAGTCCTCTCACCCTCCCACGCCTCTGGCCTATACCCCAGCTCTTGTATAAATAAATAAAATATATAAAAAAAATCCCATAGCATTTTTTATCACAAAGTAGAAAATGCCCAGGCGGCTATGTTTTAAGTGAGTCTGCTGGGATAACTCTCCATTTCCTGTATAGAATCATCATTCTCATCATCCACTATAAATTTTTTAATGGAAATCTTTCCAAAACATAGTTTTGGGGGTGTGAATTTTAAGGCTGCCTGGCAGTTAGGATGAAGTGAGAACTGATAATACGTAATTTAAAAAGAAGCCTCTCTGCTTTCTCTTTTTCTGTCTCACTTTGCTCGTTTGTTCTCTCTCTGACTCTTGCTCTCTTTCATCCTGTGAATTAATAGGATTACCTGGAAGATTGGCCATAAACCCAGAAGACCTCATCAGTGGGTTTACTTTTCTTAATCAATTACTGATTCCCTCCCACAACCAGCCTCTCAAATCTCTGACTTAACGGAACCAAGACTTAGTTCTCACTCATGCCATGTCTGGGGCAGGGCAACCTGCATCCACCTGCTGATTCAGGCACCTAGGAGCCTCCTCTCTGTGCTTTTGTCCTCTGAACACTTGTGTTGTGAGGCTGTGGTAAGTGAGGGAGGCAGCCGCACCTCCCCTCCATGTTGCCTCCAGACACTGGGCAAAACCAGTCACGTGGCTTCCACTCAGTGCAAGGGAAGTCAGCACATACAAGGGTATGCCGGTTATTTAGCAGAACCTTCACAGTGATTTCCTCCTGACACCTCTCGTTTCTTATATGACTGTAGGGTGAGGCTAGGTTTGGTGGATGAAAGGCCAGGAAGGGGCCTCCCCCGGTGGCGCAGCGTTTGAGCGCTGGGCCGCAAAGCTGCCTGCAGCCTCTGCAGCGCCAGTTCGATCCCTGGCCGCTGGTGAGGGTCCCACATGGTGCCACAGACCTCTCCTGCCACGCCCGCTGCTCCCTTCAGCAGTGTATTTCGTTGGTCTGCCTGTTCTGTTCCCCGCTCTGGCTCTGGTGAATTCTGTCACCCTCCTGCACTTCTGACTGTACCCAGTGCTTGTATAAATAAATAAATAAATCTTTAAAAAAAAAAACAAACAGAAAGGCCAGGATGGAGGCAGTGGATGAAGACAGACTGGGCTGGGATACCCATCCCAGCAAAGAAATTAATTGCTGGGGCTGAAAGACCTGGGAGGTGCATTCCCCCTGGGGGAGATGGTACCAAGGGTCAATGGAAGCATGATGGGTTGGCCTCAAGACAGCCAGGCATTATGAACTCAGGAGAAGGTTCTGATTCCTGGGTCAACCATCTTGGCAAACAAGGCCATTTTATTTATTTTTATAATTTTTTAAAATATTTATTTATTTATGCATACAAGAACTGGGGTATAGGCCAGGGGTGTGGGGGGTGAGAGGATTCACCAGAGACAGAGCGGGGAGCAGAACAGGCAGATTGACTGAAATACACTGCTGAGGGGAGCAGCGGGCGAGGCAGGAAAGGTCTGCTGCGCCATGTGGTAGCTTCCTGGCCAGGGATCAAACTCATGCTGCAGTGGCTGCGGATAGCTTTATTGGTTGCATCTTAACCCCTTGTGCCACCAGGGAGGCCCCACACCTATTTTAAATATGTATCAGGGAAGCTACCAGGGCATCAGGACCAGGGTTCAGGGTCAGACTCTATCCTTAAAGCACAACATTATTTCATAAACCAAGTTTTTAAAGTACAAACATATTATATATGAGTAAGATTCAGTCTACAATGAGACATCTAAAAATTCAAATTATATTTGGGTACAGCCAGACAGGTCACCTCTGAGATGGCTTCAGTACTTATATGTCTCTAAGCCTCCGACCCTTTGTTTGGTTGATGGTGAGGATTCTAAAGTGATCCATGGCCATTTTTAATTTCTGACTCCTCCTTTAGTCCACAGGGGCAGGACCTCCCTCATCTGCCCTTGGGGATGGCAGTGGGCCTTCATGTCACCTAGACCCAGGCCAACCTTGGAACAAGCAAATGGAAGTATTAGAGGCATGGTTTCTGACCTTGAGGAGACATATTAGAAAGGCCAGTTCTCTGACAACTGACCCTGCCAATATCACGTTCTTGAAACATAACTTGAAATATCGAGCCCCTCTCCTTTTTCAGCAAACTACTCTCAGCTTGTAGGAGCAGGAGAAAGCTTGTTTATCCAGAGGGGCTACACATACAGCCTGTGTCTTCTGGAAAACTCCTGTGCCCATGTAGGACATCTGTTTCTGAAGAATAAAGTTCACATCATCTAGCAGGGTCAGGAAAAGAGACTGGACCTCAAGATCTTATTCCCATTCACATCCTGCCTTTGAGGCCCCTGGGCACACCCCGGCTGCGTCTGTGTTAGGCAAGGAGCCTGTGGCCAGCTGCTCCCAAGCCCGGGGCGTCTCTAGGAGTCTCAGGGCTGTCTCTTCCTTCACATGTCAGCAGGGAGTGGCAGATAAGTTTGAGCTTGACCTCTGTCCACAAGTCCGCCTCCTGTCTCTACCCAGCCCACTTCACAAAAGTATCTGATTAGAGGGAGGAGATACTGCATGTTGCAGGAAAAGGAATTTTTTTTTTTTAAACTTCAGCCAGTTCACAAAAGGTCTGATAAAGGATCATAGTGTTACCTCTTATAATGCTTCTTTCTTTGTACCACCTGTTTCTGGGGTTGCTGGGGAAGGGGCTGGTCTGTCTTGTTGGCAAAGTAGGAGGCAGGCAAATCCTCAGGACTCTATCCTGGGGCGTCTCTCAAGATAGCTGTCTGTGCTTTCATCCATGGCTCAACCTCGAGTGAGCCTCTTGGGCTCTCAGTATTGCTGGGCCACCTGTGTGCCCTGTGTTCCCCACCGCCCATCCGGACGAGGCCTGGACCCCCAGGCAGGTCCCGTGCATGTGTGGCTGGGCCGGAACTTCCTCAGCTCTGGTGGACTTGGCTTCCAGTCTCTCTGGACACTTCCTGGGACCACCCACAATTCTCCTTCATGGTCGCTCTAAGTTTGTTTTTCTAGTTGGATTAGTCCAAGAGTAAACGCTATAGGCCTTCTGGTCCTCCAAAAAAACCATTCTGTGTAAAGTGAAAATTAGACTCTTAAATCTGCAAAGGAAGCTGTTTATCTTACAAATTTATTCTTTTTATTGGGCCACACATATCCAAGATAGAAAGATAAAAGAATGCACAAACAGGCGGTTGCTGGGGGGACATATAGGAAGGTTGGCTCACCAGAAACTTCTGTAAAACCTTCCAGGATGGTGAGATGGAGTCGCTGTGTGTTCATCTAGAAGGCGCCTCAATTGAGCAGCGACTCAGCAAAAGCTTCAGTTGAAATACATCCTCCATGCTCCACCCCAGCCTCCTGGACAGTCCTGCTCTGTCACAAGTGGGCTTTTAGGGGCAGGCTCCTGGGGAGATGCTCCCGTGCAGGCCACAGAGTGTGAGCACCTGCGGGAATTCAACATCCGGAGTCCACACCTGCCCACCTGCTCCATCTGGGGCACTTAGTTTTGCCTATAATTCAAATTGACAGCTGTCGGCCTCTTAACTTAAATACGGTTTCTTAACTATTACAGCGAGCACTTGGGGAGGATATTTAATCAGGGTTATTGTGATTTTAAGCTGCCCTCATGATCATACAGAAGGCAAGCGAGTGATGCTGGGAGAGCAAATGCAATCAGTGTCTGGGACGGGGGTGACCGGGCAGGAAGGTGAATACAAGGAGATGCCTTGGGGCTGACATCTGGCCGCTGTTGTCCTGAACTGTAAGCCGTCTGGCCCCTTCATGCAGAGTCTGGGATGAGCCCTGAGGACTCCGCGTGCTCTGGGCATACCTGCTGGGCAGCACAAGGGTCATGTTTGCTGTGACTTGATCACACTGCCCCATGCTGGTTTGCCAGGAGTCATCATTCGATGCAAAGTGTGGGGCATGGACCAGTAGGCTGTGGTGTGGCTGGAGGCGGGATGAAATGTGGTTCTATTTGGAGGCGCTCAGTCCTCTACCTGGGCAAAGTGATGAAGGAAAATTGCTGGGCAGTTAGGTCCTTTCAGCAGCTCTCCCAAGGATTTTAGGCAAGTCTAGGAAATTTCAAGAACTTTTCCAGGGTGTCGGTATTGCAGACATAGGCCAAACAGAGAGGACACTCCAGCCAAAGGGTTCCCACAGTTGCTGGGAGCAAACATCCAAATAAGACTCAAGTGTGTTTGCCTTTATCTTGTTCATGGCCTGTAAGTCTCTCCCTTTTGGCTCTTAGCAGGGAACACCAGGAATGAGTGTGGCAGAATAAAAGCAATTTGCAATTTCCATTGCTTGGAAGGTACAAATCTTGTTGATTCTGCTCTACGCAGAACTCAAGGTCTACTCGTTATCCCAGAGGGTCCCCTTATTCTCCCAGGGGATCTCCTGTGTGCCTGGAGGGTGGACCCCACCAGCTTCAGGAGCTGGGGTTCTGTGCCCACATGTCAGCCTGCAGCGCTTCAGGGAGGGAGGCCTTCCAGGCGGGAAGAAAACGCTAGTCCAGAGAAGGCTCGTCCCCCCTCCACTGAGACACGGATCCCCAGCTCCTGCCCTGCTCTCCAATGTCGCCTCCTTGGCAGTGTGATGTCAGGCCTCGGGGGCTGCAGTAACATATCCTCCAACCACTAGATATTTTCACAGTTTTATTTACTATTATGTCCCATCATTTCTGTGCAGAAGGCAGCCGTATGTAAATTTTATTCCATTTTCTAATGGTTTGGGTTACATAACAAATAACAGCAGGAAGGAAAATTTGTATTGATACTTTACAGAGGAAGTTCTCAAGTCACTGCACAAAGATTTAACTGCAGTGCTCTGAGTTTATGGGAGTTGTGCAGCTGAGTTTCTGCACATGACTTTGAATATGTCACTATATGTTTATCATGGGCTAATTGTGGAAGTGCATTTCCATACTTTTTCTTCTCCCTTTCATGAGATTACACCAGCCAGAGATGGGCATGAGGCTCTACAAGGAAGAAATGATCAGTTTGGGATAATTTTCTTCCCTGTCCCAAAATAGCTGTGTGTCTGCAAGTCTTAGGGACTGAGTCGAGACGCCTTGTCTTCGTTTGTGGCTTGATATAATGCAAATGAGATTTCAATCCTATAGTGAACTCTCCAGCTCGTCCATATTATAAATTAATCAGATTCAACAAACACCAACATTTTTAAACTTTTGAAAAAAAATATTTAATAGGAGCTAAGCAAAAGAAGAAATCAAACCAGCTGCTGACACAGCTGTTTCTTTTCTTGTTTAATTCAGTTCAATATAAAGGTACCATATGCTGCTTAAAATGATGATAGGAAAGATGAAATAATTTAAGAGAATAACAAGAAAATACATGAATTGTCAGCATTCTGTCAGATTTAAAGAATGAAATAGACAGGTGTAGTATTGACATGTTTAACTTTGTGTGGTGTTAGCAGTTTTGGTGCGAACCACTTCTGACATGTGCTGAAGTGATGTGAGAACGTTTCTCCTCCGATGCAGACATTGGCGAGGAGGCTGGGAGAGCTGCCGGCGTCCAGCAGCCCGCGCTGCTTCGCGACAGGAGCCTGGGCTCGGCCATGAAGGACTGCCCCTACTGTGGGAAGACCTTCCGGACATCCCATCACCTAAAGGTCCACCTGAGGATACACACAGGTGAGAGAGCTGGACGCACAGGTGCTCACTCCGGAGGGAGGCCCCTCCTGATCCCACCACAGCCCTGTCCCAGGTCTGATGGTCACTGTCAGTGTTAGTGACTAACACTGTCAAGTTCTCCCGGGCCTTGTTCTCCACTGTGTGGATCCGGACAGACGTGAAGGTCCTTGGTCCTGACTTCACCCTCTCCCAAGTGAGGTAGCTGTCCTGTGACCCTGGTTGCGGATAGGGTGCTGCTTTGGCCGACATGCTAGGGCCTTTTGAGGGGGACTTCTTCCTGCTGCATTGAAGTGGCACATCCCAACCCTGAGGTGGGCCAGACCCTCAGGTCTTTCAGAAACAGATGAGCCAAGGGGCTGGGGGAACCTGCTCAGACTCCCAGGTGTATCGCAGGGAACTCAGCAGCGCCTCCTGGGGTCGGCCGTGGTGATATGAGCCCCCCCACACTTACCACTAGGTCTCCTCAAAAAAAAAAAAAATTGAGGCGCTCTTCACCAAATGTGGGGAAATGGCTGCATAACCACTTAAGTCACTTACCCACTTTGGGGGAAGTCCTAGCCCCTTGAAAGCCAGGCTTTTCTCCGCCTCTCCACCTCGTCCCTGAGTCATGGTTCCTCTTTGCTTTTCTGCTAGTTGTTTGCATGTTGCCAATAAAAAAAAAAAAATCTATCTGAGATATGGACACCTCCATTTTCTTTGATTTTTCTCCCGACACTTTATCTATTGGAGTGTGAGCTGCTTCAGAGGATAGACAAATATGCCATCTATTTTCAAAAATAATTGTGGTCTATTTCCCAAGGAATCAATAAAGCTCAGGGTACCCGGGAGGTTCCGTGCACACAGGTCTCATGTATTGTGTGGTTAAAGCCCAGGAGCCCTCATCTGGCATCTCACCTGGTGCCTGCAAATAGCCCTGGTGCCGAGGGGTCCTCAGGACAGGGGCAGTGGCCAGGGGGCTGCTGTCTTCATGCAGAGTGGGAGGCAGAAGGGGGTGTGGCCACTGCCCACGCTGGTGACCCCCTCCACTCCCAGTACTTCCCCTGTTGTCCCTTGTGTGATGATTCATAGGACAGAGGGGGCTTCTACAGCCATGTACTAATCCCCCCAGTCCCTCAGCCTCAGGTCTCACTCATATTCCCTCAACATCTCTCGCAAACCACCCTGGCCTCTCTCCTGCTCCCATGCACAGCACTGTCTCTGCTGCAGGACCTTCTCCTCCACCGAAATGTTCTTAGCTTCAGAGAGACTGTCCCTGAGCCTGTCTAAAATAGCCCTCAGGCCCCTGCCTTATTTTCTTCATAAACTCAACACTTTCCAAAATTATCTTGTTCCGTTTCATTGTTCATATCCATATTTACTGTTTGTCTTGCAGTAAAATGTGAGGTGGCAATGTTGCCTGTCTGTTAAATTGCTAGAATTGCAGGGCCTGCAAGAGGACCCACACTTAGGAGGCATGCTCAACTCATTTGAAAGGTTGAATGACAGGACACATGCCAGGAGCAGGGAGTGACCTTCCTCCTGTAAACCCTGCACTGTGCCAGGTGGCACAGAAGAAACAAGGCTCCTCCATGGGGACCCTTGGGCCTTCCGGGAAGGCAGCCAGTGCACAGAAGCCCCTCGGCAGCCACAGCAGGCAGCGACTGCACATGTCACATCCAGGCCATGGAGGAAAGACCCCTCTCTTCACCCCAGGAGCTCAGCTCCTGAGGGGCCCTTGAGTTTCTGCCTCAGAGTCTTTGCACTTCTCCGCCAGGCAGATGCACTGGATCACCCCCCTCAGCTTCAGTTCAGCTTCAGTGCTCCCTTCCCAGGGAGACCCTCCTGGTGGCCAGCTCAGATCAAGGATTTCCTGGATCATTTCAATCTCCACTTGCCTTCCCAAGTTGTAACTAGATTCTTTTGAGTTGTGGTCGCAGTTCTAGGGGGCACCCGCAGACGCCAGGATGGGGTGGGCAGTTCAACAAGGCATCCACCATCGGCCTGTCTGCAGGAGCAGGAGACATGGCCAGGCACGCCCTGTGATGCTGCCCTTTCATTAGCTGCAAATGCTGGCACCTGGGCCAGGCTTGTGAAGTGGTGCTGGTAAATCAGAGGGAGGCCAGCCCTGCCTGCTAGGGAGGAAGGGTCAGAGAGGTAGGGCTGTGCCTCCCCACCAGAGCTCTTCTGGCCTGTGAGTCCTTGCTGGCCCCTGGGTAAGAGTAGACACTCAACAGAATATTCCAGATAAATGGAATGAAGATAGCAAAAGTCCTATTGCTTCTGGCTGGATCTAAATAGGTGCTGCTTTTAGAAGTTTTAAAAGTTGAGAATTATTTCTTTTCCTGATCTCCCGCTTCACAAACTTCTTCTTCTTCTTTTTTTTTTAAAAGATTTATTTATTTATTTATTTATACAAGCACTGGTACAGTCAGATGTGTGGAAGGGTGAGAGAATTCACCAGAGCCAGAGCAGGGAGCAGAACAGGCAGACTGATGAAGTACACTGCTGAGGGGAGCAGCGGGCGCAGCAGGAGAGGTCTGTCCGCCATGTGGGACCCTCGCTGGCGTCTGGGGATCGAACCGGTGCTGCAGAGGCTGCAGGCAGCTTTGCAGCCCAGCACTCAACTGCTGCACCACCAAGGGAGTCCCCTGCTTCACAAACTTCTAAGGTGTGTGACTGATGGTGTTTGTGGACACTGAGAGGCACAAGGCAAGGCCATGGACACAGGCATTGTGGAAACTTCCCAGAATAAGGAAGAAAATGAAAAAAGTCTTGGGGACATCATGTATCAGGCACACAAGCACCCCCCTGCACCGCCCCCATCAATATTTGCAGTGTAAAAGGCAGAATGGTAACCAGATAAAGATCAATTTCTTTCTTATCATAGAACAAAGAAGTCGGAAAATGCTTACCCTTGTGCCTTTGAGTAGAACAGAAAGTATTACATGTTCAAAATCACCAAAGTAAACATCTATTCTGATGATGCAAAAGTGTCGATTACATGAGTAATTACAAATCAAAGCCTAGTTATTTGGTGAGGAGTCAGGTTAGTGCCGCCCAGGCATGGGGCTGGCCTGGTCTGCCTTTCCTTTTCTCTTTGTGTGTTTGTGTTTCCCGGTGATGTGGCCAGAGGACAGCAGCCCAGGAGAAAGTACATGTTTCCCAGAATGCCACCTTCTGAAGTTTTTCTGTAATGGACCCGTATGAGCACATTAAAAAACCAATGTGTAATAAATATATTTTAATTGGTTCTGATATGAGATGGTACATTCTCTAGATTCTTCCATCCAACTCTATTTTTATAGGAAGCCATGATCATATAACATCCACTGATAAAAGCCACTTTCCCTTTTAAACCCCATGACATTAACTCAATTACTGCTCCTCTTCTCCCAGCACCTGTTCATTGGAGCAGTGCTGAGAAGTTGCACCAGTCAGCTTGCTCTGAACACCTGGGGCTAGGGGAGGCTGCAGGTAGCTAGCACGTTTCTGCTGTCCCTGAGCACCAGCTGGACCCAGAGGGGTTGGCGCCTGAGGACCCCAGGTGACAATGTTCCCCATGACCCTCAGATTCTAGAGGTAGCCCCTCCATGGCTCCTGCAGGGAAGATGTGCATTGTAGCCCACCCAGGGGAGGCTGCCTGAGATAAGTGTGTGTGTGTGTGTGTGTGTGTGTTTGTAGTGTGTGTAGATAGAGATAGATTAGATATAGATAGCTATAGCTATAGGTAGAGATAGATAGAGAGGGAGAGTTATTATAAGGAATGGACTCACTTGATGATTACGGAGGCTGAGAAGCTCCAAGATCTGCAGCTGCCCCTGCAGGAGACCAGAGGGCAGAACAGCATAAACTCCATTCCAAGTCCAAAGGCTTGAGAAGCAGGAGGGCTGATGGTGTAAATCCCAGCCAGACCTGAGTCCTAGTTCAAAGACAGGCAGAGGGAGCTTTCTACTCAGCCTTCAACTGATTGGCTGGGGCTCACCCTCATTGGGGAGAGCAATCTGCTTTCCTCAGCCCCCCATTCAAATGTGAATTACATCCAGAAGCACCCTCACAGACACATCCAGTATAATCTTTAAGTACATATCTGAGCACCTGTGGCCCAGTCCAGTTGACACGTGCTGTTAACCATCTCGGACGTGCACCAGCAAACATTTAATCATAGCATGTGATGGGAGGCAGGCTGTCCCCCAGTTGCCCCTGAGCTTAGCCAGTGACTTCTTTATCAGCTGTCATCCTTTGCCCCAGTGCTCCCTCCTTCACCTCACCCGAGGGACACCTGCAGGAGTCCAGGGGGTGCTTCGTGTGCAGGAGGTAGGCAGGTGCTGATGAGTCCTGGAAAGGCTGGAGGTGTGTGTTTGCCACCCGAGCCCCATACACGTGAAACACCCTGGGCACTGCCTGAGCTCCCAAATCAGGTTTCCCTCCGTCAGCTTACCTGTGTGCCAGGATTCCCAGGAGGTGCCTGTTGTCTCACAAATGACCAGGATAGAGGAATGTAATAAAAAACCTCACTTGTGAAAACTTGGAGGCACGGAAGTTCATGGACTAATTAAAAATAAATCTCATTACTTTTTTCCCCTCTCAAATTATGCGCGTGGTTTATTAATCTGGCTTTGATGTGCTGCGTGTGCTGGTCTGGCCCTGGGTTGGGAACCTCTTTATGGGAATGAATTGGCATAAGGAGGCCAGCAGTGGTTTTCTGGGGTTTCCACCGTGGTCAGGGTGGGCTGGGGGGCGTGCCCAAAACCACCACGATGCAGCAACTGGGTCCCCCAAGTGGGACGCGAGTGCCCTCTTCGGCAATCATCTACATTCTGTCTCCAGGTACCAGGTTTCCCTGTCCCAACAAGACCAGGAGAATCGTGAAGTGAGAGGATTTCTCTTCTGCAGTGTCCCCAAAGGGCCGTGTGTATCTGACAGGGGGCCGCAGGGGTAGGGGGCTGGAGTTAACTTGCCTTATGACTGGTCATGTCTACACAGCATGGTAGCAACCAAATGACCTCCGTAAAGTCCAGCCAACAGGGATAGAGCAACCACTAAAATAAGAGTAACCGTAGTAGCACTTTTGTCTGCACATGTGTCCTGGCCTGTGCTGAGCACAACGAATCCACTTGCAGTCCTTGCCGCCAGGTCCCACCCCGCCACCTTGCAGGGGGGACACTGAGGTCAAAGATGCCAGCTTGCCCAGCGTTGGATTGTGGGTTCTAACCCACATCTGCTTTGTCTGGAATCCCATTCTCTTAACCACCGCGTTGTATTGATAATTTGACTTTTCTGGGTCAATTTTTGGCTTGTTTTAGGCAATTAATGCACCATTTCTTTGACAGTGTGTGTCCACACCATAACCAGCGGGAGGAAAGGAAGTGACTTGTGCCCACAAGGTGTGTTGACGCAGCCTCCCGGCGATTTCACAGGGAAGTACTGTGCACCCTGGCTCTTCCTTCCCCCCACCTCACGCTGGCCTGAGGCCAGGCCCCCTTCACCCCGCGTGCCTCAGTTTCTGCACCAGCACGGTGAGGTTAGGGAGGTGGTGAGGCAGAGAATCCGTCACTGTGGCATGTGGAGGGGCCCTGATCCGCCAGCCTCACAGAGATGGCAAAGTCCTTGTGCCATTTTGGAAAGTGCTCTGCAGCCTCCAGGAGCTTCCTGAGAAGCCTGGGATGCAGGCGTGGGAGGGGGGCAGGTCAGCATCTAGCCCAGGTGCCATGCACATGTGTATACACACCTTCCCTTGGGTGCTTCTGTAGTTCCTCTCTCAGGTAAGGCAGCCAGGCTGGGTGATCATTTATCACAGCACACTGAGGACATTTTCAGGAACGTTTGGTCCAGATGGGCGCTATTCCTGTTTTTGTCCCTAAACTGATTTTATGCATGGTCCTTAGCGGAAAGAGACACCCCAGTAACGCTGAAAAAAAAATCCTCTTATCCAAAGGGAGAATTCTTTTTTTTTTTTTAACTTTTTGTTTTTGGATTAAAATTCTATCATTTTTCCATTTCTAAAATGAGCGAAAAGCCCATTTTCCTTCTCCGCAGCCCCCCAAACTTGCTCTTCCTGCCTTAATGACATCCCAAACTTTTGTTGAAAATAATTGATTGAATTTAAATTTCCTTAAAAGTTTAAGAGGTAATGTTACAGTATAAATTTCCTACCAAACACTAAGTAGGGAAATATCCATTAGTGAAATTAACTACAGTTTCTAGGTAGCTAACAATGTGCCGTATACAGTAGGGCATGGCTAATGAACACTGCAGTGGGTGATATTTCATTATACAAATTAATGCTCACATTTTAATGGGAAAGTCACATAATGAATCTCGGCTTCAGTGACAGCAATTAGAGACACAGATTGTCCCCTTCTGGACAAGGCACTGTTTAGCAATAAGCAGCTGTGTGAAAAGTCTTCAGGTTTACAACATATATATGCTTTGGGGGAATTAGTGTACAATTTATATTAATGTACTGAAGCTTCACTGCAAAGGCACCACCATATTTATCTCTCCTGGTATTAACTAAGTAAAGACATGTAGAAAGACTAAATAAATATCAAATAGAGGATGCAAATACAGGACAATATTCAGTTACTCAAAAGTGAAAACGCTTTTGGAGATTTAGTAGGAAAAAACGTTAGAAGCATGAAACACTCCCTCAAAGCTTGATGAAGGGATTTCTGAATAGTGTGAATCCTCCTGGTATTTTAGAGGGAGCTGCTGGAGCCTCCGCTGAAGCACCCCAAAATACCTGCCTGGAACAGAGAGGCCTTCTTTGGCGTCTCACATGCCAGCGGAGGTTCAGAATGAGAAAAGACCTGCCCATGTAAAAATAGGTGCAATCAATGAATTGAATCACTCGGTCACATATTTCTAAACACTCGTGCTGGTGACAGCAGAGAAATGATCAATGCTATTCCAAACTTGGCTATACATCTTATACCAAAAGTCAGTGGATTAGCTGGTTTAATGTAGTGTGGCTCTGCTCATCTTGCTGGTCCACTGAAAATGAACTATGCTTTGTAGATTTTATGATGCCTTTTCTAGCAAAATTCTCTTTTCTAGAAATGCATTGTTTGGGACCTTTTTGAGAGGTTTCCCCACAGCAGGCCGCCAGTGTCCAGTGTGCAGCCTTCAGTGTGGGCAGATGACTCTGTAGTGGATCCTTTTGCAGACACTAGTCTCAAACTGGCTGCCCTGTTCACCCTCGGTCTGCTGATTAGGGGGCTGTGGCCCCTTTGGTGTTTGAAGAAGTGTGCAAGTAGATGCTGATAATTAAAAGCCAGGACATTGCGTGTAGAGATATGGATTTTGGAGCAGCAGACCTCTCCTGTCTTGCCCACTGCTCCCCTCAGCAGTGCATTTTAGTCAATCCTCCTGTTCTGCTCCCCACTCTGTCTCTGGTAGATCCTTTCATCCCCCGCACCTGTGGCCTGCACCCAGTTCTTCTATGCAATAAAAAAAGAAATCTGAATGTGAGGCATTTCTTAGAAAGTCAGAGGTCTTTGTGCCCACAGTGGACAGCTGAGTGCCAACTCCCAGCTCTGGAGGCATTAGGCCCCCACCCCGCTGTTGACACACTCCTGCCACCTGCCTGACTTGGGACCCTTCTGCATGTGAGGGTCCTACAACAGCAAAGACAGAGAACCCCAAGCATGAGGGAGATAGCTGGAACCCCTAGGAAGCTCAGGTCAGTGTGAGTGATTCCCCAGTAAATGTGGACTAACTTGGGGCGTAAGTGGCCAATGATTCAGCTAGACTGACAGGGTCTGGGGTGCCTGTGGCACCAGCTGCAGGAAGCGTGGGGACAGGTAGGAGAGGGCTGGGTGGAGGTCTGGCTTTCATAGGCCAGCCCAGTGCTTGGTGGAGGCTGTGACCAGAAGCGGTGAAGCTGCTCTCAGCAAGGACTTGGCATTTGTGGGTTGCCAGAGAGCTGAACTGACCGCCCCTCAGAGCCTGCTAGACATGCCTCCAGGCTCCCCACCCCGCTAGGCTGGCCTGTGGTGAGATGAGCCCTGCGGGAGCAGGCCTGGGAAGCAGCTGCATGTTTCCAGGGTAAGGAGGCCCTTGGCCACCCCGTGCCCCTCCAGAGCATGTTCACACCCACGGCTCCGTCCCCTGGGCTTGCCTGACAAGACACACACTCTGGGTTCTGAATGTAACCCCCAAGCCTTTTCCTGCCACCTCCCCACTGTCCCACCCCAAGACGAAGCCCAGGAAAGGTGAGGAAAGGTTTCAAGGCCGAGGGCAATCATGGATATTCAACGTTTAGGGATTATAAAGAAATTATAATTTATAATTATAAATTATAGAATCACTTTTTTTGTTTGTTTTTAAACACAAATCCAAAGGTGGTGTGTTTATCCATGGAATTCACTCTGGAGCATTTATCTGGGGAATTGGGCTGATGGGGAGCAGTCACCCAAACAAAGCCTTTTAGGAAGAATGCAGGAGGTGGAACCATGTGGAGAGACGGTGCGGGGCCTGTGTGCACAAGGCTGAGAAGGGGGGAGCCTTCTAGAGCCTCTTTCGTGGGCGGTCCAACAGCCCTTGAAGATTCACTAGGCAGCCCCTCGCTCCCCCGGGCCCCGGCCTGCAGAGCCGCAAATACTAACATGCTTGTTTCTCGGCTGTGGCTTCCTTTTCCCCGGAGCAGTGAGGCCAAGGTCTGTTCTGAACTTTAACAGAGCAGTGGGTTGTGCCAAGAGATCATCTCCTGTGGGGTGTGGGGTGTGTGTTAGAGTGAGAGCTAGAGTGGGAGAGAGAGAGGTGTGCATGTGGCGTGTGTGAGGATGGGTGTGTCCGTGGTGTAGAGTGATGTGTGTGGTGTGTTTGTCTGTGTATGTGATATGTGTGTTGATGGTGTATGTGAGGGGCGAGTATGGTATGTGAGTGTGTATGGGAATGATGTTGAATGATATTCACCTTTGTGTGGGCGGTGTCTCCAGTGGGGGTGTGTGTGTCTCACGTGAGCTGTGTGTGTGTCCTGGGGTGTGTGTGTGTGTCCTGGGGTATGTGTGTGTATGTGTGTGTGTCCTGGGGTATATGTGTGTCTGTGTGTCCTGGGGTATGTATGTGTGTGTGTCTTGGGGTGTGTATGTATGTCTCTTGTGGGGGGGTTGTGTCCTGGAGTACGTGTGTGTGTATGTGTGTGTGTGTGTGTGTGTGTGTGTGACTGCACCATGTGATAGACTCCTCTGAGAGAGTGAAAACAATGGCTTTGTCTCTGGTCCTTCACTCAGGGCCCAGTACCAAAAAAAAAAAAAAAAGGTGAGGGAACCTGCCTGTTTCTGGGTGTGTGGGTACAAGCATGGAGGGACATGGGTCACAGACCCCACTGGAGAGGCTTGGTTTCACTCTTGACTGGAGTTTTAGAGTTGCGATAAGGCCTTAGGACCATGTGCTCCAACTTCCCAGCACAGGTTGAGGAGATAAAAGGTCCTAAGACAGGAATCCTGATCCCAGGAGAACGTTCTGCACAGGGTCTCTGGTCCCCAGTTTGGACTCTCCAAACACTGCCCAATGGTCCAGACCACCTCCCTTGTAAGCCATCCCATGGTGACTGCAAAAGGGCACTCCCCAGAGAGCCTCTCTCCAGCAGTGCTCCATGCAGGCTCCACAGTGGGGCACACAGGGGCATCAAAAGACCCCAAGGCCCAGCCTTCCGCTCAGGCCAATTAACTCAGAAATAGTGGAGGTGGGACCAGGTATTTGCAGTATTTAAAGCTTCCCAGGCAATTCCACTTTAATTTTTTTAAAAGTAGAATCTTTACATTATCTGCATCAGAAGCACTAAGGGCATTTCTTAAACACCCACTTCTGACCTCAAACCCGAACCTTGGAATCAGAACTGCTGTGCCTTGGGTCCCAGAACTGGTGTCTAAAACTCCCTGGAACATGTGCTCTGTGCACACTGTTTGCTTTGTGTGCACTATGTGCTCTATGACACTATGCATGAAACACTTTGCAAAACCTGCTCCAATGTGCATTTCAAATGTGTGTCATCAGAAATGTGCACACATGACCTCTCTGCATCCCTGCAGTCTCCCTACCCCTGGGCCTGGAAGGAAAAGTCCACATTCTCTTCTGCAGCCCCTGCTAATGAACACCCAGGCCTCCTCTACAAACCCTTTGCCAGATGCACTTAATCATCTCCAGGTGCATTTCTGAAAAGCAACCTGAGTCTCACCTAGTACCTACAGGCCTCTTCTCTACTCGCTCTCATTCTTTGGGTCCTCTCCCAGGTTTGCACCGACTCACCGGTGGGGCAGGAGTCTGTGTTTTTAGTCTGGCTTTCTTGCTACAACCCCCGCCTCACCGGCCCCTGCCCAGCATCAGGGGCTCCATTGGCACCAGACTTCCAGGTAGCCCAGAAGTGCCCTGTCCACAGCATCTGTGCCACCGAGGGTTCCCCAGTCTCTGGTGAGCTGGTCAAATAGCAGTGGCTAAAGAAGAGTCTGAATAGAATCCAGGAATCGACTCCAAGATGTGGGAAATGGTGCCTGAAGCTAGTGTATCTTTACCTTGATGGGGATTGACTTCCTCTAGACCCACGTCAGTGTGCTGGCCAGCGACACCTGTGACCTTTACATTCTAAGTGAGAGATTTCTAGTCTGGACCCCTTTCCAGACAGAAAGGCCATCTCTCAAATGTTCAGGGAAGACCTCTCGCTGCCTGTAGGGGTGAGCAAGGAGAATTAGTGCCCGTTTGGAAAAGGCAGGCCTGCACACTGGTGATGATGAGGGGTCCCTGCCCAGATCCTGGGCTGGTGGTCCTCTTGCAGGCCAAGTCCCGGTGTCCCCCTCCCTAATCAAGTGTCTTACCCCCAAATGCCCTATGCCTGGAGAAGGGGAGGCTAGACACAGTATAATGTCTTCAGAATACGCCATTCACCGATGATTTGCTGTTGCTTTTTAGATCAGTCTGTATTAGAATAGAATAGAGGAAGGGGTGGGGGATCCTTGAGTCTCCTTGGGGAAATAATTGTGGCTATTGACAGGGTGCTATTGTGAGTAAGTGAACAGACACTGTCGCAGTCCCTTCCCGAGAGCTTTTCAATTCCAAAGTCTAGAAAAGACCCTGGTTTGCTCACACATTCTTGGAATATATTTAAATCCCCGTTAGTTTACCTACTTTCTCTTTTCCTCTTCCTCATCGAAGGCAGGTCCAAGCAGTAGGTTACGGCATCTTTTCCGTGGTGGAAAGAACAATAGAAGTTGGGTGTTGAATTTAAATAAATATTTAATTCATGAAAATGATCTTATATGTTTTAAAACACTCCTTAAAGCTATTTTTATTCTCTAGAAAGCGCTTATTATAGGTAAATTACACATTTTACTACCGGAGCATTCGGTTTGCCATTAGTACAAATTTAAGGCACTACAAAGACCAGTAGATAATGTTAATTTCAAATACAGAAACTAAATATATTTTGTGCCTTTTTATTACTCATTTTCTTTTAAGTTTTATTGACTGCTTTTTATCTTAACTATATGTCTTTACATGCCGCTATCAAGATGCACTGTAATGGTATTAATATTTTATAGAATCGGTATTTATAGTTCTTTATTTAGAAACAATGCAGTAGGTCTGCAGATATCTGAGCCCGTCTGGAATGGTGCCCTCCAAATAATGATAAATTACTTGTGCAGTATGCCATTTGCTAATTATATCCATGATTTACTGCAGAGCAAGACTTAAATCATTCATTTCAGTCTTGCGTAACAGTGCCATAAAATTTTTAGGTTTAAAAATGGTTTCCATGTGTATAATTTAAACAAATTTTAGAGCTATTGTATACACAAAATATTGCAACCACCCATTTGTTACATACTTTGTCTTTTTAAACTTCTACTTTTAATGATCACTGTGGTTGAAATTATTATGCTTAATTTTCATAATCATAGCTTTTAAATCTACAGCCGTTTTCACATGTTAGATAAAGAAAAAGATAGCTAATTGTGTGTAGATAGTATGTCATTCCTGAATAGTCCCAAATGGTACAAAATCATTAAAAAAGCTTAAGAGTACGAATTATTCTTCTATTAAAAAACAGTTGTTCTCCAACTAATTATTAGTTTGAGCTGCTTTGTTTCCAAGAACAAATGTTGATCCTTCCAGCCTCGTTCAGCACACCAAAATGAGATAAACACTTTTTTTTTTCTCTCTCTCCTTATACCAAAATCTTGCAGGTGAGAAACCCTACAAATGCCCCCACTGTGATTACGCGGGAACGCAGTCGGCATCCTTAAAGTACCACCTAGAACGGCACCACCGGGAGCGGCAGAACGGGGCCGGGCCGCTGTCGGGACAGCCCCCAGCCCCAGACCACAGAGAAGAAATGCCCAGCAAGGCTGCCTTGTTCATCAGGCCTGACATCCTGAGGGGGGCCTTTAAGGGGCTCCCCGGAATTGACTTCAGAGGTGGCCCTGCCTCCCAGCAGTGGACGTCAGGCGTGCTCTCGTCTGCAGACCCCTCGGGACAGGCCGCAGCCATGTCTTCCGAGGCGCCTTCGGACGCTCTGAAAGGCACCGACCTTCCACCCAAAAGTACCCACTTCTCGGAAATCGGCCGCGCTTATCAAAGCATCGTGAGCAACGGCGTAAATTTTCAAGGGTCCTTGCAGGCTTTCATGGACAGCTTTGTTCTCAGTTCCTTGAAGAAGGAGAAGGACGGCAAGGATAAAGCCCTGTCTGATGCGCCCTCTGCGAAGGCCCACGGGGTGGACGGTGGCGAGGAGAAGGCGGGCCCCAAAGTGGCCCCACGGAAGTCGGACAAGGCCCAGTACGAGCCTCTGGACTTGTCGGTGCGGCCCGACGCCGCCTCCCTGCCTGGTTCATCGGTGACGGTGCGGGACAGCATCGCCTGGCACGGCTGCCTCTTCTGTGCTTTCACCACGTCATCCATGGAGCTGATGGCCCTTCACCTGCAGGCCAACCACCTGGGCAAAGCCAAGCGCAAAGACAGTGCCGTCGGGGCGACCGTCAACTGCAAAGACCAAGTCCGGGAGGCCAGCAAAATGGCCCTGCTGCCCTCAGCACAATCGAATAAAGAGCTGGGTCTCCCCAATGTGATCGGGCCACTGGACCCCGCTTCTGAGAAGATAGTCCAGGGACAGGTCAAAGAGACTCTGGGGGAGCAGAAGGGCGGCCCGTGGCCTGGCCACATGGACCCTGCCTTTTGTAACTTCCCCTCAGATTTCTACAAGCAGTTCGGTGCTTACCCAGGCGTGGTGGGCGCGGGGGTGTCCAGCTCCTGTCCCAGCAAGGAGCCGGACAGCAAGGCCCTCTCGGAAGACGACGCCCCAATCCTGATCCCCGAAACCACACACAAGAACACTACTGATGACCTCTCCGACATCGCCTCCTCCGAGGACATGGACTCCTCCAAGGGGGAGCACAACGACGACGAGGATATTGAAACGGAGCCGGAGATGATGAGCAAACCGCAGCCTGCTCTCAGCAAGGACGGTGGCACCGGCGACGGTGGGGACAGCCTGCTGCCCGCGGGCGGCCCTCAGCCCCTGCAGGGACTCGTCTCACCCTTACCCCCGGCGTCAGAGAGGCAGTGGCACAGCCAGGGCCTTCTTTCAGCCCAGGACCCCTCGGCGGGCCTGCCCAAGCCGGAGCGGGGGCCGCAGGGCCTAGAGAAGCCGATGAACATGCTTTCGGTCCTCAGGGCCTACAGTTCTGATGGCTTAGCAGCCTTTAACGGACTTGCAAGTAGCACAGCAAATTCTGGATGTATCAAGAGGCCAGACTTGTGTGGTAAGTTTTAGAATCCTCTTCCTTTAGTTCATTTCCCAAAACATCAGTGCTGAATTGTGCATTTAAAACAAAAACAAAAACAAAAAGAACAAAACCCGGGGTAGACTTAGCCATTATCAAATTTTGAACTCAACATAAAAAGAGCCAACAGTGCTGTATTTGCAATGTAGACAATCACGGAAGCCGATTTCATTCACAAGTTTTAGAGCTCATACTTTTGTGCTCCAATTTGCATTAGAGTGATCTGAACCGCCTGTCTGGAAGGCATGGAAAAGGAGGGTGGTGTCTCACGGGGTGAACTACTCCTGTTTTTAAACCATAACCTGAAAGGGGAAAAGAAAAAAAAAAATCTTAAAAAAAACAAAAACAAATGCAAAAAGAGACTTGGTAACTTGCAAACTTTTCAGTATTTTCAACTTGTGCATAATATGCCTAGAGAAAATTCCTCCCTGCTTTGCTAAGCCAAATCTGCTTTCTTAGACTTTTCTTTGTATCAACTTAGAGGATACTAAAATCATATCACACTAACCACACTGTAGAAATAAAGTGAGCCTCTCTCTGAATAGGGAGATGGTTTTGGGGTGTTTGTGATTCATACCAAATGGCAGTTGCTGTGACTTTGGCCTTCTATTATTGCCTTCTGTCTGTCTGTCCTTAACCTGTCTGTCTGTTGTTCTAACAAGAAATGTACATCGTGACGTCCCTGATTAGCAGTGTTGTGCTTCTGTGCGTCTTGGATTTATGCCTGCCTGATCTTGCTATCAAATTGGCACATCTTTACCTCCTTAAAGAATATGGTTAGCCACGTAATTCCCGATCTTAAAAAGTATTAATAAACTTGCAGCCTAGCATCGGATCAAATGAAGGCTGGGGGTGGGCAGGGAAGATCAAAGTGCTCTCCTGGCACCCAGGTATTCATATTTGAAAGGCTTTCTCTGAATAGAAGCTCAGTATATTATGCCTAGTCCTTAATATCCTCGCTAGGAACAAATGGCCACGTACCTTTCCATCTTTAGTCTGTGGATGGATTGCTGTGGCTTTCCCTCACCTGTTGAAGGAGGGGAGGCAGGGAGGGAGAGAGGAAGGAAAAATGGAAAGGAGTATTTCATAACCCCTGCATCCTGACATCCCTTTTAGCACAGAGCAGGTTCAGGAAGCGGGACTCGGTTCGTGATTTACATCGATATATTTCTTTTTCCCTCTCCTTCCCTAATTCACTAAGAACTGGATCAAGCAGTCAGAAATATTTTTTGAATTGTCAAAAATCACTAAATGGATTTCTGACAGCTCAAAAAAATATTGACAGTTCCTTATGCTGAATGATTCACAGGCCCCCTTAACCAGAACCCCCACATCTATTTTTAGCCACATACAATTCATTACTTTTGAAGCTGTTGAAAACAAAATTTAAAGGAAGAAGAAAAGGGTTTTATGTCAGTCCGGTTTTTTCCCCTTTTCTTCTCGGGGAGCGACATTGAGATTTTTTCTTTTTTTTCCTCTTGTTTTAAGTTTGTGATTGGGGTGGCTTCTTTTTTTTTATTGTTTGGGGATTTTTTTTTTAAAGTCTATTTTCAGTTCTTTTAACTACCTACGTAGGACTGTAGATCCTGCCAGGAATCCATGCATCAGAAAAGATCAAAACCTGGCATGTTCATAAGCTCATTATTATTGAAATGAGCTCATATTACCCCTATTAATTTTCCCATCTTCCTATCATTCTGAAGGAAGGCTGCCTGCCTCAGGGAAGCTTGCCCAATGATGTGCTTTTGCAACAGGGAGCATGGAGGAGAAGGTGGCATCGGGGCTCTGTCTTGTGAGCCCTGTCCCAGCCAGCCACATACGTGCCTGCACTTCTTACCCGCTCCCCAAAACACAGCTTACGACAGATCCCTACCCAAAGTCCGTGCACAAATCTCTGCTTGGTCAACATTTCAACCTTTGGACAACAGCTATAAGGTGTCCGGCTGCTTCCCCGGCCGGGGGTCCCGGTGCCACTGCTGTGCCTCCAACGCATGGTAAGGTGTGAACACTGGCTCTCGCCATAAATTGCCTGTTTTTAGAGAGCACAAGTGCTGCATTTCACTTGGCCTCGTTTCTTCTGCATCCTCTTGCTTTAGTTTGGAAGCAGGCAAGGAAAGCCTGTGTTTGCTTCGGGGGAGGTGGTGGTGCTGCCCTCCCGCCTCGGGGCGGACCCCCATCCAGTTCTCATCCCTCCTCCCCTGTGTCTGGCCCATCATAATCAAAATCCTCTCCTTATTTTCTGCTATGTATCCCACTTTTCAGACATATTCTTCCTTTCTAAGAGTTGCTGTGTGAGAGGGGATGCTTAAATCCATGGGGCCTTTTTCTCCCTCTAGTTTACTTTCTCTAGCTTTGCCAGAAGCACAAGTGATAGCCAAAACTTGCAAACCCACGTTGGCTTCACTGTGGCGGGCGGAAAGGAAGTTGGCATAAGGACTAAAATATTCCTAATGTTTCTCCACCTTCTCTGCCCCACTCAAAGTAGCTATGGATTTCCAAGAAGCTGGGTTTTAGCAAACCAAAGAATTATTCCTACATTCCTCATCTCAGAAGAGGTTGGGTTCTGATTTTGTGCGGTTAGCTGGACCAAATCCCCACTTCACTGCCCCTAGAAGCAGGCTCTGTCCTTTGGACTCTGTTCTCATTGGTGTGAAAGTGTTTGAAGGAGAATCAGTAAAAACTTGTTCAGGTCACGTGGGCTGCACAGTGCTCATCAGCTCCTCCCCACCCAGAGCTGGAGGAGGTGACCTCTGCCCCTAAGTCTGTGGTCGTGTCAGGCTGTCAGCTCTTCGTCTAGGTGCTTCCTTAACTAGGCATGCCTGCTTCCTAACTTCTATATGTCTGGTCTTATATCCTTGCTGCACGGAGCTTGCTCACTTAGCCAGTGCATTTCTGACTTTCCAAGGGAGAGACATCATGAGGGGATGGGTCAAGCAGCCAGCTAAATAGGAGAGGCCTAGAGCTTGAGCATGAATTTCCAAAAGATCCCTCCAGGGAGAACAGCACATTAGCCTGCGGGGGGCATGTTCCAGTGATACCAAGGAGGACATGGCGCCATCTTGGACTAAGTGGGAGGACATGACTATAGCTTCTGGAATGGGTCAGAACCCACTTGTGGGCCTGATCCCATGAAACAGCATCTAGTCAAAGCTTCCATTTCTTGAAGTGACTCAGATTCCAGGCACGACCCACACATCTTTCCTCTGCTGGGGAGCATGGCACACCAGAACTATCAGAACACTCGCTCTGCTCTCACTTTTGTTGGAATGGGTTTGACCTTGATTTAGCAATGGGATAGAATTCATGTGAGTATTTAACTAGGGGTCCAGGGCAGACCACAGTGGTGTTCCCATCCATTGGCAAGACAAGGCAGATGATACCCTTGTCCAATAGGAGAAAATTTGGCCAATTGTGGGGTCAGCTGGCAGCTTGGAGATCTGAGCGTGGAAGGCACGGGTTTCAGAGTGCACGAGCTCATGAAGGTCGGTCTGCACAGCACCCATGGGGCTGGCTGCGTGGCCCGGTTTCAGAATTTACACACTGTTTCACTCCAGAGTCAGAGGACTTGGAGAGCAACCAGATCACCCTTGCTCCCTGCATTTTGAAGTGGAGACAGAAGTCTGGGGGTCATCATGTGCTGAGTCTTATAAGCTGAGTTTGCTGTGTGTCCTTTGGCGAGCCCAGGAGTGGGGTTGATTGGGGAAGAATTAAAGTCAGACGAAGGGACAAGCAGTGAGAAGATCATGACCCACATTATACTTTGAAGCTCTTCTCTGGAGTCACCACCCCTCAAGAAGCCAGGCTAGCAAGGAGAATCCACAGCATGTCTGTCATGGGCAGGGAGGCCCTTTTGCAGTGAGGCCCATACAGAGACATCCAGGCCTTGCAGGAAGCGGGTAAGTAGGCAGGGCTGTTAATAGCAATAGCTTCCATACCTCCAATATATTGTCCCCATTGTGCCTGGGGTACAGGCTTCCTGGGCTTCTACAGTAGTGAGATAATTGGAACTCCCCTCCTAAAAGAACATGGGCTGCATTGACACCTCTTCATCTCATGCAGTCTAAACTGTGGGAGGAAAGGAACCAGGATAACTGGAATCTCTTCCATGTGACTTGTGTCCTCCAGAAACCTCATTGATTTCTCAGCATAGACAGTCTGAAAATACCCACCACATTACCAGCTACACAGTCTAAAGCTATTTTCTTAACAGGCCGGAGAGTGAATCCCTTTGCATGTAGGCCAGGCACGCTCTGCCGCAGTGGCTCAGCTCTGCCAGTGTGGCCAAGGCAGCAATAAACAACAGGCCAATGGGTGTGGCTATGTGCCCACAGACCCTCATTTACTAAGAGAGGTGGTGGCTGGAATTGGCCTGCTGGTCATTGTTTGCCAAACTCCTTGTCTACTGTAAAGAGGGGTGCACTGCTGTGCTCAGGCCTGGGGAAGACTTGCACGCACCTGTTCCCCTTTCACACCATTGGCCATTGAGATGCTGCAGGGAGAACCCAAGTCAGCAGCTGCAGGCCCATCAGTTGCCATGGAGTGCCAGAGCAGGCCGTGGGAATCTTCCCAGAGGGAACCTGCAGACACAGAGGCTAGGGTGCACGTTTCAGAAAGCCTGATTTCTGCCTGTGAGGACTTGCAGGCATCACTGCCCCCACACCCCTGCTCCAGGCCTCCTGGTAGTTGCAGTGCAGGAAGGAGAGGTGCAAGAGACACGCTCACTCTGGAACGGCCTCAGCTTGCTCACTGGTGGACAGAGTGGGAGGAGGAAACCAAAGGTGATGCTTGCTGAGTTGGTGCCGTGTAGTGTCCAGACAGGGATGTGGCGAGGAAATGGTGGGGTTGTCCACACATCACAGGAGCCCCTGGAGCAGACAGCAAGGACAACCTTTACTTTCCACCAGGGTTCTAGAGACACATTCTATTCCCTCGTTTCCACCAAGCCAGGCCATTGACAGCTGCTGCTTGGTATGTACCAAAGTTAGTTCTGAAGGCGATTCTGGCAGTTTCGTGATGACATCCCAACACGCGGGCCACACTGTTTCAGTTTCTACTGATTTTGTTCTTGGCAGAAGGAGAGTAGGAAGTCCATCCTCCCTCCTCAGTCTTTGACCGAGGAATGGCTGGGGTCTGTGTTATCAAGAGGTTTCCAAGGGAGCTGAGGCTGGGCTGAGAACACAGTGAGGGCTGCATGTGTGAGTCACCCAAGTCCGGGCTACTGTGCACGCAGTCAGGAGGAGCTGGGGCTTGTGGAAGGTCCCAATTGCAGGGCGTGGCCCCAAAGCCAGGAGTCTCTAATGAAGAAAAAAGATTAAATTAGGAAAAAGGAACCATAGAATCCCAATCTGTCAGATGTATGGGGTCCAGGCTCAGCCAGCGCTAGGGAGTCAATCAGCTGGGAGACCCAGGCGGCTTCCGCTATAGGGTCTTGCCTCTGGATGGGCCTTGCTGTCTTTAAAGCCAAACGAGCCACCTTCCTACTTCTTTTTGTGAGTGGATTCCCATGTGGACTTCTGTGCAAAGCATTCAGACAAAGCACAACTTTACACTCACTTTACTTGCCTGACTATCATTTACAAATTGACCAACCTGTTCCCAGGAGGGGTGTGTGTCCAGGCCTAGGCTTAGACCCCAGTAGGGATGACCATTTGGCTTGTCCTAGCGCAGCGGGCAGAACCGTGAAGTTAACACACATCGGCTTCCCGCCTGCTCTGCCCCTGCCAGCTGCCTCCAGGTGGCTGCGCAGCCTCCCCTGGGCCCCTGCAGGAACAGCATCATGCTGCCCCCGGAAAGTCTCCCTGCCGGTGTCCAAAACCGTGCACTTGTGTGGATGAGAGGCAGCCTCTTCGGGTGGCAGCCCCTCTCCAAACTCTCCTGGCATTCTCTCCTTCCTTCCCTTCCCTCTTTTTAAATTAAACGGAATGCCACTGACGTGATGTCGTTTGCACTGCAGGATGACAGAACTGTTGTGTGAATACCATTGTATTTGCCAAATGGTCCACTCGTCATTTCAGAACAAACAAATGGATGGTGTCTGTAAGTCGGCAAACACTGGTGACATTTAGCCTTGTTTATGTTCCTTTCCTTTTGCTGCATATTTTTGGCTCCAAAAGCTACTGTCTGAATCAACAGTGCCTCCCAAGCAGGAGCAAAGTCTGGTGGTAGCTTTCCTTTGGGTTGCCGTGTCCATGTTCTCTTTGGATTGTGTGGTGCCTGCCACTGAGGACCAAGCCCAAGGCGTGGAAGAAGAGCAGCCGCGCTCTTTGGTTATAACCGTGTGTGTGTAGATCTGTACACACCCAGCCATGTAGATATACATATCAACCACACACACACACACAGAGGTGCACACATGTATTTTTTTTCTTCCTAGTAATGACACAATTGGGAGGGAGAAAGAGAAGGCTGAGAAAAGAGTGATGTCAGAACAGACATCCACATCCAGCAGGCCCAGGCGGCATGGTGTAAAATGGGGATGGTGTGACCCACCACTGCCCACAGCTGGGTGCAGGTGCCCTGGGCTTACACTCGGCCTTTTTAGGCTGCTGCATCAAAGCGATGGTTGGGAGGGACTAGCGTCTAGGTAGGAGCCGCCTCTTAGCTGCCGACGGAATCAGGTTCTTTCTTTTTTGTTTTCAGATGTTGTGTGCAAAGCCCAGGTTTCGAATAAGTAGTAATTATCTCCTATTACTTAGTGCTGATCAACAGCACCTCTCTGTCTAATTGCCAACCTGCTCTAATCACATCGACTATTCTTGCTTGAGCCAGAGACGGAAGGACCAAATTTTATAAATATTGCTTTATTGTCATTATTTCATTAAACAATTAGGGAATGTGGCCCTGCCCTTGCTTTCAAATGCCTCTAGCCCAAATGGTTTCTGGATTGTTTAATGAATCTGCACATTTTCTTGCAGGTAAGTGACACCCCCTGTCCTAGTGGGTCTAGCTGGACTTGCCCTTGTCTGTTCGTGCTCCTCGGTGGCTCTCTGCAGCTTGTTAATCGTGTAAAGTCAAGAGAAGAATGTATACACATATGTGTGTTGAATAAATAATTACTATTGGCATAGGTATGTGTATACACACGGCACACCAACCTACAGTAGATAGAGCAAAGAATCAGGGAGGCTAAAAATATTGCCCCATATGTTCCACTATTAGTCATGGATTGCGAAGGCTTAGTAACTTGAACGGGAGCGAAAATTCCCTCAAACTCATGAATCCTGAGTGACAAAAGCTGGTGGATCGGAGGCCCCTTCGCCTGTGAAACCCTGCCTGGGGGTCCCGCCACGCCAGCTCACCACACCTTCTAGAAGAGGGCCCTGCGCTGGTCTCGTTGGCATTACTGCTTTTTTCCGATTGTCCTGTATTTTGTAACACTTTAGAAGAATACAGAAAAGTGCAGTAATTATCTTTCTCCATAGTATTTAAGCAGTACTATTGCTAGTTGAATATTGTGTCAGGTTGTCCTATTAGCCGGGAACAGATGACAGTAAGATTCCAGTGAACAGCACCGTGACATCCACAACTCCAAACGGTGACAAACGGTGACGGAAGCAAAATGTGTAACCGCGTGCTGGGTTATCGTGTGCTTTGGAATGGAGTATTGTTGAAGTAATTAGGAGATATATTAAGGTGTTCCTGGTAATGAAGGCATGTAAGTTATAATAATTGTAGCTTTCTGAATAAGTGTCAAACTATATCTTTAAGTGTGCTGTATGCTGAGTTACAAGTTAGGTCATTTATGAATGGAATGTAAAACAATACTAAAAATGCTTCAATAACTTATCTTGGTATTGCTAATAAAAAAAGCTGTGAAACATTAGTGCAGTTTGGAGTCATTATGTTAATTCAATCCACAACACCCCCCTCACCCTTTGACATTCTTCTATCTGTTGGAAGCTTTGACAGGGCATTCAGGGGGCACGATTCATGGTGCTCCCCGGGCCCTTTGCCTGACAACTCTTTGCACTTTTACCCTCTTCTCTAGGAGGTAACAATTCATAAATATGCCCATGGCAAGGGTCTCCCCGGTGTGGGTGGGGTGACCACGCAGGGGGTGACCGGCAGGCAACACACGCAGATATCTCTGTCCAAGTGACTCTCAGGCTGTAGACCTCATGGTGGCCCACGGTGGATGCGGGAGAACCAGAGCACAGAGTGGGGTGCATGCACCCAGCCTTCTGTAGCAAACCTTAACATTTTCCTTTCACCCCGTGGAGGGCAGTCTTCAACGGGAGCTACTTGGAACTGTTGGAGTGTGGGATGTTTTGTCCACCACAGGTTTTTTTTTTTTTGGTTGTTGCCTGTGTTTGGTGTAACAAGCTTTTGCCTGCCCTGCCCCCCACCCCAGATGATGGTGGAAGGTCTACAGGAAGGGACAATCTTGCTTTTCATTTGTGTTGTTTAGTTTTTTTAGTCCATGAGCTGGACTTCAGGGTCCTGCCACTTCAACAGAGTTTCCAGGCTTCTTTGCTTGAGTCTATTTTGTCCATTTCTTTCTTTCTTTTTTTTTAAATATTTATTTATTTATTTATTTATACAAGCACTGGGTAGTCAGAAGTGTGGGGGGGTGAAAGAATTCACCAGAGACAGAGTGGGGAACAGAACAGGCAGACTGACGAAATACACTGCCGAGGGGAGCAGCGGGCGTGGCAGGAGAGGTCTGCTGCGCCATGTGGGACCCTCGCCGGCGGCTGGGGATCGAACCGGTGCTGCAGAGGCTGCGGGCAGCTTCGCAGTCCAGTGCTCAACCACTGCACCACCAGGGGAGGCCCTGTTTTGTCCATTTCTAAATGCTCCCTTGCTTCTGGTCTAACAGGTCCTGTGGGGAAGGGCACTGTCATCCTTGGAGAGAATCCAGAGTCCCAGCCCATGCCCCCACTCCCAAATAAAGTGACCTGTGGACAAGGAGGGTTGGGGGCCCAGAAACCCTGGACAACCCTGATCTCAGTAATACAACAAACATGACCGTGACAGCTTGAAACATACCCCTCTTTCTCATAAAAACTATTCAAGTGATCTTGACCCCCAAAGACCAATATTATTGTATCTAAGTTGGAGGAAAAAGTGCGAACTGACAGATTCTGAATCTGAGAATACATGGTCAAAGCCGCCAGTGAAAAGTATAGACCTCGAAGTCACTAGCTTTTGTTTCCATGACTGCTTCCTGCTGCCTGCTGCCCAATTTGTTCATGTGAAGCTGAGGCCACACACTGTGGGTTCCAGTGGGAAACACAACAGACCCCAAAATGCCTAGCCAAGGTAAAGCAGAGTGCCCCATGCCACCTGTCCCTGGGCACAGGGCCACGGCCAGCTGGCTGCCTCCCACCCCAGTGCTTTGGCCGAGCCTTCACAAGGAAGACTCCAAAGTTTCATCTTTATTTCCTGTGCACCTGTGTCTGGGTGGCTGTCCCGAGGGAGAGGGGTGTCCGGAGAATTCATCTCTTCCCTTTCCTGGGTTCTAGCCTACTGTGGCTCCCGAGGCCACATCCCGTCTGCAAGCATCTCCATGCAGGTGCTGCGTGTTCCCTCTGCTCAGCGCCATTGGGGTCAAGAAGCTCCTCAATGAGGGCTCATCACTACCTACTCTTGGCAGGCAAGGAGTACCCCAGGGGCCCTTTTGCACCAGTGCCTCTAGCCTGGGGGTGTGGAGAGATGGAGAGGGCTTATCAGAGGCTGCTAGAAGCCTTGGTGGCTTGGCTCTGGGTCAGTCCTTGGCTGTCAGGTCATCACCTCCTCACTCCGCACACTCTGGGAACTCTTGCTGGCAGCTGCAGTACTGCAGGGGACAGGCTTGGGGTCCAGTGTTGCGCAAATGGGGGCCTGGCACAGAGGGACTGTTGCTGCGGGGACAGATTATCCAGCCTCCTTGTGCTGATGTGGTGGGAAGCGTCCCCGGGGCCATGTATCCAGGAGTCTGCTGTTCTCTCTTCCCTTCAGGACGGCCAGAAAACCCTAATGGGGTCTCCGCGCATTTCCGTTTCTAAAGCAGGGGGTATTTCCTGAGTCGCTCCCAGTGGTCCCTTAGAAGACTTAGAAGACACCTTTGTGGATTCTCAAAATCCTGCTTTCTGAACCTCATCCCAGCCTCCTCCTGGCTCGCAGCGGCACCCGCTGCACAGTGCCCGCCCCCACCCCCCTTCCCTCCTCCTCATTCCGCCTCTGGGGAAGAACTCCCTTCTCACCAGTTGAGTGTTCGTGGGAACATCCTGTCTGCTGCTTTGAGGGACTTGGGCCTCTGCAACAAGCTGACTTCACTTCACCGCTCTGCTCTGCAAGGGGCTGGCGGTCCACTTTCCTGCAGCCCCTCCTGCACCCCTGCACGGGGCTATAGCAAAGCCCACCTGGACTCAGACTTGGGCAACCCCAAGAATCACCTTAGCCCCACAGCCTAGGTCCTTCCCAAGCCAGGAGGACCCACTGATGTGAGGTGCAGAAGAGGCCCCTTGGTAGGTGGGATCAGCTTCTAGGAGGTGGCTGTGACCTCAGGGGGCTAGGCCAGGGGAGGGAATGGGGCCCTGCCACCAGTGGCAAGACAGAGGTGTCACACCACTTCGCAGGAAATATGCTTGCTTGGAAGAGATTTAGAGATCCTGGTAGGGAGCAAAAGAATCTAAACTTTGGGGGGTGACTATTGCTTGTGTGTGGCCACTTTCCCCAAAAGAACCATGACAGTGACTCAGTTATGCACTAAGTGTGCAGCCCTGGCCTGGCACTGCTGTCTCTGCGTGTGCAGACTCTGCTCTTGAGCAAACTGTACATTTTCAAGGTTAAAGTTGGGGAACTCAGCACAGCTATTTCATCAGCAGAAATGCCCGTGCGTGTACCCCGACACTGGCGGTTTCTCAAGGAGTCTGCCTTTCATGCTCTCCGTGGCCTGGTCCAGACACACCCATCTAATGGCAGCCCACTGCTCACGAGGTTAAGTTTTCTTTTTGAACTTCTGTTGTTGTCAAATTAATATAATATGCTCTCAATTATCCGCATAAAAGGAGAAAGGCAACCAAGCAGGGAAAGCAAATTTGCAATTAATTTGCTAAATTATTGTTCTTTTTATATGATGGACAAGTGGCTTTTCTCTTTTGACTTGAGTGTTTTGCATGTCGTGGGAGAGGGCTGGGGCAGACCATGAGGACAGGTCCCCCAGGAAATGCCCCTGATTCTGGGGCAGGGCCAGAGGTAGATGTTTCACCAGCAGTAGCCTTGGTGGTTACGTAGAGGTTCACAGTGTGTTGAGTTCTTTCTCTTGAGGAGAGTGTTCATTAATCTCCTCAGTCTGAGATGCTATTGCACACCTATTTCTGAGATAAGGGCCTGGGTCCAGGCAGCTTATGTGGGGGGCCCTCTCTGGGAGCACAAGGCAGGGAGACAGAGAAGGGGGGGACCTGACACAGGTGTATTAATAGGAGTCTACTTTGGGGCTCCCCTCTGGGGAGTTCTAAGCTACTGCCGGGGTTCACCTCAGAATCAGCCATCCCTCCAGGACTGCAGAAGTGGGGTGTTTATCTGCCAGCTGGCAGTTCTCATTAGTTGAGGTCACTCCAGCTCCTCTTCCACTCCCCTCCGTGGCCAAACAATCTTCACATGGCCCGGGAACCAGGGACCTTGGCACAGCAGGAACCAGAAGGGTGGGGGTGAGGCATCCTATGTAAGCGGGCCCTTGTTGAGCATGTTTTACATCCTTGGTGGAAGGTTCTCTGTGGGAAGTGAACTGCAATTTTATTTTTTTAAAAGATTTATTTATTTATGCATACAAGAACTGGGTACAGGCCAGAGGTGTGGGGAGGTGAAAGGACTCACCAGACACAGAATGGGGAGCAGAACAGTCATATCTACAGAAACACACTGAGGGGAGCAGCAGGAGAGACAGGAGAGGTCTGCTGCGCTAGGTGGGTAGCTCCCTGGCTGGGGATCTAACTAGTGCTGCAGTGGCTGGCGATGCTTGATAGTGCTGTGTCTTTAACCCCTGCACCACCAGAGAGACCCCTGAGCTGCAATATTAGAAATTGAGAAATGCAGTCCCTCATCTGGGTTACTGGGTTACTGGAGGTTTGATGGGGTGGAAGAAAATTGGGGAGCCATGGCTCTGCCAGCAGTGGTGCTCCAGGGAGCTTGATGCCTCTTTTGTGTGGATACCACCTCCTCACAGAGAAGGGCTGGGGGACCCTTGTAGTCTCCTCAGGGGCTCAGAGGCTCTACTTATGGGACCTTTAAGCCTGGACTTTCCAGGTCCTCTTTCAGGATCTGGTCGGTCCTTGAATCCTCCTGAACACTCAGTCCAGCAGGGCCCAGATGTGGGAGCCAAGCTGCATTTCCGCAAATGCATGACCTGTGGGATTTGGGTTTGTGCGAGGCCCTTATGGTGACTGGACCTAGGGATATTGCCTCAAAGAAGGACATCTTTATTAAGTCATAAGAAGGACACTGAGGAATCTCTCTTTTAATTCTGTGAGTTGGTCCATCTGTATATATTTAAAGCAAGAAGTCAATAAAGCTGGATCTGGGTGGCCTGCCTGGTGGTGCAGCAGTTGAGCGCTGGGTTGAGAAGCTGCCCACAGCCTCTGCAGCGCTGGTTCGATCCCTGGCTGCTCCCCAGCCACTGGAGGCGGGTCCCACATGGCACGCAGACCTCTCCTGCTGCCCGCTGCTCCCCTCAGCAGTGTATTTCGTCCATCTGCCTCTTCTGCTCCCCGCTCTGGCTCTGGTGAATTCTGTCACCCTCCTGCGCTTCTGTCTGTACCCAGTGCATGTATAAATAAATAAATAAACCTTTAAAAAACAACTGGATTTGGGGGTTCATAGAAGTGCAAATAAAATCCCTTATTGTTTTAAGTTCATTTTTCAACTGGTTACATTCACAGCTGAGCTGAAGAAGATAAGTGCTTTTTACGATGGTTGAGGTTTCTTCAAGTCCAAATACCCATCTCTTACCCAGGTGCCTCCCTTGGAGGTATATACCCCCCTCATCCAACACTCTCACCCTGTAATACTTACAGGGAGTGAAATGGGGCCCTGTGACAGACCTCACCTCAACTTCCTTCATCAAGTGTGGGTGCAGGAACAGTGGAAAGTGTGACCTTCCCACTCTTTCATCCTTCGGGTCCCCTTGGCCACTCAGGCCCACTGTTGGCTAGTAAGCCCCCCTATTTCAGGACAGTATGTGCTGTTTTCAAAAGTGAACCCTTCAAGTGCTTGACTTTTTGCTTTTCATCGAGTGTGGCTTGATTGCCTCTATATTGTTAGCCATCGAATGTGTAGTCACACGCCCTCTCCAGAGAACGACATACACGTGAACGGGTAACCGGAAGTTGCCAGATCACCCACAGTTCAGTTATTTTGGGATTTCTGCTGCCATGCAGGCCCCAAGCAGGGCCCCCATGAGAACTGAGAACCGACGAAGACCAGGCAGAGTGGGCTGAGATTCTGGGTAGAATGTGTCAGATCTGGGGTCCCCATCCTTGCCAATGTGTCCTTGAAGGCCTCTGTCTACACAGCCCAGCTGGGGGTTCCCCTGTCTCTGGGTGAAGACCTCTGAGGGGAGCTTTTCTGGGATGTGCAGAAAACACCCATTGACTCCAGTCGAGCTGACTTCCCATTTTCTAGAAAGGAATTTGTAGGAGCAGAGATCAGATCCAAACAAGTTTTCTTTTTTTTCCAAAGGGAACAGGATCCTCATGGCAAAGGCTTTACCTTTACCAGGGAGCTTTCAGTGTCTTCTCTAAGTCATACTCAGGACAATTGATTTGAATCACAAGGGTCATTTTCTCAAGGCCTTGGGAGTAAGCACCCTCGCAAAGTGAACGATCACCCCTGCTTTCACAGTGGAATACACTGACTTCCCTAGTGTTAGTGGGTTTTGTGAATCTCAGGCCCTTTTCATGACAGTGGGGTTTTCATTTTTCATTTTCTTTTTAAACTTGTATTTATTGATTTATTATTTATTTATTTTGTGTAGAAGAACTGGGGTGTAGGCCTGAGGTGTGGGGATGAGAGGATTCACCAGAGATTGAGTGGGGAACAGAACAGGCAGATCTACTGAAACACACTGCTGAGGGGAGCAGCAGGTGAGATAGGAGAGGTCTGCTGCTGCATGTGGGTTAACTCTCTGGCCTGGGATTGAACTCAGGCCGCAGCGGTGATAGCGCTGAGACTTAACCCCTAGGCTTTTCAACCAGAGATGCATGAAGCAGGTGAAGAGGTAGGCATGAAGAAGGCCACTGACCTGGGTCTCTGACCATGGCAAGAGGAGGAGGGTCTTTGGGCCAGACACGAAGGACCCTCTCAGTGGTGGGGAAAGGATTCCTGTGGGTCCAGTATTTCCAGTTGACACCCCCGTCTCCTGACAAGCCCAGGAGGGCCAGGGCACAGCGTGAGGCCTTAGCTGCCCCAGACTGGTCACTGTTTCCTCCAGCTTGGGGTGTCCTGGGACAGGCAGGAAGGGGTACAACCCCAGGGCATTATTGGAAGGAGAGAAAGAGACAGCTGCAGGGGGATGAGCGAGAAAGAGACTGGAGAGTAAGAATGGGACAAAGAGGGCCTCCCTGGTGGCGCAGCAGGTTGAGCGCCGTGCTGTGAAGTTGTCCACAGCCTCTGCAGTGCATGATTCCTGACCAGTCAGGCAGCTACCCACATGGTGCAGCAGACCTTGCCGGCTGCTCCCCTCAGCAGTGCTTTCAATCAGTCTGCCTGTTCTGCTCCCCACTCTGTCTCTGGTGAATCCTCTCACCCTCCCACACCTCTGACTGTATAAATAATCTTTAAAAAAAAAAAAAAAAGAATGGGACAAAAAGCCCAAAGTCCAGAAGTGGATAAATAGTGGGAGAGAGATGAAGGGAGAGAACGAAACAGCAAAAAAGCATGAAAAAGAAATATTGGAGGCCTGGGTGATAAAATTGAAGATAGGGAAAAGGTAAGAGGAAGGAAAACAAGTAGAGATGGAATAAATGAAAAATGATAGCGAGGGCCTTTCTGGTGGCCTCGGGGTTAAGTCTCAGCACTACAGCCTGAGTTCGATCCTGGCCAGGGAGCAGCTCCCCACATGGCTCAGCAGACCTCTCCTGTCTCCCCGCTGCTCCCTTAGCAGTGTGTTTCAGTAGATTTGCCTGTTCTGCTCCCCACTCTGTCTCGGGTGAATCTTCACAACTTTGGCCTACACCCCAGGTCTAGGTAAAAGAAAAAAAAGAAAAAGAAAAATGATAGAGACATAGAGACAGCGTCTGGGGAGAGGGAAGAGCTGAGGAAAGCAAGGGAGGAAGTTGGAGGGAGGCAGACCCCAGCAGCAGTGAGAGGGGAGGCTCCTGAACAGCAGGGCTTGGAGGTGATGAACTGAGCCAGTGCCCGGCAGATGGTGGCCAGCAGGGGTGAGGGGGTCTCACAGCTCTTATGAGAAGGCTGAAGGGGCTGTGGGCTGGGCTGGGGAGATGCTGGGTGCAGCACCTGGTCCCCCAGGCCTGGCACTCTAGCGGCAGCCTCCTCCCCCGTGCTCCCCACCACCAGTTTCAGGAGGAAATGCTGCAGCTTAATCAGAATTATTTACAAGATAATGGTCCATTGTTTGCACTAAGACAGATGTTGTCTGTGGGAACTTTGTGTTTTATGCTCTTTTCCCTGCTCTGCCTTCGCTGGGTGCAGATGGGATCCAAGTAATGTGAGTTATTATTCCCAGGATTGGAAACTCATCCCAGCCTGGGTTTGGCCAGGCAACCAAACTGGGGTGGTGGGGGGAGGGTGGTCACTGTGGGCTGTGGGCTGGGCAGGCCTTGGGCCTCCTCTGGCCCTTGGGAGCAGCCTGTGATTAAGAAGGTCTCGTTTCCTTGAGGGGCGGGCCGGTGCAATCGCCTTGTCTGGTGGACAGGAAGGACGCGCTCTGATTAAGATGCACTTGCTATTTCTTGAGTCCAGAGGTCACCATTGACATCTCAAATGAGGGTGGCCATCTGGCCCTCTTCTTGCCAAGGGAAGGAACAGCCCCTCTGGATGGGGGTTTTGTAGGCCCCCCTTTTTTAACTTACCAGAGAGCTTCCTCTTGGTCTTCTGGGGTCACTAAGGGGTCCAGGTCTGCATGACAGACTCCCTCCAGCCTTCTGCAAGGGTGGGGCTCGCCAAGGTCTCTCATCGACCCTGACAGAGAGCTTATCTTGAAGTAGGCATGACAGGCAGCGTGGGAAGAGTCAAGACTTGTCCCCAGCCTTGTCCCACCCCTCTAGGCAGGCCACTCCAGGGTCCCCCTCCCTTTCGGGGGAGCTCCCAAAGCCAGCTGATCCTTCTTTGGCCCCTCATCAAACCCATCTTAATAAGGGGGCCAGAGGACATAAGGTGACCTGCCCCAGGTAATTTTTCTACCCATTAGGAAAGACTTTCAACTCCTCAAGTTAATGACCATCTTGTGATAAGGGGCTCTCTGAACCCCAACTTAGCCTTCTGAGTTGGGGCAGAGGACAACTATCCTGTAGCATTGGGGTGGTGGGGGGAGAAGTCATGAGAAGTTTCTGTCTGGGGCTGAGCACCCACGTGTTCACTGTACACAGCCACTGGTACTGACAGCTACGTGATGCTGTGCTTATAATACAAAATATATAATACAATAATGCAATGTCAGGCTGTGATCCCCACCCCCCCAAAAAAAAATCAAAGGAATAAAAACATCATAGTCACTTTGAATGCTAAATCCAACCAGTAGGGGAAGAGAGACACATCCAGGAAAACCAAGTGGGCTCAGCTGGAGGAAATCTCGGGTTGTGTGGCACCTCAGGCTGGCCCCACAGACAGTCCCAGTCCTGTGAGGCTACCCTGAAATCAGTTCTGACCCAGAGGGTTCATTTCATTCACAACCCAGCGCGTTGGCTCCTTGTTTAAGGGACATGACTGTTTCCCCCTCATCTCCCCATGGCCCTGGAATGACCCCTGAGCTCCAGCGGCAGGATCTGGTGCTCGGAGCTGTCCCTGCATCTGCCAAGTATATTTTTAGATAATAAATACTTGCTAAGTGCCAGGGCCAACTCCCTTCTAAGTACTTCATAGATGATAATGCAAATGAGATCCTTTCATTTGATTCTTATAAAAAAATCCCTTGAGTTAGACGTGATTCTTCTTCCCATTTTACAGAGGAGGAAATGGAGGCACAGAGACATGACTTACCTCCCCCAGGGTGGCATGTTACCTCCCCCAGGGTGGCTCAGCTCAGGAGGTTGTTGAGGTTCTGAGGTTTGGACCCGGGCCCTGGAGACATCTGAGCCCTGAATTGGTCACTCTGTCTCCCTTACTTGTGCACCCCACAACTTCAATCCTTGCAGTGCTTCAAAAATAAACAAACCAAACAACAAATACATGAAAATGGCCAGTTCTTGCCAAGTTGTAGCTCTGGGTCCCAGGAAAGGAGGTTCTGGTCACAGAAACTGGGGCTCGGTATGTGGGTCCAGGAAACCAGGGTGTGGGTGCAGCCCAGGGGTGCTCTGTGGGACCCGGCTGGCTCCCCACCTGTCGTGTGATCCTGAGAGGGTCTCTCTCTGTGTCCCCTCGGTGTCTTCACGTCTTTGTAAGTGACAGAGCCACTGGGGCACTGGGCCCCTTCCTCTCCCAGTGTAGAATCCATTGTTTCAGAAACTAGATTCATCCAGGCACCCCCAGCCTCGGGGGGGAAAAACACTATCATCTCTTCACCCCCTCCCCAAGTGAGAGGTCTCAAGGAAACCTGACCCCTCACCTTGCAGTTGTTCCCTGGGGTCCGGGTGGAGGAGAGGGGCGAGTGGGTGGCCCCAGGCCCCAGCGGGCCTTCCAGCCAGTGCAGCCACAGGCCCAGCCCCAGCTGGGAAGGCAGCAGAGGTCAGACTGGGATAATATTTATCAACCTTATTCTCACCGTGTCAGACGCTGACCCAAACCCGGCGTCACTGGAGATCACAGATGAAGTCTTTTAAGGTCCCACAGAGCCGCGTCACATGTGACCAATTACCTCTGTCAAGCAGGGGGAAGAGGTTCTGCCTCGGTGGGTGGGATCTGAACTTGAGCTTGCAGAGGTGGGTGACCGGATCTCGGGCCTCCGAGCCTGTCACTCCCCTCTAGGCAGACCTTTTCTGTTAGAACTGTTTAAATTACAAACCAGTAATAAAAGGATCATATGTGTTTCCCACCGAACAGGTTCTTTAGGGCTATTATGATAATTAAAAACATATGGAGCCTGTGCCAGTCAGAGGGAAACCGCAGATGTACAAATTAGGTATTATATAAGGGTTTTCTGCTTTTGCCCTTTTAAAAACGTCAAGCCAGAGAAGTTTAAAGAGATAAAATGGCAATTGTGCAGATAGTAGGTAGCATTTTGGTTTTAGAATCATTAAATATATAAACCCTTTTCTTTAGACTTAATAGGAATAAACAGCCCTTAATATTGGGAGGGGGAGGCATAGAGCTCGGGGTTCCGGGGAAGAGGCGACATTTTCTGAGAGGTCTAGGATGCCATGAAATCGTCTGCATTTTTTATGACGTTGTTCTGCACAGACAAAGAGGATTATATTTATTAAATATTGAATTATATGAAAATTGGATTGATGGGAGCAAAGATAAGGATTTCTTTAAACTTTCTACTTCTTAAAAGGCAAAGATGCAAGTATTGATTAGTCTAGAAAAAGTCATTTGTTTTCATTTAAAATATGCAATTGATTTTGAGAAGGTGATAAATACTGCTAATAAAAAAAAAAAATTCGGAAGAATTTCCATGACTCCCGTCAATGGCTTTCCAGGGCAGACACACAGAGTGAGTCCAGTGCTGTGAGCTACTCCTTCTGGAAAGGATGCTGGACTGAAGGGCCCCTTGGCCGCCCTCAGCTATGCCGGGGGCGGCTGAGACCACAGGCCCTTGGGCTGATGCGTTGGGACCGAGGCTTGGCCATTGTGTCTCTGCTACAGAAACCCTGCCTCACTGTTCTAAGGTAGGAGATGACAGCAACAGATATCAGGAGCATGGCCTGCCAGCTCTGCTCCTTCAGACTTCTTCAGGTCCTCCCTGAAACAATCCTGGCCAAATCCAGGACAGCCTCCTCCCAGACCTGCACCCCTTCCTCCACGTGACTCAGTGTTAAACAGGGAGCCAGACTACTAGTCAGTAGGAATAAGTGAGCAGAGGGGATGTCCAATTTCTCCAGAAGCCGGGGCTCTCAGATTACCAGAATTTTCCAACACCTGCTTGCTGTGTAATGACTGAAATGCATAGTGATGAGTAGAGACAAGGTGTGTTAAGCTTATTTCTCTGTTGGGGTAGGTAGTCCTGCCCTCATCCTGCCTGTGTTTCTTAGTTTCAATACATGTGGTCAACTGTGGCTGGAAAATATTACCTTACAAGACTCTGTGTGTGTGTGTGTGTGTGTGTGTGTGTGTGTGTGTGTGAGAGAGAGAGAGAGAGAGAGAGAGAGAGAGAGAGAGAGAGAGAAAGGATTCACATAAATTTCATTACAGTGTATTTTTTTAAAGATTTGTTTATGCATTCAAGAACTGGCGTACAGGCCAGAGGTGCGGGGGGTGAGAGGATTCACCAGAGACAGAGTGGGGAGCAGAACAGGTAGACTGACTGAAATACACTGCTGAGGGGAGCAGTGGGCGAGACAGGAGAGGTCTCCATTGAACTCATGCTGCAGTGGCTGCTGCTAGCTTCATAGTGCTGCGTCTTAACCCCTCTGCCACCAGGGAGACCCCTACAGTATATTATTAAAATTGTTTTATTATTAATGAAAGTTGTTATCTCTTACAGTGCTAATTTATAAATTAAAGCCTGTCATAAGTGTGTGTACATTGGGCTGGGTACTTAAAGCATCCGCTGTGGTCTTGGAACACACCCTTTACAGATAAGGGTGGGGTGCTGCTAAAGTTTGATTATATTGTAAATTTTTGAAGACCCTGATGAGGGCAGAAGGCCTGATAGCCAGAAAATGCCCTTTCTTGATCATCCTGGCTGAAGTCTGGGCTCCTTAAGAGAAATGTCCTTTGAAATGGTCTCTGTGGCCACATTCCAGCGCTGGCCTTGAGTTTCTCTATTCCACTTTTCTCTTTCGCCCACACCCTCTGCGTGGTACAAAAGGTCCATTGTCTGCCTGTGCCCTTTCCTTCCGGGGGCTGAAACCTGGACGTGTGCTTTGCCCCTGGGCCAGGTGGGCTGGCTGGCCTCTTGGAGGCTGTGAGATAGGGTCAGTCAGAAGAGGGCCTCTGAGCCCCCTACTACCACGCCACACTTGTGGGTGCCATGGATGGCAGTCGTGTGCAACCCCACAGGATTTTCTTCCCCAGGGACACTGTAATGTCTGCAGACATTGGTGCTCTCACCATCCAGTGGGCAGAAGCCCCAGATGCTGCTGATCATTCTACTATGCACAGGACAGGTTGCATAGAATTATTCCATCCAGAGTGCCAGAGTTGTGAAATCCAGGTAGGAGGACCAGACCTCCAAGTGGAATACCAAGTCAGGTGTAGGGTCAATGAGTTAACCAGGCTGTGTGGGCCACTGGCCTCTGTGGTTATCACTGAGGCCTTGATTGTGTTAATGCAGATGGTGCTTGTGTGTGTGGGCGTGGGGCACATGTGCCTGATTAAGGACACCTGAAGCATGGGTGTGGGCATGCTTAAGAGTGCACATTTGAGAGTAGAGGCCAGGGACATAAGGGTGACATCACTCAGAAGATGGCTATGGGAGCATGGCTACAAGAGGGCGAGTGATCACAGAAGAGGTGAGACCATGAGAGAACTCCAAAGAGAGCCCAGAGCAAGAGTAAAGATTCATGGGGGGCTGGGATGGTTGGTTGCCTGCCTGCCTCCCAGCCCTTTTCTTACTACCCATGCCTGCCTCCTTGAATGCCAGCCTCCCTTTCTGGTGTCGTGTGTGCCTGGTTCCCTGAGAGAGCATTAAAGCCTGAAAAATCCACTGAGGGCTCCAGGACTCTCCTTTATCCACCTGCCCGAATCCATAGTGAACCAGCCCTGTGCATTGCTGGCTCTAGACAGGTGGCAAGATTCACCATCCAACACACTCACTTCCCTGGACACCTTCCCAAGAAAGCTGTTACCTTTAGATCTTCATGCTTTTATGAAAAACCTTGCAAGAAACCCAGTGGGTTGGGAGGCAGAAACTTCCAGCAGAGTAACCCAGCACACCCTCCAACTCAAGCTGGCAGTGGGGCGTGGGGAGGGCGCGGCTGAGCAGACAGCCGGAAGCCAGCCTTTCTTCTCCCGGTGAGTGAAGGCAGGTCTGTAGAGGACTGTGCATGTAGGTATTACCACTTTAACTTTTACTGAGGTAAAATAACACCTTGTCACTCAGCGCAAGTACCAATCACAAAATGAATTAATTGTAATAACTGTTGTCAACAGAACAAAGGACTTGTTGCTTTCCTAAGCAGATTTCAGCGCCACTGAGAACTATATACAAACGCTCCCATTGGGCAGGTTGGCGGAAACTAGTCAGAACATAATTGTATCTGTCTATCTCTTTACTTTGTTTTTAAGGGCTAAGGAATCAAGTTAAAAACCTATATTTTAAACATATCAATAAATATACCCCTTTTTGTGTTCGTGACATCCCCTCAAATACATGGCGTCTTTAATAAATTGACTATGAAAATAGCATTTGCCATCGATGGGACCAAATAAGGGGTAGCTGTAGGGACTGCCTGTTGCTCCTAAGACATGAGGGGGATTATGCCCAATTACCCTCTGCTGAAGCACCCTGCCATTTCTGGTAGTTATCAAAACACCTTCCATGGACAAGAGGTCAGCTGTCCGCTTTCTCCTCTAATGAAGGCCCAAGGAGCTCCTGCTGGGCTGCTGGGCCCCGGCTTCCCGTACGTCCACACCCCCAGGCTTGTTAGACACCAGGCTCTATTCACAGTTGCTTTTCCCATTATTTTGGTTCTGACTTTCTCACATCTTAGCACATTTCACTCTTTAAGAAGCCTCATGGGTGCCCTTTTGAGAGTCGGTTCAGGAGAGGGAAGGGCTTGAGTGGCTGGGGTGGATCTCTCCAGATCTGGGTTCAAGCTGTTCCTCCAGCAAAGTGGAGTTCCTTGTCCTAGGGGAGAGTTCTGGGGCTTTGCATTGGCCAATGAGCTGAAGGCAGGATGCCTGTGCTGTCCACTCTGGGCGTTGATGAGGCCCAATGTTGGGGCATCCCAAAGAAGAAAGCCCAGGATGCTCTGTGTGGACCACAGGGAAGGGTCAGTATGACCAAGGCCCTCTTCAGAGAGGACCATGAACAACAGTGTCTGTTATATTGAACAAAGGACTATGGGCAACTTTTGAGAACGCTCTCCTTCCATGTCACCTGACAGGTTCCAGCTCCACAGTCCTCTCCTTCCTCCTTGGGGCCTCCTCCCCTTCGTGCTCCATACTGTTTGGTCAGTGTGACCCCAGCATCAGCTTCATCCCAAGTCTCAAGCCCACCTCCCCCACAGCATCTCCAGTGGTCCCTGCTTTAGTTTTAGAGCTCAGTGAGGCCAAAACTGTTCCCTTCACATTGAAGTTAAGGATGTCTAGACTGTCAGGTAAAAGTTACAGGTCAGAAGTCATCTCAAAGATGCAGACCGGGGAGAGGCCTTGCCCTCAGTTGATAAACCAGGTACAAGGGGTGGTGCTGTTAACAGGTGCCCAGGCAGTGCCCTGTACCTGGCCATCATTCTGTCACTAAGAAGCCCTAGGCAACCTCTCCCTTGAGTGGATCTGTGTTTAAGCAGGGAGGTGTTCCTGCGTCTTGTTGCCCCAACTTTGGGTCATTTTTCACTACTCCTCTCCCCTGTAGAGGGCCTGGCCACCTCAGAAACACAGATAAGATGCAGGTGTTAGTTTACAGCAGCTCTGGCTCAAGTGGGCTGTGCATTTGGCTAGGACCAGGATCCACTTGCATAAAAGTGCCGAGAAGAGCCCTTTCAGGAAAACAAAATCTCTCCAGCTTCCTTGAGGCTGCTGCTCTTCCCAGGGACTCAGGTGTGCAGCCTGCAGTGGGAAGGTGGTTCCTGGGCACATACCCCGGGGGAGGAAACTTGGGGACTGAGAGTCACACTGGGTGCTAGGCCCCTGTCCTGACAGAAGGCTGTGAAGTGGGAAGAAGGAGCACAAGGGAGATAGGTGGGGGAAGCAGCTCTTGAGGTGGTAGAGCTCTTGAGGTGTGGAGGAGGGTAGGGGGTAGAGCTCTTGAGGTGTGGAGGAGACTCTGGGGTTCCCCATGGCCTCTACTCCCACACCTCCCCCTCCATTCCACCAGTTTTGTTCTGGGACAAACCTCCTGGGAAGGAGAAGGTTCTGTGATAGGCAATAAGAGAGGTCATCTGTTCATTTATTTGGCACGTATCAAATTGTTCTAGGGAACTGGGAGATTGTCACAGACCAAATAGTCCAGGTGACAGCCTCATGGGGGTCACTTTTTCCTGGGGATGCTGGCAACGAGTAAAACAAATAGAGATGAAGATGGTATATGATGAAGGGAGGAACACAGAAAGGACTTGGACTCTCTGAGGAGGTGAGTTGGAGGGAGTCCTGGGTGACAAGGGGCCAACCATGAGGTTAGGGGGTACATGTTCCAAACAAGGGGGACAGGAAAGACCCTGAGACAGGAAATGACCAGACGTGGGGGCTGTTGGCTCCTGGGCACGTGGGTCTGTGTATGTGACTAGTGTTTCCCAAGATTTTCCCAGACACAGAGACTTTGTTCCAGCTTCTCCACAGCCCTGAGTCATCAGCAGAGTCATGACTGGCACTTTCTTACCCATTTTGCAGAAGAGGAAAGTGAAGCTTGGAGGGTAGATCATGACAGGTGCTGTTCTGTCAGTGGCAGTGAAAGGCAGGACTGAAGGCCAGGGAGGGCCTGACTCCTGCACTGCTGCCCGGCTGCACCCCGCCTGATATGGGAAGCTCACACCCTTCCCAAATCTCCCAGCCTGCTGGAGGACTACTGATTACAGGGGAGGCACCAGGCAGCCTGCACACTCACCCACCCATTGGGAAAAATGCCACATGGCAACAGCTGAAACTGACAGAAACAGTCACGTGAACTTGGGGACATGGCCCTTGAGAGACAGCCATCCCTCAGCTCTGCAAGGCGAGAGTCTTGACCCACAGACCAACAGAGTTGGGGTGCCCACAGCAGAGTCCCAGTTCTATTAATGACCCCACGGAGAGAGCTAGAACCCGTCAAGACTCTAGGGCCACACCCAACAGTCACCTGGGGAATAGACCCAGCCCCTGGAAATCTGAGTCAAGCCCCTCTGGGGAAGGCAGCTGGATTTCCACCATGTAGGCTGCTCAGGCCAGGCTGCGGCTGTGAAGCCCCCAGCCCTCCCCTCAGGGGGCGTCCGCGTGGAGATGCCGGCCCCCAGGTGCTTGGGACCCATGACCAACAGGCCACTCCGTTCACTTCTCAGCAACCCTGTTCTTGTCTGGGCAAACTGCTTTCAACCGAAGAGCTATTTCTGGATGATTTTTTTTTAGTGTTTCTTCTCTCAGCTGGTTGCTATATTATCTGCATCTCGTGCCGTCTGGCCTCCATGGGAGAAAAGCGGTAGCCCACCTCTCGTATTAGCGGCGACACGGCTTCCTATATGAAAGGTGACTTTAGAAGCTAGAGCCACCTTAAAGCACCCCATCTGCTCTCAAAGGGAGAAGGTAAGGGAGAGAGGCTTTCTCCACATTACCTGTGACGGCTGCACAGGAGGGTGATTTGCGGTGGGGTCTGAGGACTGGGGTCCATGTGACCAGACGGGGGAGGAGGGGCCGGTGGTTATGGCTCCCTGCTGGCTCCCCTGGCCTTGAGGAGGCCGGTCTGTGGGTGCCCCCCTGGGTGTCGTGACTGATGTCAACGGCTGGTCCTGCGGAGGTGGAAGATTCTCCTTTAACTGCTGCCAGAGCTCAGACACAACAAGCGTACACAGAAGCAGGGGGCTCAGGCTAGACAGGGCTTCCTAGTTTCCAGCAGAGCCAGAGCTCCTGGTAGCTGGAAGCAGGTCATGGAGTGTAAAGGCCCGTGGCATCAGGTTGTGAAGAACCCACACAGCCTCAGCATAGCGCGAAACAGAGCTGAGATCAGGAACATGTGTGTATCCCTAGAAGTTATGCAAGTTTATAGGTTACAAACATAAACCAATATATTATTAATCCTAGTAACTACATTATATATGATTCATAACAATAAACATAATACAAATATCTTTGAAAGGAATGACTTTCCCCTCCTGGCTTCTGCTGAACCTTATTGGCATTATTTAGTAAAGTATAACTTGGTTTCAATTTAGTCAAGGGTAGCCCTTCCTCAAAAGCAGCAGCAGAAAGATTGCCCTGGGCTAGTCATGGGGACTTGTCTACACTGGCCCTTTTTCACTTGTGCAGCCCCTATCTGTCACTCCTGTGTTTTTTTTTTTTTTTAAGATTTATTCATTTATGCATACAAGAACTGGGGTACAAGACAGAGGCGCAGAGGAGTGTGAGACGATTCACTAGAGACAGAGTGGGGAACAGAACAGGCAGATTGACTGAAATACACTGCTGACGGAAGCAGCGGGTGAGACAGGAGTGGTCTGCTGCGCCATGTGGGTAGCCCCCTGGCCAGCCAGGGATCGAACCGTGCTGCAGTGGCTGCGGATTGCTTCATAATCCCTTGCACCACCAGGGAGGCCCCGGTCCTGTGGGTTGAGCAGTGGGTTCTGAGTTTGCAGGAGATAGCATTAGGAGGTGCTAAGTAACACTCATTCACTCATTCACTCAGGCATTCATTCATTCATTCATTCACTCCTCTCCTTGCCAGTATTTCTTGAACACCTCCTCCATGGTAGTCTCTCTCTCTCTAGGCATCAGCACAAGTCTGTTTCCCCCTTGATTTGCCCCTGGGGGCATATCCCTCCTCCAACAGCCTCTCCCACAGACCGAGACCTCACTGGCATGGTCTGAAGAGACACGCTGACCCCGAGCCCTGCTCTGTCTGTGACCCCACTTGGTCCCGTTGTCCCCACTACATGTCATCTGTTGCAGCAAGAGAAACAAGGTCAGGGGAGCAGCCCCATCTTCCTGTGTTTTATTCATTCAGCACATACATCCTGTAGACTCCGGTGTGCCACATCCTTGTCCAGACACCAGGGATTCAACAGTTAAGAGAGGAGACAACCCAGCCCTTGTCTTCAGGGACCTTGAGGGTAGGGGCGGGCTGGTGGGCAATGAACAAATTATATTCCTAGTTGTCTGGAAGATGCGGAGGAACAAAATAAGATGGACAGGAATTGGGGAGTGACTGGGGTGGCTACTTTACATAGATTGGGTAGAGGAAGCTCAGAGGTGACTTTCCAAGAGGCCAGTGAGTTCACAGGCGCATCTGGGAGCACATCTGAGGAGAGGGATCAGCAAGCGCCAAGGCCCTGAGGCCCTGCGATTGCTTGTAGAGTTAGGGGAAACCTGAAGAACAACCTGAGAAAGGGGGTTGGTCGGCTCATGAGCCCACAGGGACTCAGATCCCAGCAGCCCCCAGCCCTGGAGCTCAGAAGGCCCCGCAGCCAGTGCAAAGCTCTGCTATTACTGTCTTAAAAATCTTAATGATGTTTTAGTTTTGCAGTGGACCCCCAAAATTATGTTGTGGTCCTGACCCCGGTTTTTACATATGAAGGGTGTGAACAGCATGGAGCCCACCTAGACCCTGTTCACTGCTGGGAGTGGGGTTCGGGGGTCAAAGCTGGGAGAGCTGGAGGGATGCAGTTAGAGGGCAGTGTTTCAGATTTGGAGGGAGTGGGGACATGAACCCAGTGGCTGAAATAGGACTGTCCTCCCCGAACCTGCACACATGGCCACAGAGCTACTCAGTCTGCATGAAGGTTAGGGCTGTTACTTGTAACTCAGCCTCTTTCTAGGTCAGCAGTCAGATGAGAGGATATGGCCATTTTTGGGGAAAGCACACCCCTAACCTTGCACACCCTGCCTCAGTTTCCCTGATTGCATGTTCCTCAGAGCTCCACTTTAATGATGCCTCTGTAGCCTCATCTTATTTGCTTTTGCTTGGGATGTGAAATCCATTTATTTCATAATACCTTGATATGCTCACAGAGTATCTCGAAAAAAACCCTTTTGATTTAAATATGAAGTGAAAAATATCACCAACTCTTCAGCTTTTATTTATTGTTTTCTTTTTCCCCTCTCTTTCAATGCACTATCTTTTCAATACCAAAATATCACACAGAGAAAGTCTTAAAAATTGGATGGGGGTGGCGTGAAGATCATGGTGTAAATTTGCTTCCTGGCCGAGGCCTTGTATGCCAAGTTTCAGTCTGAATTACGTGTTTACAGCTGAGTTATAAACCTCTGAAAAACAGGATTTATCATGGAAATAGTGACACAACCTCACCCAGTCTGGTATTCTTGGGGCCCGTAGTGATATACTGTGCAGAGAAATCAGTTCATTAGTTAGTTATAAACAAAGGAGAGAGATAGTAAATTAGAGAAGGTATTTCAGCAGTTTTCTATGTATTTATGAGACCAAAATATGCAGCTGCATTTTATTCCTTGAGATAGTATTTAAGTATTTCAGATTTAAAGTGCGTTTTTAGATCTGGCCGTGGTGCATTTTTAGCCTGGGTCGTTCTGGTTCTTCTGTCGTTTTATTCGTGGTATTTTCTTCCTTCTCTGTTGCTCATTAGAAAAATGTTAAAAATCCATTTTCGTCTGATTAATAATAAAGCTGATCACATGTAACCTAATTTTCATTCCGTGCTGCCCCTGTCTGTGGAGTCATATACAAAGTGACCTTTGAATCGCCAGTGGACTCATAAAGTACAATAAGCACCATTGTCCTGTCAAAAATTGAAGATGTTTTACATCATTACAAAATTTAATGTTCCATCTTTTCAAATGCACTACTTTTCAAAGGCCACATTCCAATTGAAGCTCATTAAAATCAGACTCAAGTTTCCTGTGGTGGGGATGAAGAGAGTTTCGCAGGCAATGGGAGGAAAATGAATCACTCTTTTAAAACAGATATGGTTACATATTAGTTTTGAAAGGTACAGGGACGGGAGCCTTGCCGGCAACAGTGTGGCTTTTGTGCTGACAGCCCCAGTCACTGCCTGCTGCTTCCTTTGCCTTCACCCACACTGTATCCTATTTACTTATGAATAAATCAGTTCGCTAAATAAAATTGTTGTTTTAAAGTTCAGAGGTGCAATCGAAAGGGGTTTCTGGGGGAAAACTGTAAAATCTGCCCTGCAGTTCCAGATTTCTTAAAAACCTTCATCGTCTCAGAGTCCTGAGAGTTTAGGCACCCGGTTGCTTGAGGGGTGTACCGTGCTTGGGGAAACTGCGGCCACAGGTGGGGGTGCCCCACTTTCTTAAGAGTCAGCTCAGGGCCCAGCCGAGAAGAGAAAAGGTCTTGGGGTCTTTGCTACAGGTTTTTTTCTGGGTTGTAGGTGCCTCACCTGTTTCTGGGCCCCGAGTGAGTGCCGAGGAGGTGGCCACTCTCATCTTGGGGTGTCTAGTTGGTCCCTCTGATATGATGTCGGATTCTGGGGCATGAACAAAGGCCTGTCCTGGCCTCGGGCCCTGCCCTTGCGGTGGAGTTGCTCAGAGGACCGATTTTACAGGGTCCCCTGGAGGAAGCAGCTGGGGTTGGCGAGTCGTCCGCTTCCCAGCAGCACCCCAAGGTGACCCTGTGCACTTCAGATGTGACTCTCAGAAAGTTCCGCTTTCCAGATCCTTCCTAACAGGGGGGCTTTTTCATCATTTCTTAGGATTTGGCATTCGTCAGATGAGGGTGCTCTGGGCTCTGGCAGCTTGTCTTGCTTCCAGGCACGGCGTACAGGGTCAGCTGCGATGAATTTGTGTCCCGGTTTTTCACACATAGTGCCGTGACCTTGGCCAGTTGTGCTTTGGAGCTTCAGATTCTTCATGTGGATGTTGCTACTATGTACCTGCCATGACTCAGATCCTGCAGAAAGAGGACTTAGCACTGTCTGGTCTTAGCGACTGATCACTAGGCACGAGCTGCTGATGACAAGGGTGGCAGTATCCGTCATTATTAGTTGTTCTTTTAATTATATCCAGATCATCACTAGCTAAGTTCCTTTCTTGGAGGGTGAGACAACTTAGCTAAGACAAGTGTTTTAGCCCTGACAGCACCACTAATAAGTATTTTTCACTCTAGGTGTGGCCGTTAGCTATGATTGGGTAACAAACCACCCCGAATGTCTAAAAAGATAGCACTTTAAAAAAAAAAATATTTATTTTTATTTATGTATACAAGAACTGGGGTATAGGCCAGAGATGTGGAGGGTAAGAGGAGTCACCAGAGACAGAGTGGGGAACAGAACAGGCAGATTGATTGAAATACACTGCTGAGGGGAGCAGTGGGAGAGACAGGAGAGGCCTGCTGCGCCATGTGGGTAGCTCCCTTGCTGGCTGGGCATCAAACCCGTGCTGCAGAGACCGCGGATAGCTTCATAGTGCCTTGCTTAACACCTTGCGCCACTAGGGAGGCTCAAAGATAGCACTTTGTCAGTATTCTCATAGGTCTCTGGGTCAGTGGGGTGATTCTGCTGATCCAGGCCAGGTTTGCTGATCCTAACTCGGCTTGTTTGTGTTTCCATGGCTGGCTAGTAGTCGGTCTAGGGTAGGGCTTGGCTGGTTTAAGGTGGCCTTGGTGGAGCTGCTTGTTCTGTCTGAGGCATCTTGCATCCTCTGGCAGGCTGCTCTGGGCTGATTCTCCTGTCAGAGGTCAGGGTCCAAGAGCAAATGTGATGGCACAACTGTTTTGCTGGGTAATACTTGTATCAAATTACTATTATCTTGAGACTACATGGCTAAGCCCAGAGACAGTGAAGGGGGAGAAGCAAAGGGGTTTGGAAATTGCAGCCATGAGTGCAATCAATCTTTTTCTGTCCCCAAATCCCCACCGAGTGGTGTGGACAGTGGTGTGAATAGGTTGGAATCAAATGTCTTAGAAGGCATTTTAATTTCTTCAGTCTCAGGGCATCACCACGGAGATTGAGCCATCTGCTTTTCTGGAATATTCTAGGTCCTTCCCGCACTGGTCTGCCTTGCCACCACCGGACCCATTCTTCCCACAAAGGAAACCCTTTCTTCTTTCTACTGGTAGACTTTCTTATTAAAAACATCTTGGAAAGCTTTTGAGACTTCCTGACTTCTAAAGGCAAGTGGTCAGAATTGGGCAGTGCAGCTGCTAATTGTCAAGCCCCTGTCTCCCCTTTCTACTCACTCCTTGCTGGCTTTCCCTTCCCCGGGCCCTTCCTGCTGCCTCATCCTCAGGAGGACCCAGGTGTACCCCAGGTTTCTGGGACTGAGGCATCCTTGGTCCCCGCTGGCCGACCTTCCCATTGGCCACAAAGAGTCTCCCTGCTACATGCCCATCTAACCCCTGATTCTGCTTTGTACATTTGAACTGAACTGCAATAAAGGGCCAGTTCTTAAGAGACCTAGAGTCTCACCATGAGTCCCTAGAATGTACCCCCATTCCCAGATAGTAGGGAAAGACATCTTCCAGAACACTGGTGTCAGTGGCTGACTCCTGGAAGTGCAGCTGCGCTGGGGCAACTGAGGTCAGACACCCTCACAGCAGAAACAGTGAGCACCCCGATGTGTGCACAAGTGAGAACCCTACAGAACAGTGTACGCAAGTGCACCTGTGGCATATGGTGGGAGAACTGGCAAGCAGACCCCTCATCTGCTTCTCCAAAAGGCTGGGATGGGCCCAGGAGCCTGGTGAGCGGCTGTCTCTCGGCTAACAGGTGCCCGGGGGAGGGGGGGAAGAGGCCCTCACACAGCCCTGTGTTCAGATCCCCAGGACTCTGTGGGTAACTGTGCAACAGGGGACTCAAGGAAATCTCAGCTCACTCCAGCTCTCAGACCAGGTTGCTTTTTCCTTCCTCCCTCCGAGGACGTTCTCCCCTGGGTGCCCAGAGCAATCCCAGCTCCTGGTGGCCTGGTCCCCTCAGCAAGCCCTCCCCACTGGGTCACCCTCCCTGGAGCCCAGGGCCATGTGGGGGCAGAGACTACGCCCCAAGAAAGCAGGCAACTGGCCTTGCAGCCAGGCTCAATGTGTTCCCAGACCTGTGTGCTCCCACTGGTCCTCATTTAGTGTAGAAATGGTTTCTTGGACTATCTTTAGTAGCTTCTGGAATTACGAGCACAGACTTCCCTAACCTGAGATTCCAGCTGAACTCAGACAGCAGAATTTACAAAAGCCTCTGTGAGGGGAAGTTTCCATAGGGGGAAAAAAATAATAACTAACTAATAAATTCAACTAGCTTCCCCTTCCTTACATTTATAATGGAAACTTCTAGTTGCTGGTTGTGGGTGAAGATTTGCTTTGGAAACCAGAGATGGCTCCAGAGGGGACAGAGAGAGGCCAGCTCCAGTGACAGGACTGTGCAACTCCTCAGGACGACCTTCTGGGCCTCTCGAGATTAGAGGCAGGATGGCAAGGGAGTGAAAAGTTGTGTCCGAGAGATGAGGTCACAGAACCCAAGTGAAATTCTCTGAGCGAGAAGAGAGGGTAGGAAAGCTCCCCAGCCCATGATCGGATGGGGCAGCCTGAGGCCTCATCCATGGTAGCTGACTGGGTCAGCTCCAGATTCTTTGGCTGAGAAAAGCTGAGGCCTGGGGAAAATGCAACCTGGCAGCTCAGGGGAGCAGAGGCAGTGAGGACCAATGGGCAGAGCACCCAGCAAACTGGAGGGTGGCTGAGCTATTTAGGGCTCCTAGTACCAAGGGGAAGGGGAGTTGTTTGGAGGAAGTTCTGCCACTGAAACAATCAAAAACAATTTATTTACTCATCTTCCAAAGTTCTAATGTCTGATGACTTGGGTTCACTTACTAATTCTTTGATTGAATTAGGTTAGTCTCAAAACCTCTGTAGGCTGCCGGTGCCCCGAATGTGCCACGAGGGGTGGACCTAATGGTCCCCAAGGGTCCAGACACACCGATGTCCTGATCACTAAATGTTTTTTCTGTGGCAAGAGTGGGGTGGTGGCAGAAGTGGGGTCTCTACATAGGCCAGGGCCACACTGGATGATGTTATAGAAAGGGAGGAGCTCAGCTGCTCTGGCCCTTCTAGGAGGCTGTGTGGAGATTCCACCAAGGCCCCGACAAATGTCTCTCTGTCTTGAGGCCATGGCTTTGTTGAGAGGCCACCTGTGGTGCCAGGTGCAGGCAGGTGCTTGCCATGTATTAGGCAGTAGGCCTTCCTGGAGGAAGAGGAATGGTTTGGGGTGTATGTATGTGTGGTGCCCCACATGCTTGAGGGTCCCTCACATATGGATCTTGCTTAGTGCGAAAAGATGCTTCCTGGGGCCTCCCTGGTGGTGCAGTTGGTTGAGTGCAATGCTGTGAAACTGTCCACAGCCTCTGCAGTGCAGTTTCGATCCCGGCAGGTCCGGGAGATACCCACATGGCACTGCAGACCTCTCCTGCCTCGCATGCTGCTCCCCTTGGCAGTGTGTTTCAATCAATCTGCCTGTTCTGCTCCCCACTCTGTCTCTGGTGAATCCTCTCACTCTCCCCACACCTCTGGCCTGTACCCTGGTTTTTGTATAAATAAATAAATCTTTTTTTTTTTTTTCAAAGGATGCTTCCTTCTAGTATCGGGGCCCTGGACAGGGCTGGCACCCAGGGACTGGGCGCCTGTCTGCTCAGTTCCAGCAGGTGGAGGGGCTCCGCTCCATCGTTCCTTTCGGGACTCAGGCAGATAACGCCTCTTAGCCTCCGTGTTATTTACACTCTCAAATCAAATCCCTTGCAGCAGGAGGATAAGGGATCAGTGGTAAGAAAGCTGTTGGTGAAGGTGCTGTGTGTTTAGCCTGGGTGTTGTGGAAAATGTGGCTTCCCCTGTGTCCCTGCCACTGTGATGTAACAGCACATGCGACTGTCTTTGTATGAGGATACACGTCTATACAGGGCACAGATCAGATGGTGTCGGAAGCCACCGGAGACTCAGCCCGAAACACCCTCCAGCTCCCTCTGCCAATCCATGAGCAGCCTTCAGGATTAACCTGCTTTTTCTGTTCTTTAATCAGGGCTTCCAGAACCAAACAGCCTCCTCCTGCCTAACTCCACATAATTTCCCAGGTCTGCACCTTGGAGAACTTGCCTCTTTGTATGTCTTCCTTTGCCTGTAGTCTAGAAGTTCATCTTTTCTCTCAGATCAAAACTACCTTAAATATCCAGTCTTAAGCAGATTGAAAATGCCCAAGAGAGAAGCCGAAACCATCCATTTACAGCATCCTGGTGTAAACAGGAACAGAAAGTGGTTCTTCCTGGCCATGGACCCTTGGAAGGACTGGATTCTTCTTGAGGACAATAATTAATGCATTCTGGTCTCCTAAAATAGTTCCTGGCACACAGTAGCCCTGGAAAAATATGGTAGAATGCTGATGAAGGAATGGATGATGGAAGGAGGAAGGGAGAGGCAGGGAGGGAGGGACACATGATCAAATGACTGAGCAAACAACTCTTGAGGCTTGTTAAATTTGCTATCGATGGGGACTTTGGAGCAATGATTATTGGCTCCAGTGGACAAGAATGGTTATAAGGTTTTTGGGAATATTATTGGACATTCAGGAAGCAGCCTTCTCACTCACAGAGTGCCCACTGAGTCCAAGTGACTTGCTGTAGCTTGGTGTCACCCAACCATCCATGTGACTCAGTGGCAGGCTCACCCTCAGCTCCTCGTTTCAAGTAGTCCAGTCGCATCCTCATCACAACATCCTCCTTCTGCATCTTTATCTCTGCAGCCCCCCATGTCTCCCCAGTTATTCTCCACTTGGAATGCCCTGCTCTCCTTACCACCTACCCAAAAGCCTGGGCCCATGTCAAGTCTCACATCCTCCAAAAAGTCTGGGCAACACACATCTTCACCCACTTGAGGATCATAGAACATTGTCTCATTGCCTACCCCACAGAGCTTGACATTTGAAACATCAACTTCAGAATGTGTGATTCTGCAGTGGAAAGTGTTAGAGCTAATTTCTTTATTCAAGAATTTTTATTGAGTTCTTCCTTTGTACCAGGCACTGTTATAGGCACTTGCGAAATATTAATCAACAAGACAGGCCCCCCCCTACTCTTCTCCCTCCCCTCAAAAATCCCTGCTCTCCTGGAGTTTACACTTAATCAGTTTGGATCCCAGTTCTACCATTAAGTAGCAGTGTGTCTTTAGGCTAGTTATAAGATATTTCAAAGATTGAGTTTTATCATCTATAACATAGAGCTGACAACCACGTCTCTCTCACAGGGTTGTTATGGGGAAGAAATGAAATACACAGTGCACTGGGCCCAGCTCTGTCCAACTCTAGGGAATGCAAAGGCTCTCTGCTTATCAGCTTACCCTGAAGGATAAGAGATTCTGGTGGGTTTCTGGGCTGCAGCAATGTTCTGTGTCTGTTGAAGCAATAAGGGAAGTGGAAAGTCCGTGACTGGTCCCAGTCTGGGCTGGTTGGCAAGAATACCTAGTCCCCATGTTCCATCAATGTCCATGGGGCCTTTCTAGACTCAGAGCCAGGAGCAACCTTCCAGAGAGGGACACAAGGCAAGTTCAGAGCCAAGTGGACCAATTCACAGAGCAGGAGGAGTAGCTGACACAAGTGCATGCTGGAAAATCAGCCCAGAACATATGCAGTCTCCCCCCTTCCTTCCTTTCTCCTCCTGGCTCTTGGTATCATCTCCAATATTGAATATCATTTTTAAAAAGGCTCTCCTGGCTAGCCAACTTCTAGAGGACGGTCATAAACTGGTAAATTATTTGCAATCACTTCTTCAGGCAATTGTACCTTCTGGAAATTAATTACCTTTTTAACACAGTTAGCCTGTTTTTTGCCTACCTGTAAAATACTGTGTGGATGGAAAGTACCAGGAGTATTGTACAGTATTTAATATGCAGTATCGTAGTCCAAGAAACATTTGTCAACATTATATAATAATCTATGATCAAAACACTAAAACTTGTCAACTCTTGGAGTCAGTTGTATTCTAACTCTACAACCGAAACTCATTTAAAAGTAAATGAAAGTCAGGAGGATGAGATTCAATTAAAATTAATTTAAAGTATGGAAAAAATGATTCACTATGATATAAATCAGCACATTGTTATTGCCTGCTTTATCTTATCCTATAAGGGAGTCTCTAACAACAACCAAAAAAGATTCCTAAGTAAATGAAAGACAAATTGTGTGCAAATAACAACACTGTTCAAACATATATCGAGAAGAAATTTGGAAGTAGTAAGGACACCCTTTCCTTCTAGAGTCTCAATTTTACCATTGCTACTTTTCTGGACTGCGGCATAGCAGAAATCCAATTAAAAATCTTTCTTTGTTTTTTTTTTCCCTCCATTTTTCAGTATGCATGCAATTTCACTGATAGCAGCATCTCAGTAGAAAAATTAACTTCAATAATCTATGGATTACAAGACATATCAAACCTTCAAAGCAACCTGATGTTAGATCAATTCTCAGAAGGGCTAAAACGACTTTAATGGTTAACAACAATGATATGTGCATTTTTCCTAACTAAATCCGAATCAGTTGACATTACTCTCCCATTCTCTTAGTCTCTTAATTATAGCAAGTGTGTTTTCCACTGCCCATTGTGAGACCCTTGAGGTGCTCGCTGCTGAATGGCACCTGGCATCTACTTTGGGCATCATGGTCTTGGCAGGTGCAAAGCACAAGGTAAGGGCCCTGCCAGACTGCCTTGGGCCGCCCCCTCCAGCATGCTGTCACTTCCATCCATTATTGTCAATTGAGCTATTGATCTTCAGCCTCGTAGCCTGCAGAGTTCACTCCCTGAACCAATAAGCTGGGTTTTAGTTGGCAACAATGGGGGAGGGGGAACTCCATTGGCCAGAAGGATGACTGTGGGTGAGGGGCTTCCACTGTTAAAGGAGTGGAGGTGCCCCTGCACATAATTGCTGCAAACCCCTCCTGACCTGCTTGCTCCCCACTACATTTATGGCTGCAGGAAAACTAACTCTGAGCTTCTCAGGGTTAAGTTGCTCTATAATTGTGCATTTAAAAAGTACTTACTGCAGTTGGTTGGTTGGGTGGTGCAGGTGTGGCCTTGCCACTTGTGGCACTCTGCATCCTCCTGTGGGAGTCCCCCGATCTTGGAGGCCCCAGCTGCAAAGTGCATTCAATCTTCATTCCTGTAGCAATGTGTGGCCGCCCGGGACACTCCCTCGGGTGGCAGCTGTGCCTTGAATCGCAGATGCACCTGCCGGGCTGGAGGTCAGCCTGCTTCAGTGCCAATCTGTACCAGCTCAGGCAGCAACTTGGGGCCATTCTGGTGAGAGCGGCCAGCAGAACAAGTGGGGTGCCCCGGCACCTGAGCATGGGTATCCCCATGGCCGTAGCATGCCAGGCCTAGCCCTGAGCCCAGGTCCCCTTGAAACCCTCACGTGATGGAGTCATGACTCCATCAATAGAAGCTGAGTGGTCAGGTCATCATGGTCAGCAATGGGACCAGGGTGTCACCTGTGTAGTCCCAGATGTCTTCTTTGGGAGGAGAGTGACAGGCAGGATGGAGGTCAGCCAAGGGGAGATGGAGAGGACAGGAAGCCTGGTGCCATACACGGTGACAGCCTCCCAGTGTGGACACACCACTCCAGAGTGAGTGGACAGTAGCTTCTGTCAACACGTAGCCCACAGAAGCACCATGGGAAATGAATTCCCTTTCCAACTCTCTTCTGATATTTCTGATTAAAATCAAGACTAAAATATCAGTTTGGTGCTGCTCTGTCTTGAACGTCCCTGCGATATTTGCTAATTTTAACCCAGAGGGAGAAAGAGAAGTGGTCTGGGACTCAGAGTCTCTGCCCCCGATGGATTCTAGCTGGATTTCCTACTCATATCAAGAGTACTGGGTTGCATTTATGGTTGATATAAAGCTTCCTTTTAGAATAAATGCATTAGAAAGTAAAAAGAAATAGTTTTCTTAAAAAAACAATGATGTAAAAATACACCAAGAGGGCCTCCCTGGTGGTGCAAGGGGTTAAGTCTCAGCACTATGAAGCTATTGGCAGCAAATGCAGCACGAGTTTGATCCCCGGCCAGGGGGCTACCCACATGGCGCAGCAGCCCTCTTCTGTCTCACCCACTGCTCTCCTCAGCAGTGTATTTTAGTAGAGCCACATGTTCTGCTCCCCACTCTATCTCGGGTGAATCTACCCAACCTCCACACTCTGGCCTGTACTCCAGTTCTTACATGAATAAATAAATAAGATAAATCTTAAAAAAATAATATGCTGAGATTCATTGAGGCCTCACATAAAACATAGTGTCTCGGAAGGAAAGGTTTCTCTAGAAACAGAATATTCAGGAGCCTGCTGGAGTGTTGACTTGGGGTGGAGGTGGTAATGTCTCTGGATATACTGAAGAACCCTGAAGGGACCTCAGGGCTGGACCCGGTGGGAAACCGGGGGACCACAGATACAGATTCAGATCCTCTGGTTGCTTGGGCCCTTCCTACCTGGGTGGGTGCATGGAAGGGTGTGGGGTGCTCTTGACAAGGTCCCCAATGTGTCGAGGGCAGCACTGCCCTGCCCAGGACCCTGCCGACCCCAGGCTCTGCACAGCTGTTCTCTTAGAACATGAGGGGCAACACTGTTGACTTTTCCTGCTGGAGTTGGTAACTGGAGTCACATCCATTATTTTCGGGTGAAACAGAATGGCCCAAGCACAACCCCTGATTCACCTTGATGGACATTGCTGTTGAAGGAAATTCCTAGTACCACATCTCCTTCTAGGGTCAGCCCCCAGGTTGTGATATCTGAGAATCTGATGCAAGTGGAGGTCATCTCAGGATGAGAAGGTAGGGTGGGGAAGGAGGCAGGGAAGGCACGTCACCGTGCTGGGCACCTAGGCCCTGGAGACAGTCTGCCACGTGCCTCAGAGCTCGGGCAGGCGCCGGGAGCTGAGGCTACCTCTCCTTTGGCTTTAGCTGCTTAGAGAGAGTGAGCTCTCCGGCGCCGCCAGCAGTCCTTGAGTGTAGGCTGAACATGTTTATGCCCCCAAATATCCTCAGACAGCAATTCCCAGGTGTTCTTTCTCAGCAGTCCTTGGGGGCAGAGGTGACTGGGGGAATGTGGGCGAGGTGCTGTTGGCATCAGCCACAAAGGATCTTGTATGATGGTGAGGAGCTGGTTGTGTTAGGGCAGCCCCCTAGACCTGTCCAGATGGCCACTTCTACCAGCTGGCAGAGTCGGCCCCACGCCTTCTCCTGTAGGGCTGGGCAGGGCTGACTTGGGCCGCATCATGCTGTGGATTTTCTTCACAGATTCTTTGAGTTGCTCTTCAAGAGTGAATAGGCTGCAAGTGTCCCATGGTCAAAGTTTGGGGTCTGTCCTCGCAGGGTGTCTTGGGCCGCAGAGTGGTGGTAACTTTGTGGCCTCAAAACCTTTCCAGCGTGGCTTCTTTGTCCTCTGGGCCTTCAGATTCAAGAACTTCAGCTTTTTATGTCATCTCTGTAAAGGGTCCCACCGAAGGTTTTGAACACTTCCTGTCCAGTCTGTGCTGCCCGATGCGCGGCCGTCCCACCCTCTTGCAGAGCTGGAAGCAAGCAAACCTCTTCCTGCTGGACATTCAGCCCCAGGAGGAGCAGAGAAGTGGCCCCAGTGTCTGGAGCCCTGCCTCATGCGCCACCTCCCCCACAGGCCCCTCTGCTCTCTGGGGTGTTTCCCTGGCTGAGCGTGAGGGGCTTGGTGTGAGCATCCCAACAGACCCTTCCAGGCCTAGTGTTTGTCTTCTGTGGTTGTCTGAAGCCAGCAGTCACAAACAAAGCTTCCTTGTTGGCTATTTGAGGGAAGATGGCCCATCCATACAGGACGGATGAAAACCTCCCCAGGTAGCAGTGACCCAGCAAAGGACCAGGGACTGCCTGCAAGAGGAGGTAACAGGAACTTCCGGCGTGTCCTGACTCACCCTGCCGGTGCAGGGCCAGATGCGCACAGATAGGGGAGCCTGGCACAGCTGGGCCAGCTTCCCAGGCAGACAAGAGATAATGCACTGGTGGGGGGTAAACATTCTACCCATGTGGGGCAAGAGAATTCAGACCAGAAACCACAGCAGAGATGCCACTACTCTCTTGCAAAGGTGGTGCCATGTTTGCGAAGTGAGGGCATGGGTCTGGGGATGGCCTTACTGAATGACCTCTGTATGGGATGGCCACCTCCTGGGCCCTCCCTCAACTACCCCATTCTACTGTCCTGCAGAGACCCCTCCAGGTACAGCCAGTTCCATGGGTTGCCGGAGCAACTGGAGGAGGGGCAATAGGCTGTCTTGGGCTTTCAATGACGGATTGTAGTTTTAATTCAAGAGTCCAAGAAATATCCTTTGAAGATGCCCTTAAATTGCCCGCTAAATATCCTTTGGCGGCGCCCTTCAGAGTTTGTTTTCCACACGAACAAGGTGGCCTTGGAAAACTTTCTCAGTGGGTTCGGAACACTGAGCACTCACTGCTGAGCAGGTATGGATTCGTCTTTCCTGCTCTTTGGAAATCATTTGCATATTTATAAATTTAAGTATTTATTTTCATATTAAAATTAAAGCTCTATTGTCTTGCAACTAACCTGCCTTGTTCTGCCACTCCAAAACAAAACCTTCTCTGGTTTGATAACCTTTATTTATAGATGGCAATAAGCATATTTAGCAATATTATTATTCATGACCCTTGCACTAAATATCATAATCAGAATACAGATGTGCAGGGCAATTTCCATGCACAAGTCACTACGCATCAAATTCTTGCAAAGCAAAAATAGCATCCATTTTGGGATAAATTATCCACTGGTATTGCAAAAAGGTGTCAAGGGGGCACAAAGAATTTCAAGGAGCAAAACTTGGAGAGACTGTTTAATTCAGGGTGCCCCACACCCTTCTCCTGCATTGTTTGAGCCCTTTCTTCAGTTGAGCCTTTTCTTAGGGTGTGAGATGCAGGGGGTGTGGTCAGGTGGGAGCACGTCTGGGGGGCCGAATGGCCACGTTGACCAGAGCTCAGGGCTTTAAATATCTTTTTTACTTTTGTCAGACTAAGATGCAGACTGTCGGGTAAGCGGCACACTCAGCCTCAGCTCACTAATTGTCTGAACAAGACGCGGTCACACTTTATACACCATTCCATAATGGATTTTCATGTTTGTGAATCCTAACTGGCTGTGGAAATGAAAAGCAAATGTCTCATAATCACAAATATCTTCTGGGTTTTTTTTTTTTCTAAACCCAAAGATTAAATCAACTTTACCCCCCATTTGCCAGCAAGTTCATGGTTATAGAAGAATGATAAATGATCGGGTGATGGACACATCCGCTGTGTTGCTGTTTAGCAAATTCTTATAAGTGATTGCTAGATATAACACATTTCTCAGTTAGGTGTTACATGAATAATTGGTATATTAAAGAAAGTGTGAAATAAACAGGTATAAAGCTTGAAATGCGTTTATTATTTGCTGAGGTTTTTCACATTCATACCATTTAGAAGCCGTCGTCAGGTTCAGCATCTTCGCCCATCTATCTGGAGCAGACCCTTCATTAAATCTGTTGTAAAAAGATCCCTTCATGCAAACGCTATCAAGTATTTATAACTGCAGCCTGGCGATCGGAGGAAGATGCCGTGTGAAAACCACAGGCATGGAACCGGTCACAAACTGCTGCATCTGTCCATGAGGAGGTGAGAACTAGCGAGCATTGTACAGACATGGGGCCTCCTCTGCTCACTTCCCTTTTTATTTACTTCTATTTTCTTGCATACAAGATCTGGGTGTAGACCAGTAGTGTGGAGGGGTGAGAGGATTCACCAGAGACAGAGTGGGGAGCAGAACAGGCGGATCTACTGAGGGGAGCAGAGGGGAGACAGTAGAGGTCTGCTGCATCGTGTGCATCAGCTCCCTGGTCAAGGAATGAACTCAGGCCTCAGCGGTGATAATGCTGGGACTTAATCCCTGGGCCACCAGGGAGGCCCCTTACCTCCCTTTAAAGGCCTGTTACTCTTCTGCTTTAGTGTCAGGTCTCCTTCCAGGCCAACCAAGCTCCATTGCCCCAGCCTGGAAGCTCCAGGGCAGCCCAGCTAGGCCATGGGATGCAAGGAGGGGTCTTCATGAGAATCTCTGTGAGTCACGACAAGGGGCATCTGTGCCGTGTGCTGATGAGATCCTGTGTTCCTGAAGGGAGGAGTTTCAGATCATGTCTCCTAACATTCAGTGCTCATGGTCCAGCTCATGCCCCTGTCCTTGCAGATGGGACAACCCTGGCCCGAGGCCTGAAGGTCCTAGCGACTCCCTAAAATGGTTTACTGGCAGAAAAAACGTACTTTGACTTTGGCAAAGCAAGATGCTTCCAGTCTCTGGCAAGGCCAGCTTGCCCTCCCAGAGGGCATGCTGCTCTGTCTCCCGCTCCCTGCACACCCAACCCTGCTTGCAGTTCGATGGCTCTGAGACAGAAGATACTATCAGGTCAATCGCTGGTTGTTTTCCCACCTCCTAGTCATCAAGTTGGCCTTGAGATTGGGGGCCAGCCAGCTTGGAAGGCCTGCAGTCAGTGTGTGTGGCAGGGGGACAGACAGGAGAGCTGCATGGAGACAGCCTTTCAAAGGAGAGACACGGACACTCTGAGCAGAAAAAACAGGCTAGACTTAAAAAAATCACCAACTGTCCTGGAGAAGGCAGCTTCGAAGATTCTGCCCGGGTCCCCTCCTCTTAGTCACCAGCCACGTCTGTGCCAATACAGAGTCCTACCCATGGTGCAAACATCAAGGTCCATTTACTGACCTAGGACCCTTCCCTATGCCTCTCCAGAAGGACAATCAATAAGCACTCAATTTGGGGGAGTTCTCAGAGGGACTCTGTCCCCGGATCTCAACTGTCCCCACTGTTGTCACCACGCCCAGGCGCGAAATGCCCATTTGACCCAGCCTCAGAGGGTCTGTCACAACACGGCCTGCTCCAGTGCTCCTTACAGCACCCATGGGTGTCCCAGGGCACCTGCAGAAGGCAGGGCCCTGTCCAGCAGGTCTCTGGAGCTGCCTCTGGGCCAAGGCCTGGACATCTGTAGGTCTCCCAGCCCCCTGAACCCCCCTTTTTACCTTCTTCAGCTAGACTCTGCGCCTGCCCGCACCTTCCTCCCTGCCGCTCCCCGTCACTGGCTGCTGCCTTCTTTGCATAACTGGTAACAAATTGCTTGAGTCACTGCATGACACTGACTATGATGGATTAAATAGCTGCCTTGACCAGATCATTAGGCCCTCGTCCCCAGGATGCCTGCTGGGGCCTGCTGGAGGGATGCAGGGGGCACGCTTAGGCCCTCTTGGATTGGGGGGTGCTGCTCCCCTCCCTGGCTGAAGCCTGTCCTTCCCTCCCCATTTGTTCCTCTGTCTCCCTCAGGAGAGAAAGCGCCGGGAATCACATTCCATTCAGTGAAAACTGAAGCCAACATTGGGGTCGTCCTGCACAGAGGAGCTGTAGAGATGAGCCTGGTGTGGATTTGAGCTGTGGGGTTTGAGCTCCCTGCCCCCGCCTTCCAGGTGTTTCCCTAGAAGTGTCTCTGCCCCTGGTGCTCAAAGCAGCCGACGAGGAGCTGTGTGTGTGTTCGTTGTGGCCTGTGGCCGGCAGGTTCTAACAGAAAGCTCCTGCAGGTCACACGCTTCCCACTTGGGTAAGAGGACCCAGGGGGAGGCGGGTACCATAGTCAAGACACAGCTCCTCAAGTTGGGCCAGGGAACCAGAGCTGCGAGTGAAATGCAGCCCAGGCTGAAGAGCTGGGTTCATCTCTCTGCTTTCTAACTGTGTGATCCCAGGGCTCAGTGTCCCCAGTGTCAGTGAGGGGTTGAGCAGGGCCCTGTGGCTGGCCCTGGGGACCTAAGGGCCATGGTGGCCCCCCAGCACCTGTTCCTGATGGACGGTGGTCGTCGGTCCCTCCAAGAGCCTTTCCCAAGCTATTATCATGGACTAGAATCTTTTAAAATTTCAATTTTGCAGGCATGCTTGACTTTGTAGTTGTTTTTGGATGAGCTGAGGACCTTCCTCTCCACGGCCACTTCCCAGTTAGTGGGAAGGAATGTGGACCCCCACTTCTGTGGGGTTCAGTGTACTGGATGGCAAGCCCAGCAGGTGTCAGAGTGAGGGGCCGGGAGAGAGCAAGAGGAGAGAGGACCCAGGCCTGAGAAGAGGGAGGGGGGTCTCCGAGGGCCCCAGTCTTAAGGAAGCCCCCTCCCACCCCCTCATTTCTAGGGCCAGGAGCATCCCAGGGAGATTTTTCTTTGCCTTCTGGCCGGCAGGCCGGTTCCTTCTGGGACCAGAGCAAAGATTGTCTGCGGGACCGACTGTTCTTTCTTCTTATAGACCTAATGTGGCTGAGCTATTTTGGGCAACCATTTAAATAAAAGCTAATTTGACTAAAGAGCAAAATATATTCCACTGAATGACGGCAAAAGGGCAGAGCTTGGAAAGGGAAAAAAAGGAAAGAAAAGAAAAGAAAAATAACAGAGAGAGGGTGGAGGGGGGAGAAAATGCAAGGCATTCATTTTTCCTTTGTACTTTTTAATAAAAGAAATTCTCTGGCTGCTTAAAGTGACACATTAAAAGATGTATGTATCGTGGCTTTTAAAAACACAATTAGATAACACCTTGTCAAATACTTATATTCTTTGTTGACAGCCGTGAGCTAAGGCACAATCCCGGCACAGCCAGCGGGGCAGGTGTCTCCCCTGACACTCTGGCAGCCGAGTCAGGCATTTTACAGAAATGTTACTGTTTACCACTTTAATCATCAATCCACATCTAGTCACAACAATAAGTCAGAAGGAGCAGTAAATTATACTTGTTCAGCCCTGATGAGTTTGAACTGTTTTGCTGAAATTAACTGAAGTAATTATCTATTTTTCTAAAGCTGCAAAAAGGAAAAAAAAGTAGTACTGTTCCGTGGGGAAGAAGGGGCTGTGAGTTCTCCGTCGTGCAATATTTAAGGAAACTTTTTTTTGGGTCTGATGACCACATAGGTCAGATGAGGTGGTGAGAGGGAGCAGATTTCATATGCTATATTCTCTCTTGGTTGTAATTTTTTTTTTTGAAGCGAGAAAAAAATAAAACTTCCTGCAAAAGACACTTACCCGTTACTGGAATGGTTTCTCATCCAGCCACTTGTCACTATCTGGGCAAAGAGAGAATCCTTGAGACCAGAGGCTTTTTGCCATCTGAAGTAAAAGGGGGGCACTCTTTCTGTTGTAGCCTGAACTCCTCCATTTCCTCAGCCAACACAGTCCTACTCCATTCTTGGAAGACTTTAGTTTCTGGACTGATCACCCCATGGTGGGGTGCACCCAGGACACAGGGAACCCCCAAAGCTAGAGGCTCACAGTTCGGCTGTGTGTGAGGTCTGGTCTCCCCAAGTTTGCCACAGGGTACACTGAAGCATCCACTCATGTGGTGGAGAAACACGTTCTGTGAAATGGATGGTTCATCTAGCCCTGACCAACTCGGCTTCCCATTCTAGAAAACAGGGCCAGTGGTACCCACCACAGTGCCCTCTAGAGGCAAGGGCTTTGTGGAATGATGGGGGAGAAGCTGACAACACAGAGCGTGGTGTTGCTCTGAACCTCTTAGTAGACCTTGTCTTTGGTTTACATGTGGAGGCAGCATAGATTTTGGGGTTCTGTACTCCTACCTGATCCCTGGCAATCCTGCTTGGTAGCTGTGTGATTTAGGTGAGTTGCTTATGGTTGATTCGGTTTCTAAATGTGGGGTCATAGTTACCCTCATGAGTTGACTGAAATCATGTATGTAAAATACACGGTAAGTCCTTAATAATGGAGCCATTGGTGGTGGTTTCACTTACCTAGACACAGGGCGCTCAGAACAGGTATGGACTCGTAGCAGGCTTCGTTCTTAGAGCTGATGACATTCCCGCCTGTTTTCTGTCTTGAAAAATCAAGGAAAGTGGGCCTCCCTGGTGGAGCAGTGGGTTGAAGCTGTCCACAGCCTCTGCAGCGCGGGTTCAATCCTGGCCATCTGGGGAGCTACCCACATGGCGGCAAACCTCTCCTGTCTCGCCCGCTGCTCCCCTCAGCAGTGTATTTCATCATTCTGCCTGTTCTGTTCCCCACTGTCTCTGGTGAATCCTCTCGCCCTCCCACACATCTGTCCTGTACCACAGTTCTTGTATGCATTAATAAATAAATCTTTAAAAAAATCAAGGAAGGCCCTGAATTGTGGGATCCCCGGCCCTTCTTATTCTCAGGGCTATTGTCTCAGTGCCAAGAGTTCTTGCTGGTCAAGTTAAATGTACAGTCATTCAGGGGGCTTCTCACCAAGGACAAAAGTCCTTGTATGAGGAACATACCGGGAAGTCAGTACCTGCTGAAATAGCAGGCAGATAATAGAGATAATATGCTTTGACCCACAAGAAAAATGAAGCCCCTGGAAATAGACCCTGGTCACTCCACCCTAGCTTACATCCCCAATAGTGCATCCCCCATGCATGTGCACTCCTTACATACTTCTCCACCTTTGTACTTGATTCTAATAGAGACTGACTTTGGATGGGGGCTGACATAACTTCATGTGTAGCATCTCTGGGCTTCTCATTGCTCCACACGGACTTGAGTCATCTTTCCCTTGTCCTGCACCACTTTAAACACTGCCACCCCTTGAGGCAACACTGAATCCTGTTCCCCTGGACTTGCTTTCTGGGATGCCCAGGCCAGGAGTCGGGGGGTAAACTCCAAGACACATTCCCTCCTCACCATCGGCAAGAGGAGCCCTCTACAGACCCACCCTAACTAGGAGAGCTGGAGGTGGCACCAGAGCATCCGTCAGTCCTGGGGAACCACACACCCCAGCCCGAGGAAGCTCTCCTTCCTGAACCACGGAGAGAATTTTGAAAACCTCCTTTTAGTGTCACACTAAATCTATATCCTTGTTTGGATTATTCAAAAGCCTAGAGACTCTACTTTCTTCTTAATTTTCTGGGTAATTAAGGCAAAATTAAAGCAAAACAAATGGTTAGGTGTGGGGGAGGGAGGAGGAAGCATAATTATCCTCTCCATCTATGGAGACGACTCCCATCCACAGAAAAATTGTTCACTCTACCATGTTTTGATCTGGGTAAACACAATGATTTTACACAGCGGAACATTATTTTCTATGATTCATTGTGATAAACCAACACAACTTTAATCTGAAATTCTAATTTATAAATACCATATTTTATATTTAACCTTAGGAATAGAAGCAGTTTGTCCCCTTAGTTGTCCTGATCATTTTTCTTGGGGAAAAACTCCTTTTTCTGCCTTTCCACCCGCATGTCTTTGTTGACTCATTCCTTTATCCGTTCAGTAAACTTTTGCCAATTTAACCTGGGCTCCAGACCTAGCCTGGAAAATGGACGGATGCACCCTCAGACCAGGGCCATTTGTGTCCTTCACCCGACAAGGCAGAAATTGTAGATTCTTTTCTAATCATATGAAAAATGAGGGTTACAAGTGAGGCATTGAATTTGGACAACAATGGCAGGACAGACGAGGACCCGAAGAGGTTCTATAAATTTCACAAAGCACATTTGTCTTGGTTTTCCCTGGCAACCTCGAGGCATTTTGCCCTATTCATGGGCTGTTGTGTGGACGAACAGGATTTTCATCTTTGGTTTCCCTAAAAGCCATCGGTCCCCTCAGACATTAAGTGACAAATCCCCACTCTGGACTTGCTTCTTGGCCACAGCTTGAGTGTGTCATGCTCGTGATAGGACCATTTCCTAAATGCCACTAGAGGAGAAGTTGTGACTGTGGGCCTGTGAGAGTCTAAAATATGCCTGGTTGTTTATTGATCACAGTTTTTCAAAACTGCAGCCCCCCACTGTGATCAGATGTGCTGTCCAAGCCAGAGCTGAGGGGATGGGATCAACATCCGGGGCTCCCCTACCAAGTCTCTCACCCAGTCCTCAGGGTCCCAGCCCTGTGTGTCCTCCCTGTGTACTGAGCACCCACTTGGGGGGTGCAGGAGGGGAGCAAGGGTGGCCTGAGTGCTGCAGGTCAGCTGATGAGGCCCCGGAGGAGGCACCTCGTATGCCGTCCCCAGCATCCAGCTGGTGGTGCCCCCGCGGGCTCACACATTCAGGGGTGAGACTTGAGCCCCAGTCTCTGTCCCCCTTGCTCTTCAGCAGCTGACAGCAGACGAAGAGTGGTATTGACACCTTGTAGAGGCTGCTCTAAAAGCTCAGGCGCCAGACACTGTGGCTTTAAGCTTCCCTGCCAAGCACTGAATATGGACCTGTTAAAATGAGTCTTCTGTTCCAGGGGCTCTTGTAAAGTGAAATGTTTTATCTGTTGTTGTGTTGTGGATTGGAAAACTACTTTCTGATTTTTATAAATGGAGTTTATTTGAAGTCGGGTGCAGTTGGCATTTAGATTCTATTTTCTGGGCAAAAGTCTCTGGCTAACGAATCTATACTAACTGCCTGGACCAGGCTGAGGTACAAGTGGGGCCAAAGAGGGAAAATTCCCCAGATTTTCCATGTCCCCTGAGTGAGGACATTAGAATCTAAAATTATGAACTCTGAGGAGCTCTAAGGTACCTAAGAATCCATCTAGACATAAGCTTTCATTTGACATTGAGGGAAACTGATCCTGGGAGAGCAGGTAGTTTACTGCATTACCATTCACGATAGCAGCATCGGCTGAGTTTCTCTGGGGGCCAGACATCAGTCTGGATGCTGGGAGTCCGGCAGTGAGCAAACTTACAGACCCACCACTCTCTGAGGGTGACATAGGGTTGTGTTCTAGAAAGTTACATGCCTGAGGACATGGGCAGCACGTAAATGACAGAATCAGGGCTCCTTTCCCTCAGCCTGCTGGACATAGCTCCAGAGAAAGGCACCTTACCCTAGGCCCAGGGAGGGCCCAAGTCTGGTTTCAGGGACTGCAGGAACCCCCTGAAATTGAATATAAATTAGAATATGGACATCATTTTAGTGGGCAAGAATGCACAGTGGCCACCGGGTCCTCCAATGGGCCAGGCCTCCTGGAAGGTATGAGATTTACTTCCTGGACTCATCACTGAGAAATATGACACAATGCAGGCCTCTGCTTCCCCTAAGGAGCAGGAGGCCATTGGCGTGAGAGCAGGGGACCCCGGGAGACTTTTGTCCAGCTGCCATCACTGGAAAGCAATCGAGTCCAGAAGGTAGGGTCAAGCTGTGTGGTGTGCATGGGACTGCTTAGACCTGAGGAAATCAGAAACGCCACTGCAGGCTTTGTTAGCCAGTGGGAGAACTTCCCTGGGCCATTGAAAATGTTACCTCTCTGGGGCCTCCCTGCTGGTGCAGGTGGTTGAACGCAGCGCCGTGAAGCTGTGCGGCCTCTGCAGTGCAGGTTCAATCCCGGCCGGCAAGGGAGATACCGACATGGCGTGGCAGACCTCTCCTGTCTTGCCCGCTGCTCCCCTCAGCAGTGTATTTCAGTCAGTCTGCCTGTTCTGTTCCCTGCTCTGTCTCTGGTGAATCCTCTCACCCTTCTGCACTTCTGACCTGTACCCTGGTTCTTGTATGCATAAATAAAATAAATAAATCTTAAAAAAGAAAAAAAGAAAATGTTACCTCTCCGTGGTCATCAGGAAGGGGAGTCCACTTACTCTCCAGCAGGAAGGAGATGTGGGTTGTGGATCCTGCAAATTTCTGTTGGAAAACTCTCCTCCTCTGGTGACTCTTACCTGCCATGGTGATGAAAACACAGCATTCGGGTGGAGGGCGTGGTCCGGGTTCTCACTTAGATACAGTGAGGAGGTGCAGGAAGGCAAGCGGACATTACCATCTGCTTGGGGTTAGATGTTAAAGCGCATTCTTTCTTCCCCTCGGCGGTGTTTTTGGGGATCTTCTATGTGCTGGGCTCTGTGCATGCCAGTGGAGATAAAATGGAGCAGGAGAGAGCTGGAGTCCCCAGTCTTGTGCAGCCACCTTCTGCTCCGATGGGCGTGGGGACCCAGCTCAGAGGCACCTGTTTGTAGTGAGAGCTACGCTTTGATCCCTTACAAACAAATTTCAGGATTACCCTAAAGCCATGACTGGGTAGGTGACATGCTGCTCTGCCTGTGTAGTAAATTCAAGGGGCCCCATGGTGTCCCCAAGCCTGTGTACATGCCTTCACCTCCCTGGATTCGGGGACCTGCTCCCAGGAGCCCAGCTTCTGGATCTGAACAGCCCCAGGGGTCAGGGTTAGGGCAGGCGGGTTCGAGGAGCCCAGGTCCAAGCACCTTCATCAACATCAACTCTGTGCTGACACAGTGGGAAGCTCTGGGTGAAATATGGCTGCTGCAACCTGGGCCATGGGGAGTAAGCTGTTGGCTGGGTGCTCCAGACCTTAATCCTGCCTTTGGAAAGCTGCTTAAAAATTGTACCACTAAGTAAATCGTCGCAGAGGATGGGAGAAGCTGAGTATCTGTCCCTGGCCCCAGGCAAACAAGAGTGGGTAGAAGCCACATCAGATGTGGGTTAGGGGTCCAAGGTGGTGTGACCTGCCCATTGTGTTCAGGCCCGTCTTCCCGTCCTTTTGACTTTGTGCCTAAGAGGTGCCCAGAACCCCACAAGCATCGGGCTCTAGAATGGAGGCTACTGGGGGACACTGCTGTATCTGCTTTGGCCATTCCTCGAGCCCCGGGGCCCGCAAGAGCAAAAAAAGACTCAGTAGAGACGAGTGAACTAGATGGGATGGATGGATGGACAAGCACAGCATGTACTGGCTACGGGGATTGTCAACACCTCTGGTATCCAACCCATCTTATCCTACCCCATAGACTTGCCCTATAGAGACAGAACGAATATCTTGCCGGACTTTTCGAGTCATTGAAATAAACAAATAAAAGCCACATGATGATCGTAGAAGAAAAAGAGTGTATTTGAAACCAGGTGGAGCGTACCCAGAAACTCATTTTATTGCTGTATCATCTTATTCATCATTTTGAATATTATTTCATAGATATTAAATATATAATTTTGAAAAGAAAATAAGAAGACACTTTCAATATGGTGTACCGATGATGGGAGTAGAATTTAGTATGTTAATTTGCGCAGGGTGGTTTCATAAAACAGTATACATGTGATTTGAAGCATCAATTCCACTTCTAGACATGAATACTAAGTAAATAATTAAATATGTGCCCGGAGTAAGCCACAAGGATGTTCAACACAATGTCGTATGCAAGAGTGAGAGCAGGGGGCACCCCAGACACCCCGAGCCGGGGCTGACTGAAGACTGGAGAAGGCACTAAAACTGGTAAACACCTTTCTGTGGATAAATGTGGAAGGCTGCCAATAATGCCCTACTTTTGTAAAGTTACAGAAAATATATTTAATAGCATTCATCTTTTTGTTAAAATATGTACATGTGTAATATTTATATAAACATAGAAACCTTCTGAACTCTGGTCCAAGTCTACCTTAAACAGATATATTATATTTGATAATGAGCACTAGCTTATATTTATAATATGAAGAATATCTTTTCATTTTGGAAAATATAAACTACAATAATAATGTAGCTTCAAAAGAAGCATTTGGGGGTGAGGGGAGACTCTTTACTCTCAAAACATCTTTACTTCCATAACAATTAAAAAAAATTGGGAAAAAATAAAACATTCAAATGGAAAAAAATGTATAAAGCATTTAAAAATAGAGGTGATAAAAAGTAATAAATAAAGATTGAAAAATAAATAAATGGAAAGGGGCACTATGGGAATGGCAAGTGGTTTTGGCAAGAACCGTATCGGCTTCGTGGGTTTCTTCTTACTGCATCACTACTCAGTTACTCAGTCACTGCAAATGCCTCTGATGAGTGAGCGTGGGAAAATGAGTTAAGTTCCCTTTTCTTTGTAGACAAAATCTGTCAAAAAATTGAGTTTGTGGGATTGCATCAAGGCAGTGTTCTTGACTCAAAAGTGGTGAGCCACTCAGGGAATTAAACGAGCACCTTTATTTTCCATAGGAAGAAACGAAGGTTCAGAGAGGGTGAGTGACTGGCCTGAGGTTGCTCAGCCAGCGTGGGGCAGAGTCAGGATGTTCTGGTCCCCAGCCCTCCAAGTGGGAATGGCTTTGTGTGGAGAGACTTCTGGACACAGAAGACGGAACAGACCGTGGGACATCCCTCCACAGACAGGCTCCCAGGCAGCAGTCCGTGCCTCCCGCCCATGGCTGGTGCTGTGGGCCACATTCTTAGGTACTGGGAGGACTTTGCTTAGTCCTCACAGTAACTCATCGCTCTGTAGGGTAGTCCTCTGATGAGCCCATTTTGCAGATGAGGAGATGTCTTTGTATCTGGCGGTTCTGAATTCCAGCTGCTGCTGCAGGAAGTCGAGGCAGCTGCCGAAGGATGCTTTTTGATATCAGAATGCCTAGCAGACAGGCAGGGCAGATGCCTGCCACTCCCGGAGTCCCAGCTGCTCCTGAGGCTGGCACCGCTCTGCCTCATGCTTCCTCTGCAAGAAGGTAAGCTCAGGGCGATTTCAGACCTCTTCCTGGTAGCTTCATGTTTGGAGGGAGTCAGGCTGCAACTAAGGAGGGAAAAGAGACTGGCTTTTCGAAAGGCAGGAGTTGGGGAACAGGAGCCCAGGGTCCAGGTCACCTGTTGTCTTTGCGCCCTGAGCTCAGATCACTCCCAGGTTGCCACACGTGGAAAGGGCGGATGTGATTAGGACAATGTGCCAACAAGACATGACATCCCTCAGGGCCCTTGAGAGGTGCCCCCTCCTGTTTTCAAGTGCTTTCTGCTGTCGGGACCTGTTGTGGCCCCTTGGCCCTCATGGTTGTGGAGCCTGAGCCTGGGCTTCAGCATCTGCCAGGCGGCAGGGGACGGTCTGCTGAGGCAAGGAGCAAGGCAGACACCTGAGGTTGGCAGTGCTTACCCTGCTGCCAAGGGGCCACACAGTCCTGCCTCTATGCCATGCCTGGGGTTGGGGTGGGGGGAGGTGGGACAGGTCAGTGGCAGAATTTTAGCTGAGATTCTGTTTGAAGGCAAGGGAGTTTTCTCCTTTGTTACAAGGCTGGAAATCCATGATGGCATGGCCTCTCTGGGAAGACCCTGGGGGAAGGTCCTCAATGTGAAGGGGAGGGTGGTGGTGATGTGGATCTAACCCAGCTGGGGCCCTCATGCCACCCCTCCCCCCACCCAACATGCTCTGGGGAAAGTCAGTCTCTCTGTGCCTCAGTTTCCTCCTCTGCAAAAAAGCATCATTCCTTCCATGGAAGGAGTGGCTGAGTAGGAAGATGGTCCCCTGTGAGGTGCTGGCCACTGTGCCGGGTCTAGCAGGTGCTCAGCGCACGTTGGGTGGCTCTTGGTGGGGTGCCCAGAGATGAGTTGAAATAAGCCAGGGAAGGTGGGCCACTGGCAGGAGTAGAAAAGGGTAAGAGGAGAAAACAGGAAGAGAAGAGACAGAGCTGTTCTGGGTGCCAGGATAGGGGGGCATGCAGCCCCTGAGCCAAGCCATCTCCCCACTCTCTGCACAGACCAGGATTTTTCCTTCACCTACAAACTGAGCATCTTGGATCAAGTCGCCCCCTCACTTCCTTGAAGCTCCATGATACAATGATTTTTGCCAAGGACCATTAGATCCTTTCCCGCAGGTTCCTTGTGGTTAAGTGCAGTATAACAGGCTCTCCAATGATCTTTTTGAATTTAGGAGTAATTTGTTTTGCTTTAGAAAGGGCAAAATGAGGGCTTGTATTGATATTTTGTGAGGGATATATTTTATGATTTTTTTTGTGAATTTCAATTAAAAACCCTTTTGTTCATCAATAGCTTTTGTTCGCATCCCCTTACATTTCAATAATTATACTTAAAAAATAAAAGTAGCATATGCGCTCAGAAAAAAAAAATTCCTTGCAGACCTACATATGATACAGTAGAAATACCTATGCTCACACATTACCATGCCATCCTACTCTTCGTGGGTAAATATAATCATACAATAATCCTCTGACAATGGATATCTTCTGCACTTAAAGAGAATGAAGGGGATGGAGAAGTATATTTTTAAGATTTATTTATTTATGCATACAAGATCTGGGGTACAGGCCAGAGGTGTGGGTGGGGGTGAGAGGATTCAGCAGAGACAGAGTGGGGAGCAGAACAGACAGATTGACTGAAGTACACTGCTGAGGGGAGCAGCAGGTGAGTCAGGAGAGGTCTGCTGCACCATGTGGGTTGCTCCCTGGCCGGCCGGGGATCAAACTCCTGCTGCAGAAGTTGCGGATAGCTTCACAGCGCTGTACTTAACCACTTGCGCCATCAGGGAGGCCCCAGGATGGAGAAATATTGACTTTAGTCTCTAATTATCTTGTTACCAGATGCATAGTTTTTTATTTTACTACCTGCAATAATTTATATAACCAGCCCATCCACATAGGATGTTAGGTTGTTGTGAGTTTCTGTTATTTCAAACAATACCACACCAAATATCTTGTAGTTGGTGTATTTGTACAATTGTACTTGTACATAAATTCATAGAAGGGAAATTACAATTGATTTTTTAATGGATTTGTTCGGAATAATATTTACAAAATCTTATATGGTACGGCTCACGTGATAAAGGATTTTTTCATCAAATGCCAGGCCAGAAGGAAACTTGAAGCCTGACAAAGACAATTATGAGCAAATGAAATGGATTTCTAGGAAATACTTACCAGGGACATTTTTGGCAGGTTAACCTTTCCTTGGTAATGAGAAGGCAAATGCTTGCTTGGGCATCTGCTGGTACAAGAGACCCAAGAGGGTCATGTGGGACTGAGAGATTGTGTTTCTCATTGAACAGGAAAGGTGTAGTCCTGCTGGAGCGTGTATAAGGCACCAACTGTTTACCCTGTTGAAATTTAGAATGGGACAGGCTAGGTGATGATCAGGGGGTTCTACAGGATGGTAATGTAGTACCTGCTTGGGCCAGGTGTGATGTTTGGCGCTTAGGAGCTGGGGTCCAGTAGCTTCATCACCACTGTTCTCTTTGTGGTTTTCCAAGGGGGCCCTTGTATAGGAGAGATGACTCAGATTCTGTTATTGAAAGTTCTTGTCATTCTCTTCAAAGAAAGTAAACTTCTACTATCCTGACATAATTACCAGTTTGCTTGTCTCAGGACATGAAAATTGTAATGTCACCCTGGAATACAAAACTTAAACTATCATGTGGCCCATTGGGAGATGTGTTGACTCCTGTGTCAAAGCCTGCCTCAGTCACTGAAGTGGAGAGGGTTGTTGACAAAGACCCCATCTTTGTCTGGCTTTCTCTTGGCTTGAACACGCCAGCATAGTAGCTGCTTGCTGATTTCAATGGATAGAACAAATTCCATTGATAGGAACAAGACTGCTTCCAGATCATAATGGTGGAACTGTATATTTCCTTTTATATTCCATTGCTCCCCACATATGTACTATCAACCCTTGTTCTATCCCAGCTCTGAGAAATTTTAATTCACAAATTAAAACAAAATTTTTTGCCCTCCATTATGTATAGAATTCAGACTGGAGTCTGAGCCGCCTAGCAGTCAGTGCAAAACTGGAAACATGATCAAGGATATGTTTCATCGATACTCAATACCTTTCATGCTTTTCCTATACAATGCTTAATTTATTTTTATAAGTTTGTATATAAGGAACTCAGGAATATTTTTTTATAGCTAAGTTCTACTCCTGAGTGCTTCTTTAGAGCTGTGTGACTAGGCCTTCAGATCTTTGTCAGTTTTTGAAGCTATCAAATGGCATAATGATTCTTGCCAGGTCTTTCTGGCAGAGAGCTACTGTAAGGGTACACAAAGCATGATAAATAAAAGTGTTTTCTTAACTTTAAAGCCTTGACAATGAGGAAGAGGATCATGGTAGTGGCCTGAGATGAGGCTTGTATAGTTAGGTTGCCATTAGTCCTGATAACTGTAGAACTGGTTTGCTACAATGCCAGGTAACTTAAATGCCTCAAGGCATCCATCCATCCATCCATCCATCCATCCATCCATCCATCCATCCATCCATCCATCCATCCATCCATCCATCCATCCATCCATCTAGCCATCCATCCATCCATCCATCTAGCCAACCAGCCAGCCAGCCAGCCACCCATCCTTGTCATTCATTCACCCAGTCATTCATCCACCCATCCATCCATTCATTAATCTATCCAGTCATCCAGTCATCCATTCATTCATTCATTCATTCATTCATTCATCCAGCCATTCATCTACCCATTCATACCATGAATATTTCTTGAACGCCTAATATGTGCTAGGTATTATGGATAAAATGATGAAAGACAGAAGCACATCCCCAGCCCCTCTTAGGCTTCTTCCTAATGGGGAGAGAAACAAGTATAGTGGATATTATAATACATTTTCTCCTTTTTAAACCAAAATTTTTCTGATTTACTTAGATCTGAAAAATGGACCTAAATGATAAATGCCTTTTGTACAGTGCTGGGGATGGGCAACCATCTCCATATGGCAGGAAAATTACAAGAGACTGGCAAAGCTGGTCTTTCCTCATCCCTGGGGCTAGGCTGACACATATGGGGCTCACAGGGGACCCCCTCATTGGCCTGCTGGGCCATTCACTGTGCTTCTTCCCCCTTCAGGGGCTGGGGAAGTCGAGGGGTCTAGCAAAGGCTGCTCTGTCACCACATGTTGTGTCAGGCCTCCCCACTCAAACTGATTCAGTAATGGAGCATTTCTGTGCAATTTCTGTGTAAATCAGCAACAAGATGGAAGTTTAGTAGTTGAAACAGCAAGAAACAATTTACATGTTAACTCAACTTTTAAGATAAACTCAGTGTCTGGAGCTGCATCCCTTTGGTCATAGCTTTCCTAGTGATTGCCTGCTTGTTTCTTCTTTGAGGGCTGAACATTCCTTCCTGAACCAAGGCAGGTGTGTGTGCCCACTGTCATTTTCGCCTTGGACAGAGGGCCTGGTGAGGATGCATGCAAGCAAGATTACACCGAGAGGGAGCTGCCTCCAGCCCTGAGAAGGCGTATCATGCCCCAGTTCATGCATTCTTATGAAATTCATCCAAACACAGGCTCTACCAAAGTCAGTCTTATTTTTTGAAAGATCTTTAGTATTTACTCTTACTGTACTTTCTGACTTCAAAGAGCTTGGCGGTCACCGCTTTGTTGACTGCATTTTTATTGAGGGCCTACTTTCTGTTTCCCTGCTGAGCAAATCCCAGACGACTCATGAAAAATGAAACTGTCATTGCTGGGAGTGGGAGGCCAGGAGACCCCTGGGGTCACTGGGCCAAACTCTGCTGGGTGGAATAATCTATCTGGCTGCTGGACTCTCTAGGAAATCTGCTCTTCAAAGTGATGGGAAATAGTGTCGGCTTCTGGGGTCTCTGCTCCACCGTGCACATGTGTGTGACCACCATTCATGGAGTAGCCACATAGGCGTGTGTGACCACCATTCATGGAATAGCCACGTAGGCAATGCCAGCTGAAATCTAAAGTGTGAGAGAGCATGGAAGCAGAGGTGCTCAAGGCCAGTCAGTTACACACAGAAGTCACAGAAAAGCTGCCCTGGGGCCCTTCTTTTACTTTTTTAAAGATTCACTTTATTTATGCATACAAGAGCTGGGGTATAGGCCAGAGGTGCCAGAGTAAGAGGATTCACCAGAGACAGGGTGGGGAACAAAACAGGTATATCTACTGAAATACACTACTGAGGGGAACAGCGGGTGAGACAGGAGAGGTCTGCTGTGCGATGTGGGTAGCTCCCTGGCCAGGGACTGAACTTGTGCTTCAGTGGCTGCGGATAGCCTCATAATGCTGAGATTTACCCCCTTGCGCCACCAGGGAGGTCCCCTTGGCCCCCTCTTATGCGTCTTGCTGCAGTGCATTAGGACTCTGGCTTGTTCAATTGACAATTGACAGAAATAAAAAGGTTCCCTTCTAAAATGCAGTCATATAAACCATGTTTGTACACTTACCACATAATCCTTAATTACTTCCATACTTTTATGTATAAAGAGCTCTGAATGCATTTCTGGATACTTAGTAAATTGAATAAATCAGAAATTATCACTCTCTCCAAATTTGGACAATCTGTACAGGGGAGGTTTAGCTTGAAGGTTGGTGACATGGTGCATATTATTTCTGAATAATTTTCCTTGGAGTCATTGATCCACTGAGTGTCAAATAAAATGTGATACCCACAAAATTCATGTATGACCCTGACATTTTTCCAGTACTTAAAGTAATTGCCCTTCTGTTTAATAACAGTGTTTATAAAATTACTTTCTGATTGGCTAGGTCCATGGCACACTCATGTCAATAATATGCTGCAAATATATGCCTGTGGCCTTTGGCCTTGGTTTTCAAAATAATTTTCATCTTTTAAGCATGAACCAGTGGCGGCCTTGGGAGCCAGGAGTCAGGGCTTGAAGGCACCAACCTTTTTTTGTGGTTTGGTCCCAGGCATTTTGGAACGTTAGTTTCAGCAGCCTGGTTTGCTTGTTGAACTGAGCCTGGGTCTCCAGTGCTGGGCGATGGCTGGATCCTCCCGAGGGTGGGACTATGAGATGGGCAGAAGCATCACTTCATCCTTGCAGTGACTTCTATCTCCAACTCTTACACACTGAGAAAAAAGGAATCTGTCTGTGGGTGAGTCACTTCCCAGACCATTCAAATACGGATGCAGCGGTTTTAGAATCTGCTCTGTTCTCCAGACCCAAGAGACACTGAGATCCAGGCTCCAAGTCTTCAGATTCAAGAATAAAATTCAGCAGACTCTTGAGGCTACCCAGCAAGCATTTCTGTTCCCAATTGCCCAGTGTTTGGGGGCCCACTGTCTCCTTGACAACAACTCTGACAAGCAGAAGGTTGACTTCTGCTCCCTTGGTTAAGATGGTGTCATCCAGGTTTCTCAGCTGGAGTTATTATTTTTTTCCTTTGTCATGAAAGTGAGCTACTTTGAGACAAGGCGAACATGCTTTTTACTTCCATGGTTTTGCCCACTGATTTTTATATCCACTAATGACTCTTAACTATAACAATTATTACTACGATGTTCTCATTGTGAATTTTGATTTCCCTCACTGCTTTTTTTTTTTTTTTAATAGAGGCATGTTTTATTTATTTATTTATTTGTTTGTTTGTTCTGTTTATACGTGCACTGGGTACAGTCAGAAGCGCGGGAGGGTGAGAGAATTCACCAGAGCCAGAGCGGGGAGCAGAGCAGGCAGAAGGACCGAAGTACACTGCTGAGGGGAGCAGTGGGCAGCAGGAGAGGTCTGCGCGCCATGTGGGACCCTCCTCCGGTGGCCGGGGAGCAGCCGGGGATCGAACCGGCGCTGCAGAGGCTGTGCGCAGCTTCGCAACCCAGCGCTCAACCGCTGCGCCACCGGGGAGGCCCCTTCTTTGCTTCTTAAATTACAATTTTCCTGCAAGGAAAAGTTGTTTCTTCTCTCTTATGAGTTACTCAATTGCTTTCTTATCACTGTGGACTCACTGATATTTATTTTCACCCATGGGTTATAAATCTATCAGTATTTTGTCATTCAGATTGCTACAGTTTGGGTCATTGAGCACACCTTCAAATTGATCCTCTGGTGCTTTTGATGTGACTCCTTCATTTTTCAAAAATGTGGGAAGGGTTTTTGTTCATTTCAATACACGCACATAGGAAGAACTCAACCTGTACAATGGTCTGTCTGTTTAATGAGAAGTGAGTCTTCCCTTCCCCAAACTCTTAGCCCAGCACCACCGGTCACTACCATCTAGCCAGTGTGCACATTTCTGTCAGCTTTCTATGCAAATGCCAACTATGTGTTTTAATTTTAAACACAAACTGAGACACACTATATACATTTTTTATCTTGCTTTGTTACTTAATAGTAGATCATGCATATTTTTCCACATCATCCATAATGTTGCTAATAATTGCAGAAAATTTCTAGTCCCTTTGTAGAGGTTGACCATCATTTTCTTAACCAGTCCCTATTGATGAATAATTATCTATCAGTGTGTACAGAGATATACATGTACAGATATATCCAATATCTATCTATCTATCTATCTATCTATCTATCTATCTATCTATCTATCTATCTATCTATCTATCTATCTTCTATCTCCTTTCTTCGATAACTGGTCACCTTGACTGGGAGTGAGAGAGAGAATTTCTATGGGATAAATTCCAAGAAATAGAACCGTTCAGTCAAAGCTGAAAACCTTTGCCTGTCTGAGAGGTCTCCCATTGTTTTTATTTGCATTTTTTAATTATGAGTGACACTGAACATCTTTCCATATGTCTATAAGTCATTTATGTTTCTTTCTCTGTGAATTGCCTTTTCATATCATTTGCTGTTTTTTTCTATTGAATGATTGATATCTTTCTCACTGATTTGCAAGAGCTTATTATATATTAAGGAAATTAGCCCCTTTCTGTCATTTGTGTTATAAATATTTTCCCAGTTTGTCATATGCCTTTTGATTTTGTTTATAATTTTTTTTATCATAGTGAGGTTTTTTTACACTTAGATTTATCTGTCATATTACGACTTCTATGACTTACTCCTAGATTTCACAGAAACCCCCATGTTATCTTTTATTGTTATCTCAGATTTGGCCTTTAGATCCTTAATCATCTTAATTTTATTTGGGGGTTAGGAGTGAATTAGGGTTCCAGTTTTACATTTTATCCTTCCCTGAACACAGGAGCTCTAACCAATTGACTTCAATAGCATTTATTAAATAATTCTTTTTCTTTCTTTCACTGACTAAAAAAGGCATCAGTGGGGATAAAAGCATCTTTCTCATTGACCAAACTTTCATGTGCATTTATGTTCATTTCTGTCCTCTATTTTACTCAGCTGACTTGTCTGTTATTTCTGCACCTATTCCAATTGCTCTCGCTCTGTCTCTCTCTCTCTCTCCCCTCCCTCCAGACATATATATTTCAATATAGCATCTGGTAAAGCTATTCTTTTTCTTTATCAGATGGCATTCATATTTATTTACATATGATCTTTAGTCTTAGCTTAAAATTATTGTCCCCACAAAATACTTAGCAGAAATTTGGGGAAGGGTGAGGAAATACAAATGATACATAAACACAGGAATTAGTAACATTATTATGACTTAGAGTCTTATGTTTAACCACAAATGGTGCTTTTTAATTTCACTGCTTAGTCATTCTAAGCAGTTTTTTTTTTAATTTCTCTAGGACCAGTACTTAATATTGAAGTTTATTTCTCAGTATTTTCTCTCCTCACTCTCACACGCCCTGTCCTTCTCCTTCACATTGTATTACATTGCAGATCAAATCTTTTCTTTAATTATGTTTTTCTCATTATTACATTTGGGTTAATAAAAACTACTGATTTTTGTACATTCATTTTACAACTGGCCTTGCTGAATTGTCCAGTTGCTGCTTTTTTTTTTTTTTTTTTTTTGCTTAGAAGGGTTGGGGTATAGGTCAGAGGTATGGGGCATGAGAGGATTCACCAGAGCAGAGTGGGGAGCAGAACAGGTAGATCTACTGCAATAGCAGCAGGGGAGACAGGAGAGGTCTGCTGCGCCATATGTGGGTTAGCTCCCTGGTGGGGGATGGATCTCAGACCATACAGGTGATAGCTCTGAGACTTAACCCCCCGGCCACCCGGGAGGTCCATGTTTATTTATTTTAATCAGGGATTCGTGTTTAGGTTGAAACATGCCTCTTATAAATTTGTGGACATCATCAAATATTTTTCTCTGACATTTCAAAATATCAAAAAATGAATCATAAGAATAGATTAATGGATTTTCCTATATTGAAACACCTTTAAATTTAAGGAATCAACTCCACTTGATAGAAGCCTGTTTTTAAGTTACTATTGCTGAAATCTAATTTCTTTTTTACATATACATATTTAAAATACCTTTATATTACATTACAAAGAATGAAATAATGAACATTGATGGAGAAATAGAACTAAAAACAAAGTCTCCCAATTGAGAAAATCTCTTCACAGAGGCAGCAACGGAGAAACCAAACAGTCTGATCATTGAACTTTAAACATTATTTAGGATTTGTTGCATTGCTATTCAAAAGTGTGATTGATTTATGCTTTTCTTTTTTTTATATTGTGGTCAGGTTTTGATATCACTGTCATATACCATGTTCAGGAGCATTTCTCTAAGTTCTTGAACACTTAAAATAGCCTTGGTCTCATCTGTCTATTGAAGGATTGATAGAATTAACCTGTGGCAAAACCTGGCCCTCATCTTTGAGGTAGCTCTGACAACTCTCTTTTGGGGTCGTGTCACTGGCCTGTAATCAACCTGTTTAAACTCTTTTTCTTCTGTGGTCAACTTCGGTAATTTCTACCTTCATAAAAATGTCTCCATTTTATCTCCTTAAAATTATTTGCACAAAATGAAATAATGCATTTTACATATATTTGTATATTTCTTTTATTTGTGGTCGTACTGTATTATTATTTCTAATGTTGTGAATTTATACTTTCCTCTTTGTGTCATTATTTAGATAGTGTGCGTGGGTCCTCACTGGTACCTAGGGGTTAAGTCTCAGCAGCATCACCCCTGTGGCCTGAGTTTGATCCCTGCCACAGAGCTGACCCACGTGGTGTAGCAGACCTCTCTTCTCTCATCCGCTGCTTCCCTTTGCAGTGTATTTCAGTAGATCTGCCTATTCTGCTCCCCACCCTGACTCTGGTAAATCCTCTCACCCCCTGCACATCTGGCCTACACCCCAGTTCTTGTATGCATAAATAAATTTAAAAAATTTTTTTTTTTTAAGATAGTTGTAGTGTCTCAACCAAAGCGTCACTGGCATTTTAGGTTGGGTGATCTTTGCTGTGGGGCTGTCTTGGGTGCTGTGGGGTGTGTAGCAGTAGCCCCGGGGATCTCCTCAGTAGGTTCCCTGCAACCTCCAAACTGAGACAAGCAAAACCATCTGCAGACACTGCCAGATGTCACCTGAGTTGAAGACATCACCCCTAGTTGAACCACTAAGACAGAGCTTTATTATTTTATTATACTTCCCCCTACATGAAAATATATTCATGAGGGCCTCCCTGGTGGCACAGGGGGTTGAGCGCAGTGCTGTGAGGCTGTCCGTAGCCTCTGCAGTGCCGGTTCGATCCCTCCCAGCCTCAGAGCAACCCACGTGGCAAGCAGACCTCTCCTGTCTCACCCGCTGCTCCCCTCAGCAGTGTATTTCTCAGTCTGCTTGTTCTGTTCTTCCCTCTCTCTGGTGAATCCTCTCAACCTCGTGGACATTTGTCCTGTACCCCAGTTCTTATATAAATAAAAATAAATCTTTAAAAAAATTTAAAAATATATATTCATTAGATGCTTTTCATTCATTTCTGTTGTCACTTTAATATTTTTTCTTGCTTCAGTGAGATATTAGTTCCTCAATATATATTATATTATATATTTCCCTTATATTATATTATATTATATTATATTATATTATATTATATTATATTATATATTATATTATATATTAGTTCCTCTTTATCTTTACTGTGAATTCAATGCTTGGTTCACTTATTTTCTTGTTTTCTTTTTGAATAACCTAGGTTTCAGGTGTTCTGCCCCCCCCCCCCCGCCATTATATCTTTAACTCCCTTGACTTGCAACAACTCCTTTTAACCAGAGATTCTACATTTTCTTTTTAACTTTCACTTTATCCTGGAGCAACTTTCTTTTTAAAAAGGTTTTCAGTGTTTGATGTGTTTCGGTTTTGTTTCTTTTTTGTTTTAGGTGTTAATGTCTAAGCCCAAATACATACATACACGTGTGTGTGTGTGTGTATACATATATATCAGAGATTGTGCTCTATTTCAAGCTTTGTTACATTCCAGAGTTACCTGTGATCAATGTTTGTGTTTGTATTTTATAGAGATTTGAAAGAAGTGCCTATTTCCTATTTTAAGTGAATGAAGTTGGATAGATCTCTGTTAAATTTACCTTATCAATGGTGCTCAATATATTTTTATATCCTTCCTAATTATAGCTATTTGGTTTGTGATGGACTGAACATGACTCAAAGTCTCTTATTGCTATTTTTGGCAATTTTTGCTTTTCTGAAAATACCTTATTATGATGTTTATTTTGTGATTTTTTTAAAGATTTATTTATGCAAACAGGAACTGGGATACAAGTCAGAGATGTGAGGGTTGAGAGGATTCACCAGAGACAGAATGGGGAACAGAACAGGCAGATTGACTGAAATACACTGCTGATGGGGAGCAGCGGATGAGACAGGAGTGGTCTGCTGCGCCATGTGGGTCACCAACCTGGCCAGCGATAGAACATATGCTGCAGTAGCTGTGGATAGCTTCAGAGTGCTGCGCCTTAACCCCTTGCATAACCAGGGATTTTTTTTTTTTTGGTACAAAATCATCTATTAAGATTGTTGTGTTGATCATAATGTGTCTAGCTTGATCTGATTAACTACTTTTGCCTTAAACTTAAATGTACTTGATAAAAAAACGATCAAAACCTTTCTTTCATATTATGTGTTCATGTTATGTCTTTGCCAATCATCATAATTTCAATCTTTCTGAATCAATGAGTCACACATCCAGAATAATATTTTGTATTACTTTTATCATTCAAAGTACACATTTTCTTTTAATGGATAAGATGATCTCATTTATACTTATTGGTGTTAAAAGTAAAGTTCTAATACTTTGATATTACTTTGTTTTCTTTTGTCTTTTTTTGTTCTCTGTCTCCTGTTATATTATCTGAGCTCTGTCTTATGTTTGTGCTTGTGTGTACTTTTCCAATAGTAGTATGGAAAAGTAGTGTTTTCAATAGTTTAGTAGTTACTTTGCTGTATCTTTTATAATTTAATGTTGTTCTCAATTTTATTGTGTTGATATTTGTTCAATTTGCATGTCTGTTTACTTGTTCTTCACTTTACCATGAAATCCATAGGGTTCTTTTTTTCTTGAAATTTCAAATGCATCAGAGCTTCCTACAACTCTGGATAGTGTTTCAATCCAAGGAGTGGATTTCTTGATTTGAGGGCAGTTTTCTTTTATTATATCTTTTATTTTTTGTTATTTTCAAAATATTCTTTTCGTCACATGCACCAGTTATATATATGCTGAAATTACTTCATCTTCCCTATTTTTTTATTCCTTAATTAGAGTGTTTAGTTTTCTCAAACTCTTGTTTGTTGTCTCTGTGTTTTCTGCAGAGTCTATTCAAATAATTCTCCTTCTAGTAGGACTTTTATTTCTAAAAGGTGGCTTTATTTATTTTGTGGGAAAGTAGTTTTTATTTATTTCTTCCTTGCTTCCTGAGTCCTCCTGTTGGAGCATCTATGTTTTGATTCTTTGAATGTCTTGTTTATGGCCTGTCTTAAGAGTTTCAATTTCCTTTATTATATTTACAAGTGGAGCATTATCTCATGACATATTCTGACATGCTTCTATTCTTTCTTGATATGTATTCTTCCCACTCCCTCAATTTTTGGTAGTTATGCCTTTTATTCTGGTGTCGGCATTAGTAGAGGCATTTACAGAAGGAAATGACTGGAGGAAGTGAGATTGGAAAAAAATGGGTTGCAAAGAGGCTGAGGCCTTGAATGCAGATTGAGGAGCTTTGACTGCATCTTGCTGGGGTGGGAGTCAAGGACCAGGCTGAGTGGGGCAGTGAAGTCATGGAAAGACCCTTGAGACAAACACCACTCTCCCCTCAGGCTATGGCTGCAGGTAATGCTTTTTCCTCTGAATTTTGGGTGGCATTTTTGCTCTACCTCTTTTATGACCCTCACTATTTTTTACTTACTCTGAGAGTTATTCATGTATTTGTCTCATCCCTAAATTAGATTCAATTCCTTGCTAAACTGAGAACCCAGGACACCAAAGTAGCTCAAAATATGTTTTTTTTTTTTTAGAACCCAAGTATGTGTGACCTTTAGTCAGTGCCATTCTCTTCCAGAGAAAAGAGAGGGTTGTAGCAGATAAGGTAGTCAAGGAAGACTTCTACAGGAGAAAGATTCAGAAAGGACCATAGGGGAAGAAACAGCATAGTCCAGAGTGCACAATCTTAAATGTATATTGAAAGTCCATTCACTCCCAATATTCTTTTTCTGCTCCATATATGTTCTCTCCTTTCCCTTCTATATCACTTTTCACCTTTTAGCTTATATATGAATCCTTTCTTAAGTCTCTGTATTTTTTTTATTTTCCTGCTTTTTCCTTAAGAGAAGTGAAGTTCCATGGTTGCAGAAAATTTTCTTTGCTTTGCTACTTGATGTGTTCCTGGTATTTAGAGCAGTGCCTGACATGTAATAAGTGTCCAATAAATCATTATTGAATAAATAAATGTTCACAGGTACCATGTAAGTGTCATGAATGGGTGATATGAGCCTAATGTTTACACATATAAATATAGGATTTTTTCACTTTCACAAAGAGTACCTCATTGTATTTTAATCAATACTGATTCAATCTACCTTTTTTCTATACTTTCCTTTATCATTTTTTCTTTTTAAAAGATTTATTTATTTATTTATACTGCACTGGGTACAGTCAGAAGCGCAGAAGGGTGAGAGAATTCACCAGAGCCAGAAAGGGGAGCAGAACAGACAGACTGACAAAATACACTGCTGAGGGCCTCCCCGGTGGCGCAGCGATTGAGCGCTGGGTTGCGAAGCTGCCGGCGGCCTCTGCGGCGCCGGTTCGATCCCCGGCTGCTCCCCGGCCACCGGAGGAGGGTCCCACATGGCGTGCAGACCTCTCCTGCCGCCCGCTGCTCCCCTCAGCAGTGTACTTCGGTCCTTCTGCCTGCTCTGCTCCCCGCTCTGGCTCTGGTGAATTCTCTCACCCTCCCGCGCTTCTGACTGTACCCATTGCATGTATAAACAAAACAAACAAACAGACCAGCAAACAAATAAATAAAGCATGCCTCTATACAAAAAAAAAAAAAAAAATACACTGCTGAGTGGAGCAGTGGGCGTGGCAGGAGAGGTCTGGTGCTTTGTGGGACCCTTACCTGCGGTGCCCGGGGATTGAACCGGTGCTGCAGAGGCTGCGGGCAGCTTCACAGTCCAGCGCTCAACCGCTGCACCACCAGGGGAGGCCCTACTTTCCTTTATCTTTAAAAAATGAAATTATGGATACACAAAAATGTGTCTTTGCTATAACAAAATGAACACTGCAGGTACAGGAGAAATGCTGGTTGACAATCTCAATGATGAGATACAATAGGGAGTGGTGGGGATTATGGAAAACTAGAACACAATGGCCTGCTTAAAAGGACAGCCTCCACTCTGCTCCTTCAGTGTCATTGTAAGGGAAAGCTGGACCCATGTTGCCACAACTGTCAAATTTTAAAAGGAAGCCAAACATCTGGATCTCTATGTTTTATTCCACTATGGCCAAGTGTTGGCTTAAATATTAACCGACAAACCCCACACTATGTGGGTAAAACCAAACAAAATACATCAGGTCCCAGAATGGTCAGGGGGACTGCTCAGCTGTAACTCCCCCTCAGCCAGTGAGCAGAGTCATGCAGGTGCCAGGTGATCCTCTCCTTTCCCTTCTGCCACCTAGGAATCCGTGTTCTCTCTCCCCATCTCAAGACGGCCCCTCCCTGGGCCCCTGTGCAGAGTCTAAATGTCACCCATATGCAGAGCAGTGGTGGCTCCAGAGCCATCGTGGCGAGCTGTCTAAAGGGGTGTCAACTCATTGGACAGGGTATAATTTCAGTCAATGTGTTCTTGTCTTATTTTAGTTCAACATCATTTCCCAGTTGCAAACCTTTTGAATGACACACGAAATGCAAAACAACATAAAAGGTCCTCCCTCAGGCAGATCTGTGTCCGTGTAGAACTTTAATTATTCTTTTTGAATCCTCATCATAATGTGCTACCCCAATTCTGGCACCAAAAAAAAAAAAAATTAAAAAGTCTGATGGGAAAGATTTGTGTCACCTGTACTAGGATTTTATTTTTTTTTTTATGATAGTCTTCATATTTTTAGAAGCACTGAACAAAAGGAAGGGCCTTTCTAATCAAGAGTATTCTTCAGATACGTAGCATCAGACAATATTTGTGATAAATAGAAAATAACGGCTCTTATCGTCTTCTGTGGTGACATTTAGAATATCACATTTGTCTTCAGAAAATATTTTTAGTTAAGGTTTGAAGAATAGCATCTAACATGTTAGTAAGGGGAAGAGCAGGAAGACAAGTTTAGGTTGGAGATGTTACATTACAGAGCAAGATTTTCACCAAGAAAGAAGCAGCTAGATTTGATTAGATTTTCTCCTTTTATGATCATTATAGATAATTCAAAGGCCTTCCACGGGGGAGCTGACCCCCTGTCACTAGTGACGCCAGGCTTTTCACCAGAGTGTCAGAAGGAAGCCGGGGCAGGTAACATTGGGTCTCCCCCGGTTACTGTGGGGTATGCAGAGCTGTTTCTCGGTGGGGGCACTCAGAGGCCAGAATCAAGTATCTTTTTCTCTGTCCAGACTCATCAAACAGTCCATAGTAGATGAAATCTGAGCCCGGGAGAGCTCCATTTTCTTTGAAAGCTGTCCAGGGCGGCCTCCAAGCGCCAGACCTAAAAACAGTATCTTTACCACCGCCAGCCATAATTCAGCGTGATAATGTAACTATGTTTTTGTTTGAAACCTGACAGCATGTAAAGTTATGGCAGACATAAAGCTGGGGCAGTGGAACCTTGGGCTGCAAGGCTGGGGATGTGATGGTGGTGGTGGGGGTCTGGGGGGACCCCCACTGCATCATCTGACCCCTTGTGCTCCCAGGAACTTCCTCTGGGTTTGAACCCTCTCCTTCAGGGTTCCTCTCCTTGATTAATCTGTGTTTTGAACTAAAGCAGCTTACAGAGCCCTTCAATTCAGATCCACGCTCCTCAAACAGAAGATTAAAAATAAGTTTCTGGCGTCTGCATTTAAACGGAAACCTTTAGTCACCAAAACTAGCTCCCCATGTGCTCCCCAACTTGAAATGTCCATTTCTCCTGCTGATGCAAGCGAGTTAGTTATTTCCATTGGCTTTCAACTGACCCTTAGGCAGACGGGAAGAATAGATTCCCTGTTATTTATTTGGGTGTTTTTGGCAATTTGCTGTATATAAAAGCTGTAAGTATAGCAGCAGCTGTACTTTTCCGAGGAAGGGGGCTAATAATGCAGATTTAAATGGTGTTTAGAGGGAGCAAAATCTCAGAGACATCAGCAAAGTTCAAGCTTAATTCAGGTTCTATGAACCAACAGTGTTTAGGAGAGTTCAATTTTCCTTTGGATTGTTCGGGCAGCCTAATGCATAGAGGTCCATCATTTCCCCCCGGGGACGTGCTTGGCTTGGGGCCATGAGCGGGCAGGACCGCCTGCGCCCCGTGGGCCAGAAGTGGCTGCTCTGGATCGTTGTTAGAAAACCTAAGCTCTGGAGCCTTGCTGGAGAAACATAATAGACAGCTTCACTTTCACACCTCTTAAAAGTCTTTTTAAAAATAGTCCCTCTAGCGGGAGGCTTTTTTGGGATGCAGCGTTTTACACCTCTGTATTTTCAGATTGTTTGGGGAGGATTTTCATATATGTTGCTTCACCCACTACGCTGCTAGGGTTACAGTCACTAGGGTGGCTGTGGGGTCACCCTGGGAGTGAGGAGGAGGCAGGGCATTTGAGGTGGTGCTCCGGGGAGGAGTGGCAGGTGGTGGGGGAGAGACTTGTTTTCCAGGGCCCTCGGGGGGCTGGCGGGTCAGCAAACAAGGGTGGCATATTTGCATATCTTTTCTGAGCAATTAATCAGGTCACTTCAACTCACCTACTGGCTCAGGTGGACCCTCATTGGCTCCTTGTGATTTCAGGGGCCCAAGTACCTCTGCCTCGATTATGCAGATTCATGTCCCAGGGTACCACACATAGAATGCTCCTGCCCCTCTTGGCCCCAGAACATGCTCTTCTGCAGGCATCCCATCTCTGTTAAGGGAACTCATCCAAACTCAGACCAAAAATCTTGGTGTCTTTTTTGTTCCTTCTCTGCCTCCCACTTCACTTGCTAGTCTACAGACTCTACCTTTTAAAACAGACAGAAAGCATCTCTGTTCCCTTCTCTCCATCCACACTGCAGCCACCTCAGACCAGCCCAGCATTGCCAGCATTACTAACAGTCTCCTTAGGGGTCAGAATTTTCTGCCTGCTGCCTGCCTCCCAGTCTCAACACACTAGCCAGAGTGATTCTCTTAAAGGGCCACATTAGATCTTATCACTACTATGTTCAGGTTCCCAGGGGCTCCTCATGTCACTTGGAGTCAACGCAAGGGTCACACCATCTGGCCCACCGGCATGCCCCGATCCCAGGTCACACCATCCTCTGTGTTGCACATTCTGCTCTGGCCACACTGGCCTTGTTGGTGTGCTCAGCTGGTCAGGCTCCTGCCTCAGGACCTTTGCACTGGCTGCACCTTCTGCAGCACTCCACACTGTCATTGCACATAACTGTTTGGTTGGCTCCCTCATGTCCTCCAGGTGTTTGTTCAACAGTTACCTCCCCGTGAAACCTCCAGTGAGCCCCCATTTAAAGTTTGAACCATCTTCTGGCCTATAATTCCCTACTGCCCCTTTCTGTGTATTTTGTCTCTGTGCCTTTATAACCACCTACACATCACACACCCAGTACTGTCTGTGCTCTGACCCTGGCAGGGTGGGATGTTGACTGTTTTGTTTATAGCAAGACCACAAGCACTTGGAACAGTGACTGGCACTGGTGGGTCCTCAATGCAGTTTATGAATGAATGAATGAATGATCTAACTTCAAGGAATCCCCATGTTTTACGGGTTAGACAGATTTTAACTTATTGGAAAGGGTTTTGGAGTAAGACTGGGCAGTGGCCATGACTGCCTTGTGTGACTACTCTCTCCCTTTGAAAATCGACTCAAACAGGATGAGGACTTTATTGGAAACATTCTGAGTTGTGCTCTAATCTGGGGGTGCACTGTGAGAGCCCGGCAGTAGTAAGAGCAGTGAGGACAAGGTCTCCTCACCTCTGGTGTAAAGCCCCGTTTGAATCTCAAGTTGGCCCCAGTCAGTCCCCACTGTTTTCTCAGGCACGCACCTCTCCAAGCAGGATCACCTACGAAAGTTCCCCTCAGGGATGTCAGTGAATCTTGAACCTCAGGTCCTCCCCACACTGCTCTGAATCTGAACCAAAGCCTTGACGATCCTAGAGTGTTGGAAACACTCTTAGCATAGATCGTGATGGCTTCCTAGATCCCTAGGTGTTCTGTTCTAATATATGTTCTTACTATTCTTTTTTTTAAAAAGATTTATTTATTTATGCATGCAAGAGCTGGGGTATAGGCCAGAGATGGGGGTGGGGTGAGAAGATTCACCAGAGACAGAGAGGCAGACTGACTGAAATACACTGCTGAGGGGAGCAGATGGCGATATAGGAGAGGTCTGCTGTGCCATGTGGGTGGCTCCCTGGTGGGGCGGGGATCGAACTTGTGCTGCAGAAGCTGTGGACTGTTTTATAGTGCAGTGCTTAACCCCTTGCGCCACCAGGGAGGCCCTTATTATTCTTGAACTTAAAATACTATCAACTATATAATGGGCCATCTTTGGGGGGGGGGGCAAGAAATAACCTGATATCTATTATAAGGTGCATTATTATTTCAGCGTGTTGTAAATATGTCTGAGGATATGCAGAAGTATGGGTTTATCATGGAGCACGTGACTGCAGCCCGGCTATGGGGTCTTTCCTCTGGATGCCAGGCCAGATAGGGGGGCTTGGAATGAGGGAGGAGCTCAGGTGAGGTTTGGGGTGAACACAGGATACTGGGCACTGGTGAGCTCTGCTATCGTGTGACAAGAAACAGGATGGCCCTCAGCTCATGACCCTCTCTCCACTCAAAAATCACACATTTGGATTTCCCAAGCAACAGCGCTTTTATGATTAGGCCTAAGAGGAAAGTCAGTTAAGCACGCTGGCCCTATTCTATGTCACAGCCAGGAAAAGTGATCATCACCATTATAAACAATCAGAAGGTTATTATTATGATGAAGAGTATTAGTGAAGTAACATAGGCTCATTATTGTCTATCATATGTTAATAGTATAACAATTCTTATACCACCAGTACTGACTACTTAGGAAAACTTCCTTTGTGCCAGGTCACAAAGGAATTGTGCAAGTTTGGCATTATTTGAAAGATTACAGTCTTCATAAGAATTTGGCAAACTTGGAATCTTGTACCCACCCTGCGGATTTAAAAACGAGTTTCAGGTCACACAGTTTAGAGGTGGGGGAACAAGGTTGAAAATCACCCTCTCCCCACAGGGCCTCATTTGGAGAGTCTCCCCAGGCAGTTTAATCTGTTTCTAAACATGACCCTTCTCTGGACGCCACAGGGTCCCCACTCTCTCACTGCCTTCGTGCAAAGCAGGCAGGTGACACACCATTGCGTTAAATGACAAGCCCTTCGGGGGCTGGGAGCAAGGACTGGAAGAACGGGGCCGAGAGAGGTCCCTGACCTATTAAACACCATGTCTTCGGACGTTCTTGAATGATTTTTTTTTTTTTTTCTAAATGGCAGCTGTGCTAAGAAATTGAAAGGATGGAAGTGGCGAAAATATTTTTAAATGATTTTTTCCACATATAGGCAAGAGGTTATATTGCAAGTTCAAAGCTAATTACAGTTATTTACCAAGGAAAAAAAATGTGAAAAGGAAGGAAATTTTGGTTCCCAAATCCGCGAGCTTGTTTCCGTGCGGTCTGGGGGGTCCCCCATGCCGGGCAGGTGTGGCTGGGGTGCGCAAGGGTGCGGGGTGCCCCGCATACAGAACAGGCCATGGCCGCGCGGGTGAAGCCTGCACCTCCACTTGTGGCCGAGAGATGTGTCTTTAAGTGTCATAAAAATTGAGAATTTTTTCCTCCTCATTGTCGTCTATAATTTTGCCAGATTTATTAAAATAAGATTTTCTGGGGTGTTCCTTTTTTTTTTTTCCTTTTCGCTGGTAGAATGTGCTCTTTAGTATCATTTTACATAATTTAATACAATTTGTTCCATCCATTGATTTTCATGGGGATACAAGCTGTTCGTTTGTGAGAAAGCTGGCATAGTCCTGAGTGTTGGCAGGAGGCGCGTGAGGAGTGGATCCTGATTTGAAAGTTCTGTGGGGGCTTCGGCCATTTTGAAGCAGGTTCGGGGCGCCTCTGGCTTCCCCGGCCTCCCACATCCCTGCTGAGCCTCCGAGCCTCTGAAGGAGACCATCAGCTGGCCCCGGGGGAGGGGGCTTGGGGGCGCCTGGGCCCCCACCTGGCGCCAGGGGGCTGCTCCCCAATGTGCAGCCTGACGGAGAAACACAGGTGTTTCTTAATTACTTGTGCAGAAGGGAAGGTAATGCGGGCGGAGGTGCCCGATGCCAACCGCAGCCGCCTGGCCGGCTCTGCGCTGAACCCCCGCCCCCACCTTGCTGTCCTCCCCAGCCCAGGCTTCTTTTGTTCAGTTGGGCCTGTGGGTATTGAAAGCTGGGTCCAGCTCCTGAAATATGAGAAGAGAGGCAGAATGATCGGTCTGACTGCAGCATGTCCAGGGCGTGGGCCCCGAAGCTTAGACTGGGCTAATTCTTTCATGGCGGTGAGAGTCCTCTCTGAGCCCCCACCCCTCACCCCAATCCTCTTCCTGAGAGGCAGCCTGGGGACCCTCACCTCTCGCGTGTCCATCCCCCTGTGAGCTCCTCTGAGCAGTCTGGGTTTCTGGGTAATTGTTATGTGCCAGGTGACAGAGGGACATATGTCGGAAGACTGGCCTGGAAGACAAGAGCATTAGGTTGCATGGTGCTGTGTGACCATCGGCAGGTTACTGCACCACTCTGAGCTGCTGCTCCCCCCGCCCTCCCTAAATAAGGACTCTCAGGTCATTTGTATGGAACAGGAGTCTGCAGTCCTTTGGGCTCTCAGATTCTGTGCAGCTCAGAGCTGTGAGCTCTGAGTTGACAGAGACCAGGTTTCTCTTGCTTTCCTTGCTCGCCCCCCACCCCCAACTCGACCTGCCTCTCCAGGTGGTCTGAGACAGGTGGGAGAAGAACAAGAAGACATGGTGCGGAGAGCATTATCCCCGCGTGGCTCAGCACAGATGTGACCGTCGGCCTCCCAGCCTGGGCGGCTGAGCTGTGCCGCAGGAGGAGTGTATGATTCTCCTCTCTCTGCTGATTTTCTGAGCACCCCTCACACCTCCGCCCAAACCTGCGTCACCCTTGCCCACCTTTGCTTCCCGCAGGGAGGGCCTGGGGATCGTGGCTGTCATGTCACACATACTGACAGGGACACAGCCCCTCTTGGGTGGAAGCCTCTCTGCATGAGGGTGCCCCAGACAGTGATGAATCATCTCCTCCCAGCACCCCTGGGGGAACGCTAAGTAGGCCAAATGAAATGATCTGTGCTGGCCGCTGGCCAGGGCAGCAGGGCTAATCCTTGCCTTTGTAGGAGCGCCTGGGGCCGGAGGGTCTGCCACCAGTCACAGCGCCTGTTACCGCTGGCCCGCAGTCCTGCTGCCGCTCCCAGGGCCTGGCCTCGTGGGCTCCTGCGTGCCTGGCACCGCCCTTCCTACTCCGGCCCAGAGCCTCCCAGAGACCAAACTGCTGACACCTGCATCCAAGATGTGCAGAACTTGACTTACTACAGAGCTGCAGGCCACCCAGGAGCACCTTTTAAGCACCTGCTGAATACCCATACTGTGGGGAGAGGGAGTTATCAGAGAAAGGGGAGACTGGGGTCCTCAGCAACTGCTAAGGAAGGTGTTTAGACAGTGCCTGGCACAGGGAAGGCACCAGCTCAGAGGCTGCAACTGAAAGCCTGCTGGGCCCCAGGCACTGGACTGGGCACCAACAGAAATTACCTTTCAGGTTCCTGATACTATCCTATGAAGTGGGCATCTTATCTCCATTTTATAAGTGAAAGACTGAAGCTCAGAGAGGTCAAGTAACTTACCCAAGGCTGCAGGGCTCACAGGAGTCTGCCAGGTGCTGTCCTGCTTGCCAGTCACAGTGAGGGCACATGTGGACTGCCCCACCCCCACAGACTTTAAGGCCTGCTTGTAGCCTGGACTTGGCTGGGCGTTTCTTTCCGCCACCTGCGCTCCTGTACCATTCATGAACCAGCGCTCCTACTGTTGCTCACACACAGCACTCCTACTGCTGCTTCAGGCGCCAGGGCCAGCAGAGGGATGCCAGGGCCACAGGGAATGAGGGCACCTCCTGACCAGGCATTCACAGCGGCCCAGGCACTATGGTCCCTGCTCATCCAGGACCCAGTAGATTCGAACAAACTAGAGAGACCACCATTCAGTGGGCAAGCACTGTGCCCTGCCACTGTGGGGACGGGCCTGCGGAGGAGGTGGGCCCAGCTCAGCCCTGACTGTGAGGAAGTGTAGTCTTGGGAAATACACCCGAAGAACAGAGTGGGGAGACACAGCAGGCCCAAGGGCACTGGGGGTGGTAGCTGCCACCAAGCTGAGCAGGGGGCAGAGGGGAGGTTGGGAAAAGGCTTTTCATTCATTCACACATTCATTCAACAAATGCCACATACTTCCCAGTGCCCAGTGGTGGGTCCCCTAGGACATTCCCGCGGACCTGGACAGCCGGCCCCCAGGAAACTCACATCCGTGGGGGGAGGGAGGGCTAGACCTGGAATCGTGAAGAAACAGACATGTAAACAAGCCCGTCTCAAGGTAGTGCATGTGTGAAAGAACAGACAAGGGAGGGCTTTAGCTGAGATGCTGGCCATTCGTACCTGTTCTTGTCGCATTGTAGTTATTGAGCACCTTGTAGGACTCAGGCCACTTCTGGCTGGGGGTGTGTTGGTAAGTAAAACAGCCAGGACCCACGTTCTCAATAAAAAAAACATGTGTGGTTGCATGTGCCTAGATGCCGCCTGTGCGTGTGTGGGGCCGTGAGTGCCCGTACATACAAGAACACGGGGTTTCCTGGAAGAAAAAGGAGACCCCAGGCAGGAACAAGAGTGGCCTGAGCCTCCCTTTCAGCCCTGGCCTGCAGACCTTGCCAGCAGCTTCTGCTGAGAGGAAGCTTTAAAAAATCCTCTGTTCTCCAGAAAGCGCTCCTTGGCACGGCCTTCCTCCCTTCTGTCTGCTCTCTCTTCCTGTCTGAGGGGCTGCTTTTGCCGTCCTGCTTGGCCGAGGTCATTGTCAGGACTGGCCACCACCGGGCCAAGGTCAGAGAAAGCGCCCACCCTGGTTGTGGCAGGTTAGGCTGGGCACCACACCGCGGGGAGGCTCCTTTATTGCTCACCCAGTCACTTGCTGAAAAATTAATTTGCAAATGAATCACATTTACGGAGACCTTCTGGATCAGATAACAGATGCAGCCTGGCCTGTTCCAGAAGACCATCCAGAGAAGAAAACCTAAAAGCTTCCGTGGACAAAAGGACACGGGCTGGGCGAGCCTCCCTCTTTGTTGGAGCTGCACTTGAGGTGTGTTGGTGGGTATTTGGAAGCCTCCCCTGGAATCAGACGCTCCAGGCTCCGTCCTGCGAGGACTCCTGGACTGGGCAGCCGGGCGCTCCCGGCCGGCTCTCTGGATTGGTTCTCTTGCCGCCCTCAGAAGCAACCAGGAGCCGGCTCTCCCCTCCCTGGCCATCTGCTTGAAGCATCTGGTGATCAGGTGCGAGCCCCACACCGGAGCATTCAAGCTGAAATGTGCAGTCACCTTGCCACCCACACTGGCTTTTGTTACGTGGCCAGGCTGCCCCTCTTTGTGTTGGGGAGAACAGTTCGGGCCGGAAACCTGACTGCCGGGACTGGGCTCTCTGGCTGCCTCGAGATCCTGCAGCCGGTGACTGTCCGGACCTCCAGACCACCGCCCCTCCTGCAGGGCCTGTGGACATGTCTTCAGCGAATAGTGAGGGCTTATAAAAGCTGAGTGAGGATTCTTCTCTGATGTTCTCTTCACCCAGGTGGCCAGACTAGGTCTCAGATGCTTGCATCCGCTGTAAAGGACAAGTACCCATCAGTTTTGTGTCTCTACCTGGGCTTCATAAGGAGAGTGGTTTGTACCCCCAATGCCACTGCTGACCCCAGTGAACTGCAACTGTGGCTCTTCAGGGGCTATTTCTGGGAACCACAGTGAGGGGGGCACATGGAAAGAAAGCTCCCCAGGCTTCTCTGGAGATGGCTCTCATCTGCCATCCCAACCCGAGTGTCTTGGAGGGCCACCCATATTACTGAAACTTCCTTCACGTCTTCTCCGAGCTCTCCTTGTGGGGCTGTTCCTCCAGGGAGAACCCAGTCCATTTTCTGAACCATCGAGGACTCAGCTGGTGCCAATGGGCCTGCGAGGAGAGATGATTTTGTTTGCTTTTAGGCTTGTATAACTTGGCCCCTGATGCCACTCCCCCCAAGCCAGGGAAGTCTTTCCTCATGTCTGCCAGGGCCCCTGGGGACTGCATTTGTAGAATTCCTTTCCTGGAATGGGCCCAAGACAAAAGGTCTTGGAAGACCTTAAAGAGAAAAGAATGGGCTTCTGTTTGAAACTATTAAACTGTGAGTTCTTTGCAAACAATCTCCTTTTATTGTTTTTCATCACTTAGTGTGAGCTTATCAGGGACAGAGATGTTCTTATATGTGTTGGGGATATGTTTTCTAGTCCTCTCTCTAGATTAGCTGTGGCTATTATTCTGGAATGTTCTTACATGAAGAAACAGTTCTATAGAAACAGACCCCAATCTATGTGCACCTACTCTTTCCAACCGGCATTGCCAATTCAGATCATGACGATTAATCTGAGTCATGCTGCCTGAAATGAGTGCGAGTTTGTTCCTGAAAGTACAGAGAGAAGATGAACAAATGTCAAATCCCAATTTGACGTGCTCACTTGATCTCATACCCAAGGAGTTTCATTTGGATAATGGGGAGTTTGAATATCTGATAATGAGGGGGTTGGAGGGCTGTCAATAAAATGGGAACCGGGCCTCCCCAGTGGCACAGCGGTTGAACACTGGGCTATGAAGCTGCCCGCAGCCTCCGCAGCACAGGTTCAATCTCCGGCCACCGGCAAGGATCCCACATGGTGCGCAGACCGCTCCTGCTGCCCGCTGCTCCCCTAAGCAGTGTACTTAGTCAATCTGCCTGTTCTGCTTCCCACTCTGGCTCTGGTGAATTCTCTCACCCTCCCGTACTTCTGACTGTACCCAGTGCTTGTATAAATAAATAAATAAATCTTAAAAAAATAAATAAATAAAATGGGAACCCTGTTATATCACAGACACTGTGGTTTCTAGCCCACCCTTTACTATCTTGCTTGCCACCATCTTGCCTTTTTCTTGCCGACACGTCCCAATAATGTGATCAAAGAGGAAAACTCGATTTTCAAGTTGAATTTTTGGAAACTTTTAAAAGTTCATAATTAATACACTTCCTTTGTGGGAAAATACAAGAAAGTCTTCCATCTTAGGTGCCAGCATGAAAGCTGAGGTTGTTCAAAGGTACAGAAGAAGCTGATATTAGTTTCAGACATAATCCAACTTTTAAATGTTTCCATATGATGGCTTCAGTATGTCAATATTAGATTTTAAACATAGCCCAAGGATCTTTGATTTTAAAGATATAATCTTTTCCCCCCTTTTAGCCAGCACATACGTGTAACATGTGGTGCTATTGCTCCCAAAGTATTGCCATCTCAAGTATGTGTCAGGGCTGACTCTCCCCTGCCCCCACCCGTCACTGACCCCCTCCCAGGAGCTGGGGCTACAAGAGGTAGATTGTGTTTCCTCCCTGTGCTGGGTTGGCAGTCCACCACTGCTGCACTGGAGTCCCAAATGTCTCTCTTTCCCACATCTTGGTTGAGCATAAAGATGAGGTCCCATTGGCTTAAGGCACGGTGCTGGCTTTCTCTGATGGCTGTGCAGTAAGTTAGCAGGATAAGTTTGACAGTAATTTAATTTTCATTGACAAATGCTGTCATAATATTGAGAAAAAAGTGATATATTGTATCAACAGTAGTGGTCGACGCTCAGCCAGTCATATGGACTGGGCGAGCACCATATGCTTCTTCCAAACTCGCCTTGGAAAGCTCTGGCTAAGAACTTGACAAGCTTAAGATACTAGTCAGGAAAAACGACTACCCTTGAGAGGTTCTTGCCATATTTCCAGTTTCCTTATTTCCTAGAGGAAATGAGAGACCATTTCCTGGGGCAACCACCTACCATCCTGGGGATTAGCCAGAGTCCGCTGTACCCCTGTGCAGGGAGCCCTCCCGGGGAAGCCCTGGAGGACTTTTGCCCAGGAGCGTGTGCTATGCACCTGGACCATATGGCAGCCAAGCCAATTCCCCTGCTGACAACCAGAATAATCGAAGGTCCGGAAATGATAAAACACCATTGATTTCCTATTGGTTTGTATTTGTCCCAGCTCTGGTTCCCACCACTTAAAGCCAGTAGAAGCAGCCTCTGTGTGTGCATGAATGAAGCCAGGACCCATGTCTGACCGGTGTCACCAACTCACACAATCCAACCAGAAAGGGGGATGACTCTTCATCTTAGGAGCACAGCTCATTACCTCTGATTCTCCAGAGCCCCTGCTATTTCCCAGCATCAGAAGGTCATGTGAGTGTGTGTATCTGAGTGCACGTGTGTCTACTGAACTCTTGACCAAGCTCTCGGCTGAATGATCCCACCAGAACTGGGGCCAAGCCAGCCTTAATTTACTCTGATTTCCTAGCACTGAGTTTATTTTAATTTGGATCCTGGTCACAGAAAAAGCTACTGATGAGTAAAGTTACAGTCTGGGGGAGACACGCAGTGTGTGTGTGTGTGTGTGTGTGTGTGTGTGTGCATGCACACATGCAAGCACGCATTTAGGAACACACCATCACTGAGCGAATTCGGCTGGTGTCCTTGTCTGGCTTGCCAAATACGTGGGGACCTTCCATTCTCTGAAGGATTCCCCTCCCAAACAAGGCTAAGTAAAGAAACAGGCATATGGCGTGTATTGGAGAGGGTTCAGTGTTGGCACAGGCCATCCGCCGTGGCGAACAGGTATCTGGAAAAGACAGCAGTCCCATCCTGCTCTTTTTGGAGCTTATCATTTATTTGGATTTTGTTGTCGCTGTTGTCTTTGCTTTGTGTTTATGATTATCTTAACAAAGAGAGGAGAGAGCGCAGTTCACAGAACTGGGCTACGATACAGCTACTCTCCAAGATGGCTCCCTGCCTGAGCCTGGAGCTGGCCTTGTGAGGTGTGCTCCCACTCCCGTATACCCCTGATGGAGGCACTTCTGGGTGCTGCGGTTGGGAGCAGGGAGCACCTGGAGGGCTCAGGGGGAGCATCTAAGTGCAGATGGTTCTTTGAGGCAAAGAGAGCTCCTGGGCGTGGTGGAGGGTGTCCTTGGTCTCCAAAGAGAGTGCTGACTTGAAAAAGCAGGGCAGATTGGAGGAGCAGCTGCCCTCCTTGCGGATGGCATCGGTTGGTGGCTGTGTAAAGAGGAGCTCCGGACTGCCTCCCATTACCATTTCATTACGCGACAGCAGATCCACACACAGATCCATACGCTGCCTCTTGGATGGGGTTTCCAGACACAGCAGGACACTGCAGAGAGCGCGTGCCTCCTCCTCTGCCTGCTGGAAACCCAGCTCCCTGCCATGTGGTGCCTTCCGAGCTGGTGGCTTCAGGCTCCTTCTGGGCAACCCAGATGATGGGTGGAGCCCTGCCCCGGGCCCCTGGTGGACTGTGTAGCCAGTGGCTGCAGAATCTTCCAGAAGGGCCTCCTGAAAGATGATTCTGAGAATAAGCACAGCTGAAGTACATTTTCTCACCCAGGTACCTCAGTCCCTTGGAATCTTGCTCAGTGGAGCCACCCCCTTCAAAATGGTACCCAACTATTAAACATGGTTGTTTAATAGGAACTGGCTTTCTCTTTTGGGTATGGACAGCATTTTAATGATAAAGGAAGTGAGACAACCCAGATCACACACAGCAGAGAAAGTGGGGGACTGGCCAGAAGGTGAGAAAGTGGGCGTCTTCCTTCTGGTGAAGTGGGGAGCAGGTGGCAGTCTCAGGATAGAATGGGGGGATGGGAACGGGGGAAAATCCCACATATTATTCTTCAAGCAAAGAGCTTTCCCTCTTAATAATTTCAAAGAATGCTTGTTCATCATCTTTATGAGTAAAGAGAAAACTCCAAAGGATGGAGGCACAGAATATCACTCTTTCTGCCTGGTTGAATCCATTCTATGGGGTTAGATTTGCCCCAGTCACTTACCAAAGAGAGGTCCCAACATTTTTGGGTTCTTAAATAATACAAGGCTCCTGTGTGCCTCTGAGTCATAGAAGAACCTCAATTCAGTTATCAAAACTGCTTTCCATCAAGAGTCAAAACCCCAGGGCCTCCCTGGTGGTGCAAGGGGTTAAGACACAACCTATGAAGCTATCTGCAGCCTCTGCAGCATGACTTTGATCCCCAGTCAGGGAGCTACCCACATGGTGCAGCAGACCTCTCCTGTCTTGCCCGCTGCTCCCCTCAGCAGTGTATTTCAGTCAGTCTGCTTGTTCTGTTCCCCACTCTGTCTCTGGTGAATCCTCTCACCCCCTGCGTCTCTGGCTTATACCCCAGTTCTTGTATGTATAAATCAATAAATCTTTAAAAAAAAAAGAGTCACAACCCCAGACTTCACAGAGTGAGGAGCTTCTCCCAGCTGCTCTGCCTGCTTTGGGCCTGAGGGAGCGACATTGGTGGTTGGGGGTTTGGATGGGGCCTGGAAAGGCAGGACAAGTCAGGGCTGGCATCGGGGGATAGTATGAGGTTTATCCTGGGACAGGTACTTTCTGGAGTCCTCTGCTGGCCTCTCCAGTGTCCTGTCAGGTATGGTTTCAGGTGCTGTCCCTGTGGCTAGCCCCTCAGACACTATGTTATATCTGTTTCTATTGCCCTCATTTCATGCTTCCAGGGGTCCCTGGAGCAAAATGTCCTACCATGATTTTATGCAGGGGGGCCCTTCCACGGTGGCCCCCAAGTGGACCTTGGGAAATATCTCATTTGTCCCCCAAATCTCCAGAGGAGAAGCCATTCCCCACTTAGTTCCTCTCCTCAGGCTGCCATCAAGCCCCCATAGCCTGGGACTTCCCTAAGCTGGGCCCACAGTGACAGTGAGGATCTATTTACTAAGCTTGAAGTGGGGGACACAACCCCTCTCTCCCCGCCACAGAAGCATGGTTGGCAACCACATACCACCCTTCTCTCCAAATAACTCCTCTGCTCTGCCTTCTAAAGTCCCCACCTCCCCTGCCACTACTGGGCCGCTGGCCTAGAGGTCAGGCGCTGCCACTCCAGCATTTCACTTTGCATAAAACAAGCGATCGCCCCTCTTGTTTGGTGGGTGGTTTGGAGCTCCTATCTTAAGAACGTCAGGAACACATAGTTTATCACCCTGCTTCACTTGTCCATCGAGAAACTCTTCTTAGAATCCAAACCCAAATCTCTTTTTCTAGAATCATATCACAGCCCCCCTTCTCTCTGTTTTGATCCTTGATGAGAGCAGAGTTTGTTTTTCAGTAAGAGTAACTGGAAAACGTGTGTGAAAGCTAAGTGTCTGACCGCTCATGTGCTCATCCGGGGAAGGCTGTGTCTGTCTTTGCAGAGAGAGTTCATTACACAGCCAGGTACTGCCAAAGGTTTTGTGTAACCAGTGTTACAAAATAAATGGCCTCTTCTCTCTGTCCCTCTTCTTCTGGATGTTTAGGACAATACAGCATAACATAAACATCTGTAGGGCTTCCTCCTGGACCACCAGAGGAGTCCTTGCAGGCCCTGAAATCTATTCCCTAAGGGTCCAAGCAGATAACCTGGTACCAGCTTCAGGGCTCTCATGCTGATGCTGCTTCCTATCTCTGGGTTCTACTGAGGCCAGACAGAAGGGAAACCCTGGCCGATGTGCTTGGTCCTGTTAATGCCTGGACCGTGACCCTGACCCTCACTATTTAAGCATGTCCCTACAGCTGGCATCAGGATCTTTAGGATAATAATTTGTAGTATAATTCAGCTCTCCCAGCCTCTGGGAAGCACATTTTGCGGGCTCCTTCTAGATCTGGAAGGTTACCAGGGGCCAGGTGAGCACCAGTGCAAAATGTCACATATCTGTAGGCTCAAGAAGAGAGCACATAGCACACTCAGCAAGCTGGAGCTTTTTCCCTTCACTAATTCTTTTTTTCAAGTATGTCCAAGCTATCTCGTGTTTCATTTCAGAGAAGGTATTTGTAATTATGGAACTTTCCATTGATTTTTTTTTTTTTTGCAGATTTCAGTTTTCTGTCAAAACTGTACCCCTTACCATATTTTGCTTACATGTATTTACTGTTTTTTTTTAAAGTCCATCACTTTTGAGTTCAATCTCTGGACCTTCTGTGGATTTCTTTCCATTACCTCTTGTCTCATTTCTTATCCTGGTTTTTGTTCATTTGGTCTCATTCCTTTTTTTTTTTTTAATTTATTTATTCATATAAGCACTGGGTACAGTCAGAAGTGTGGGAGGGTGAGAGAATTCACCAGAGCCAGAGCGGGGAGAACAGGCAGACTGACGAAATACACTGCTGAGGGGAGCAGCAGGCGGCAGGAGAGGTCTGCGCGCCATGTGGGACCCTCACCCCACGGCTGGGGATCGAACTGGCGCTGCAGAGGCTGCGGGCAGCTTCGCAGCCCAGTGCTCAACCGCTGCACCACCAGGGAGGCCCTGGTCTCATTTCTTGGTGTGCCTGGTCATTTTTCATTGAAAATCAAACACTGTGTTTAAAAACTTTAATTTTAGGCTCTAGATAAGCACTGCCAAATAGTAATATAAGGTGAGTTATATATATAATTTTAACATTATAGTAGTCACATAAAAGTACAAAGAAACAGGTAGACTAACTTTAATAATAGATCTTATTTAATGTAATATGTCAAAATACCATTATTTGAACAGATAACCAACATAAAAATATGAATGGGATAGTTTACACATTTTTTGGTACTATTTCTCAGATATTCATTAAGCATGTTACACTCACTGCACATCTCAGTTCTGACAGAGCCACATCCTGGTGCCCAGTAGCACATGTGGCTGGGGCTGCTGAGCTGGACAACGAGGTTCCAGACTTGCTGCTTCCTTTTTCTAGGGCCAGTAGGCTGGGGATGGATCTCCTGAAGCCAATCAGAAACTGAGTCAATTTCGAGGTTTTATCTCTGTTCTGTCTGTTCTTCCTCCTAAGTATCTCCTTCAGGGGGTCACAGCTGAAAGTATAGGGGTTTTCCAGGGCTCTCACCTTGCCAGGCCCTGGGATGCAGTTTGGGGTCTCGTAGTCCCCTTGATTGTGGAAGGCTGTTTTAAAAGCTGCTCAGCATCTCAGCTGCCACTTGCAGAGTCACAACAGGCTCAAGGGACAGGCTCAGCTCTCCGTGCTCCACTCCTGTTAGGGTCGGTCCGTGCTCCCTTCTTGTTAGAATCTTGGCAGCTGAAGTGCTGGTCTCCTTGATAGTGCGTGTTCTCTCTCTCTCTCTCTCTCTCTCTCTCTCTCTCTCTCTCTCTCTCTCTCTCTCTCTCCACACACACACACACACACGTGCGTGTGCACGCGCCTGCACACACACACTTTTTAATGCAGTTTTCCTAGTTGTTTTCCATAGGACTGTTGATTTGATACAAGTCTTTTTCCCACAGTCAGAAGTGGAAGCAAAATAACATCTTCTTAATTAACTGAAACCAGATTGGTGTTTTTCTTTTTTTTTGTTTGACAATCAGCACTGTTTTAGCCTTTAAAAAGAAGACTTCTATCTTTCCCTCTGATTCAGCACGCCCAGATCCCCTAGGGATAAGATTATTTTGCCAGGGCTAAGGATTGGCAAATTGAGGTGCAATAATGAGTTTGTACCTAGTGAGAGCCAGGCCTGGTCAAGACCCAGACCCGGTCAGGTCAAGATCCAGACCCAATCAAGATCAATACCTGGTCCTCTCAGTAGTGTCCCAACGGCACAACCCACCAGCCTGCACGACGGGGAGGTTGGCTGACCGGGAAGCCTCTGTGGTGCCTCCATATCCCTCTCTGTGTGCACACTCAACTGTGCAGATAGAAAAATGGCAGAACAGCTATAGTTTTTCTGGATGAGCCTAGAGTTCAACAGAGGACATGAGAGCAACCCCTAGGACTCTCTGCTCCAAGGTGGTGCTTTCTGGGATGTACTTGATGCCAGACCCCAGATGCAGGAGTTTGTACTTCACAGCCCCACCCGGGGGGCCCATCTCCTGGCACCCAGTGTGCTGTGCAGGCTGGGGGCCAGGACCTTAATGGGAACACAAGGGCCGGTGTTATGGTGTCATAGTGCAGTGCGAGGCCCGCTCCTTCCCTTGTCCACGGAGCTCTGGGTCCACCCACCATCCGGGTTAGTTATCTCTGCTCAGCTGCTAGGGCCTGCCCACGCTTAGGCCCTTATCATGTTTCAAGTACAAAATATTTAACTAAAGAATAGGATGGTGTTAGTGAGCCAAAATCGTTGACCTTTCTAGACATTTCACTTTTTAACATTAAATGTCAGCATTCATTGCAGTTATTTTTTAATTCATGGTTTTTTTAAAATAAAGATTTATTTTTATTTCTTTATGCATACAAGAACTGGGGTGTAGGCCAGTGGTCCCGGGGGGTGAGAGGATTCCCCAGAGACAGAGAGGGGAGCAGAACAGGCGGATCTACTGAAATGCACTGCTGAGGGGAGCAGTGGGTGAGACAGCAGGGTTCTGCTGTGCCATGTGGGTCAGCTCCTTGGCTGGGGATCGAACTCATGACACAGTGTCTGGCGATAGCTTCATAGTGCTGAGACTAACCCCTGGGCCAACAGGGAGGTCCTTTAACTCACTGCTTTTAACCCAATTTGTTTTTCTTTTAATCATAGAAGTCAACTTGAGTTTTCTTGAAATGAAAACAACTTTTCTGTTTTTTTTCTTTTCTGATTATTTGAAAAAAAAAATAGGAGAAAAACTCCCAGCCATTTCTCACTACACAAAGCCCACTATCGTATTGGTTTATGTCCTCTCATATTTCTTCCTGTTTCTGTGATGTAATTGTACCCATTGCACATACGATTTTGTATGTAATATATGTGTAATATGAAAAGGTTCTCATGTTATTAAAACTCTTTACATATACCATTTTATGGCTCTCATAAAGCATCCTTTTTGGGATTTTATAGGCATTTTTTCTGCTGCTGAATATTTAGTTTGCATCCAGCTTTTTGATGATTACACATATAACACAAGAAATGTCTTGAAACAAAGGTAGTCCCCATGTTCTGTTATTTCTCTAAGGTGGATTACCCAAGTAGAGTCACTGCATGGACGTAATGGGACACTTCCAAGCTCTTTCACTTAATTGTTAGCCTTGACTTCTTCCTCAAATGAACAGTCACATCAGACATAGTGGGGAGGCCCTGCGCAGCTTCTCCTGACTGAGACTTGGCACCTGCCTGAGTTAGGTAGGTGTGAGCTGGAGGTGGAAAAGGACCCACTTGCCAGAGGAAGGCCAATAGGATGACATAACAATGCACTTGCAGGAAAACCTTTTGAGAAGAGAGTAAAACAAAGTTTGCAAAGTGCCTCTTCTTCGCCCTGGCTGTAATGATGGGGCTGTTTCAATATGGAGTCTATATAGAATTTTGGCAACCAAATTCTATTTTAGATGCGCTGTGAGCTGAATCCTATTTTAGATTGACTCATGTAAGGAACCCCGTGGTGACTCTATAAATCAGAAAGTTCGTTTGCAATGCAAATCGTCCTTTCCTAAGTCATCTTCAGCGCCTTAATTTTACAAATTGTATACTGTAAATTTTTTATTTTTGTATATTGGTTTTTGTAAAGTACACTTAGAGGGCACTTGGGGTCCATTTCAGCCCAGGGCTTTGCCGATCTTATGGGAGGAAGTCTTGTGCCATCCTCTCTGAGGGCTGAAGACTGGTGGCTTATCTGACAGCCACGTCCTGAGGAGGGAATCACCGCTAGGCCGCAAACGGAGGAAAAAATGCTCCCCAGGCATCGGAGGGGACCTGGCAGGTGTTAGGTGGTTAGAAAGATGGGGGAACTGGGGGGAAACAAGGTCCGAGTGCTTCCATCACAGTGTGGAGAGCCGGGACCTGCAGCAGAACTGGCATTTCAGAGGGATGTCTTAATCATCAGAAGAGCTTGCAGGGGGCACACCAGCACGAGCAACAGATTAGATCCTACTGGGTACGGGTGCTGCAGCATGTACAAGTTGGGTTTAAGTTGATGATGCCAAGGGCTGTGTCTGAGGGTAAGACAGATGAGCTACAAATGCTTCTTTTGAGTTCTTCCGCGGTGGATCAGGCAGGCGTGGTCTGGCTCTCTCTGTTGGAAGCATCAAAGTGGAAGAAGCAGGGTTGCAGGCTGAACCCCCATGGGACATGGAGCCTTGGGGCCACAGGAGCCTCAGCACCAGCATTTCCTCTTCCCCTTTCATGTCTGCGCCACGAAGCCAGGGCACCGAGCCTCAGCATTCGCCAGAGTTCATACCTTAAATCATCACCCTGGCTACAGTGTTTGTATTGACTGATTTGATTTCATAGACAAAGCTGGCTTTGCATAAACTAATAAAATGTCCCCACGGGGTGATTTCCCAAATTCTTGGGGACCCAGTGGGAGGGGTGCATCCTTTCCCAGTGAGTTCACCAGACTAACCTTTCAACTAAGGCTGTGTCCTCATACCAGCCTTGGCTGCTAAACACTAAAAAATGTCACTGAACTTTGCAAGTTACTGTATTTGCTGGGAGTTGCCCAAACTCCAGACTTAACTGGGGGTATGTGGGAGGGAGACACCCAGAGACCGAACTCAACTTCGGGAAGATTTGGAAGGATCCCCACCAGCCATGTCCTTGTTGGGACTTGTTGAAAATCTCTCAGTGGCCCAGTAATTATTTAACAATCAAGGTGTCCCAAACTTTTATACCATTTATACAGTGTTTAATTTACATTGATTTCCTCATTTTACATGTAGTAATTAATTTTGTCTTACTGACAGATGATTCTCAATGACTGATTTCAAGAGACATTCCTGACAGGTACCTTTTAACCCTTTGTTTTCCTTGGAAAAACCTTATTTATTCTACTCTGGGGTGCTGTCAGAACAGCACAGGGATGGGGGGTGCTTTAGGGGATTACTGTGTGTGGAATTGGGAGGGGGAGGCGAGTTTTCCCTTAAATCACTCATCCTCGTGGGGTAGTTTTGGGTGAAGGATGGGGGCTGCGAGGACTGTAGCTCCCCCAGCTAACCCTGTGCCCCCTTTGCAAGCTGGCCCTTCTCAACACTGACTTCACCCGTGCTGCATAAACTCGGGTGTAAGAAAAAGTTCCTTCCTTTAGAAGATAAAATAGAAATCACCAAATTTGCTTTGAAAGAAAAACTCAGGGGAAGTGATAGAATAAGGCTAATGTAAAGGCAATAATTTTGGGGGTCTCTATTACGTGTTTATTACATCACGTAGTGGTGAGAGGCTCAGAAACACGTGTACAAGATGGAGATGAAGCCAAAGGTGCCAAGTAAATCCCGTGCTCTAACTCGGGCGGGACAGGAAGTGCTTGTCCAGGCTGTTATCCCTGGGCTGCCAGGAGAAGGTCTTGCACTGCCACAGGGCAGGCTGCATTCTGATTGGCTGTGATTGTTTGTCTTCTATTTCCATCTGTCTTTCATCACATGCTGCCGTCTCTAAGTATGAATGCGTATTGAATTTAAGACACGAACATTTCCAGGGGGAAATCATAAAAATGAAGACAGAGGTTCTAGTGGACATTTGTTTTTAAAATCTGATTTTTGAATGAATCCTTGGCCCCTTGCATTTGGGGGATGACCCTAGGGGTGTATTCCTGTTACTGATGAGGAAGACATGTGTCCTTCATGTTTGCAACTCTCCATCCTAAATGACCTTTTAAATATGACTACGGTTTAAGTCACATTTTAATATTAATGAGTGGTGGAAACAAAAAACGACATTCAGATTATTCTAATGCCCGGGTGGACATGGCTCCTCCATAGGTTTGTATAACTTTGTAAGGAGGAAGAGGACTTGTACACCGACCCCCTTTGGTAAGAATTGATGTTAGTGGCTGCGTCCCAGTCATGTGGTAGTGACCCTGCAGCCTCTAGCTTCCCAGAGACAGCGGGATGATCTGAGAGCTGGCCATCACTCTGACCCGAAACATGTCAAGTGTTACCGAGATTGAAGGCGTGTCCTTTGGGGGATCCCACATGCACATGTTTGCAGACTCCCCTGTGCCTTTGCCCAGCTGGATTCCTCCTGGGTCAGCTTGCGTTGGAGCCCTGGGGGCAGCAGTTCCCCGATTTGGGTCACCCTATCTTCAGAGCCCTTTGGGGATATCTGCCATTATTGTTCCTAAGTCCTATGTCCCGTGCTATTTTTTTTTTTCTGAGAAGGTATTCAGATCTGTTTCAGCTTGTAGTAACAAAGGTCTTTTTGTGTCTTATGGTTCCTCTGCCCCTCTGCCTTGTCTTTCATTCCCATGGCATCTACTATTACTGTAATGTGACTAAGGGGGCTTTTTTTGCTCTTCCTAATGCGCCTCCCAATATTTCCCTGTGGAAAATAGCGTGTTCTCCCCAGCACACCTGTCATTTCCTCCTATCTGCTTCCGAGCAGTCTCAGGGATACGCATGGGCTTGTGCACATATGTTCACAGCTATGTGCAAACACATGCCCATAGGCGCGAGTGTGCACAGCAGTTATGAAGTGTGTGGGTGTGTGTTGCACAAACGTGTATGCCTTTGCAAGATGCAGAGTGCGTTTGGGAGGCGAACACAGATGTGTGCATGGTGGAGTGTGAAGGTGTGCCCTACCATTGGTGGCCACTGCCGTTGCACACTCCTCAGGCCTTAGAGCTTCAGCTCCTTACACCCACATTCTCCTACACCCACATTCTCCATCTTTATTTGTGTTCATTATTTACAGGCTGTGAATGGCTATGTCCCCCACCCCCCGTTTTGGTCACAGCCTCATTGTATTTTAGGAATCATGGTGCATTTGTCAAATTTCAGCAAATCTTTCCCAAAGCTACTGTCCATGTAGCAGTAACTAGCACCTGCCTCTGATATTATACCTGCAGGAGAAATTCATCACATTTGGACACATTTCTGAAGCAAGGTTACTGATGCGCTATGTTTAAAAAAATTAATTAAAAAAATTCAGATCGCAGGAAATTCCAGCAGCCAGTCTCCTCCCTTTATCCTAATCTCTTCATGGTAATGCTCACAAGTACCCTCGGTCCAGACAATTCTTCATTCATTCTCCACCCCCCAGCACACTCATACCCAAACTCCCCACCGCTGGAGATTAGCCTTTTGTGAGGCAGTGCATCAAAAGCTTTCTTAAAGTCCCAGTAAATTATACCCCTGGTTTCCCTCTTCAATTCCTTTTTGTTACTTTTTCAAAATATTCTATTAGTTTTGTTACGTATGATCTCCCTTTTGTGAATCCATGCTGAATATCTTTAATTAAATCATAACTTTCCCTATTTTGTCCCTGATTAGCGTTTCCAATATCTTCCCCACTGCTCAAGTCAAGCTTACTGGTGTTTAATTTCCTCGATCTCCCTCAGAGTCGTTATTAAATATAGGTGTTGCGTAAGGCCTCGGTCCACTCGCTCCTCTCCAGTTTCCCAGGGTGTTTTTAAAAGGTATTTGCTAACCGTTCCCCTGTTTCCTCGCCTCCTCTTGCACAAATTCTAAGATGGTTCCCATCTGGTCCCGGAGTTATCAGTCTTCAGACACTCTAATTTCTTTCTCACCTGTTCTGCCGTGATGCTGATTTCCTTCGGAAATATTTTCCTCTCCTTGGGAAACGCTTGTCTGTTGCTGGCATCTGCTCTCGCCTGCCTTTATGGACATGAAGGCAAACCATCTTTTTTTCATTCTCCTTCGCAGTCGTCACCTTTTATTCCAATAAAGGGTGGGCTGCCTCTCCTCTCCTTTTCAGAAAGAGCCTTGCAAACTTTGTTCCAGCACCACCTCGCTAAGCCCCAGATTCGGAAGTCAGTATTTCCTCTCCTAAGGGCCCACCGACTTTGAATTCAGGGCAGGGAGTGCTGACCCTCTGCTAGTTAGATCATTTGGATGCCCTGGGCTGTTCCAGAGGAAGGAGAAATCCTAAGGCCCCCGCAGCCAGTGCAAGAGGGACCTGCCTCCCTCTGTGCTTTCCAGGGAGTTGTCAAGTTTCCCACGCGGCATTTGGAAATCTTTCCTCTGAAGTCCGGGCCTGCACTTGCTGCCTTCCCTGCCCACCAGGCGCGTCTCTCCACCCAGGCCCTGGCCTGCAGGCTGTATTTTAGACTCATCCCTGGGGATTTGCCTCCTTCTGGGCCTCTGTCCCAGGACACACTGAGGGGCCTCCCTGCAGAGGGGGCACACCAAGTGACCTGGGGGCGCTGGTGCCAGCACCTGCCCCTGTCAGGGGGTGGCCACAGGGCAGGGCCACCCAGCTCTGAGCCAAGGGCCTGAGAAGTTTCTTTATATGCGCTGCTCCTCCTGGCCTGACCTCGTTTCCTCTCCCAGCCGCACACAACCAGATCTGAGCGCTGAGACCTCGCTCTCAGGTTGTAAATTCTACACCAAATCAAAAGGCCAAATCCTCCCTATAAACCCCCAGGCCGCTCGACCTACATAACACCGTGGAGCCAGCGCTGATGGCTACCTGGGGCCCACAGGCAGGGAAGCAGTGCCCGAGCCCCATGCTTGGGCAGCCACTGGCCCTGGCAGGAGGGAGGTTTTCCCGGATCAAGTTGCAGAAATAACATTAGTCAAAAATTTCAACAAAGTATGTATGAGTCATATGTCCCTTTGACATCTTTTCACATCAAAAGACACACAGCCGCCTCCCATGTCCCTCCCGTGATGGCTGAAATTTGCACCCACAGAGGATTTGAAATTTTAAAAAGCTTAATAAAGGCAGTGTATACACACACTTGAGCCAGCTTTTAAAAACTGCATTTAATTGAGTCAAATAGCATGTTACTTTGGGGAAAAATGAACATCATTGAAACTGGTTCTTTCTGCAGACTGGCGGGTGATACTGCCTAAGCTAAGCAGAGGGACGGGGGGCAGGAGTTCCCTCCAAACTTTGGGGTTACTTCTTTATCTGCTATCAGTGTTTCTCCCTTTGTCTCGGGCTTATAGGATGGGACGACCTGGGCATGAAGCTCTGTTCCAAAAGCAATTTATAGATGGACTTTGTAAGTGAAAATAAGAGACACAGGTGCTTCATAATAATTACTTGCACATTTACAGAATCGGACATTCTGTCATTTAATAGACCTAAAACTAAAAAGCTTTTGTCTGTGAAAGGTGACCAATAGAGAAAGAGTTTGGATTATATGATATCCCATAACTTAATCATATGGCTCTTAAGAGGGGGACATACACAGCTGTGTCTCACTAATATGCATGCAATATGTGTAAACTGATACGCTTTAATTCTAAACTTGTTTTTAGCAGGAAGAAAAAAGCATTTAGATGAGGAACATTAAGATTCAATATTAACCATTTTTTCCCCTTTGGGCAAAATTATTCATCACTTGATATTTATTAAAGCAGCATTTTTTGCTATAGTGAGATGCATCCTGCTGAAAAATTTCCAAATCTCCTCAAAGTTATGTGGCAAAGCGAACAGAGAGCAGCCCTCTCTTAGCCACAAGAAGACAATGGACTTGAAAGATGGACTCTTGCTCTTTAGAAGACCACCCTAGCCCCCTGGACCTGGTGAAAAGGGCAAAGGTTGAAGTAATTCAGGAGGGGCTGTCTGGGGCCGCCTCCCCAATTATGTATATTTGATTTACCCATGTGCTCTGATGTTTTAATTGTTAGTTTGTACTGGTTTAATCTGAGTTATTTAAGTATATTTGCTTTAATAATCTTAACCAAAAAAAAAAAAAAAAACTAAGACAAAGGAATTGTAGATTAGAGACTTTATTTTCAGGGCAAAATGATACGGATAAGTGAACATCAACTGACCAGAAATTATTTGCTTCTGTCTGTTAGACACGTAATGGAGTCATTTAACTAGTCAAATTAGGAGCTGCAGAAATGCACCATGCTTCATTACTGAGTTCGAATGGGCACCATTTTACATTTACGTCAAAAATTATCTCATAGCAAATTAATGTTTTCATTGTGCCGAAAAGCTGGAGCTATGCGGTGTTAGCGCCACCTAGAGGTCATTGTGAAAATACTCCAAAGGGATCAGCTACAAACAAGGGCAAGATGATCAATAGGTCAGCATTAGGGAGTGGGGCCCTGATCCCCTTTTCACCCCAGAACACGGTCGCTGAATCTAACTGCCTGGGCTTGGCTTGTGCCTAGCTGCTCTGAAGGTTCCACAAGGATTATCCAAAACTTAGCTTAACATTAAATGCACTGAAACATCTCTGCGAGATTCCCATCAGCTTCCCATTGCTCTTAAACCCTAAAAATAGGTGTTCTTTCCTTTTCACATTTTGCTTGAGCTTTTTTCCACTTGTGAACTTCCATTCTATCAAAACTCGTATTTTAGCTGAATTAGCACTTCTGGAAATAAACAAGGAGAGTTTTTTTTTTTTCCTACCATGTTGTAAATTGGCATCTTCATAATCTTTCTTTTGTTGTTGGAAAAACTTGCTATTTGTAGGAAAAGACAACAAATGACATTGTTTCACCTCAACAAATGCTGAAGCTGGTAAGTTCTCTATTCTCGCAGGTCACCCAGATTGTTGGACTTTACAAGAAACTGGTCTGTTCAATTCAGAGATAAATCATTTAGGATAAAATAGCAAGCCCATCCCCAGTAAAAAATATTTATTAAAATGATGTGTAGGCACTCAGTGGCTCTGGGAAGCTGGAGCATACTGTCAGAGCAGAAGCAAAGGAAAGGATCGAAGCATATAAATAGCATTGAGAACTGGAGAATATTTCAAGACAATATTGATGTCTAAAATATATGTGAATGACTGCATAATGATTGAGGCAGACATAATTCAAAGTACAGTCAGAATCTGGCCTCCAACTCAAAGCCTTAAATTCTCCAAAAGACATCTGTTTGCTGAGAAAGTCTCAGCAACAGCTGCTCTACAGAAAGGAGGAGCCCCAAACAAAGTGGGGGGCTGGCAGGACTGGGACCCTCCTTGTATTGGGCACAGAACTCCAGAAAGTTCAGCTCCTGTCCTCGGGGGGTGAGTATCGAGGGGGTGTGGGGTGCTGCTTTGGCCCCAGGTAAGGGTTTCCCTGTACTTCTCAGAAGTGCTGCAAACTTTGCCGCATGAGCTCCCCACGGGCAGAATTTCCAAAGGGCCAATTGGGTGACAAACCTCTTAGTTAGTGACAGGGTCTTGACTTCACCTCTCTGGCCCTAACTTCATTTTCCCGGCTGCTATTCTTGTGATACTTAACTCTTTCACCAAACAGAAGCTGGGGGCAAAGGAAGTGGCAGGTGTGATTTCTAAACAAAATAGAATGTTCTGATTAAAAAGAAAAAAAAAAGAATAGAGGCTAAGCACAAGTCAGTAGAATAAGGTCCATTGTACTCTTAACTGTGATTCACCAATGACCGTTTTTAATTAAAACGCTGCCTGCCATCCTATTTTGCAGACCCAAACCAAATTCCTCAGAATGTTATCAACTCTCCAGTTTCTGTAAAGATGCTGTGTTTTCAGATTTCAAAGGGAGGATCTCCTTTTGAAAATAAATAATTGTTGGTGATCATATGAGCCGGCTAAGTACAGTATTTTAAACCATGCTGTGTTGAAAAGTTCAAGAATTTTGCAGTGACCTTAGGGCCACAGATAGGATAATGAACGATGGAAAGATGAGGGCAGAGTCTGAAAGCGAGTTCTCTTTTGTTCTAAAGGAAGCTTTTTGTGTGTGAGGCTTAAGCTAGTGGTTCAATAGAATTTCTTTGAAACACAAGCAAAAATGTTAAGAGCTGGTTACAAGTGCTCTGGTCTGCTATTCCCCTTAAAATGCAGGGCGAATTTTACCTCTTCCATGAATCTTGTCTGCTGAAATGTCTCAGTCTTCATGTTATGTTTACCAAGGCCAGACCGGAGGATCCGATAATTTATAACCATTCCTATTGGGTTTTATGTAATAACTTTGGAACTCATATAAAGTAATGATCCACAAACTCTTTTAATGTTCATTATAAAATATGAAATATTTCTCAGAACCATTGCAATTATGTGACCAGACATAACTGTTTCACACATGAGTAAATACAGGGAGGTTTAACATAACTTTATTATCTTCCTGTCTTTTCTTCTCATTGATGTGATAATACTGTTTTAATATTTTTCTAAAGAAAAGTTAAGTAATTTTGGAATCTCTACTGAGGCCCACTTTATTGGCTTTTGCAACAGAACTCAGAAATCTAATTGTATTTATGCTCAGTCTGACACCAGTAAATGTCGTGAATGGGAGGGAAATGCCCCCCAACGCCCGGCTGGGTGTTTTATTTATCCTTATCGATAGGCGTGTCTCTGCTGAAGAGGCCTGGGGGTTTGGGGAGAGTAGGGGGTGAGGGGGTGAAGCACTCATGTTCTTGGAGTCTCTGTCGACCCTGAGAGGAGCTTTTATCTGGGATGGAATCATTAAGTCTCCCAAGGAAACCCTTCCCCTGATTGTGTTGCCTCTCTGGGGTCTGAAGCCAGTAGCATGAAATGTCTTGTCTGACGGAAGGTTCATCTCCGAAGAGACTGTTCCTGGGATCCATGCCCTGGACTTCTGGCTGCTTGACCTTATCTGGGGTGCAGGCTTGGGGTTCAGACCTCACTGCATACACAGTTTCCTCTGTGGTGGTAGCCAGAGCTTGTTATCCTAGAAACCCACTGCTTGCCCTTCCCCCTGGGAGATCTCTGCCCATCCCCCAGGGCCACTGTCCTCGAGGCCCTGGTGAGGATTTCTAGAGCAGTGAAGGTGGGTGGAAGGGGTTTAACGAGTGGGACAGTGCTGTGTCTGGGTCTCTGCATCTTCCGGAGACTGGAGAGGGTTTCCCCTCCCTCAACCCATTACTCTTACTTAGCCTCAGACAAATGCCTCTCAAAGCCTAGTGTGCAAACAGGTCCCTGGGGGTTGTGCTAACACAGCTGCTGATTCAGGAGGCTGGTAGGGCCCAAGGATCGCCTCTGTGGGTCCTGGTTAATGCCATGCTGCTGGCCATGCTGCTCCTGGCTTCCTGGTCTACCTTCTTCCACCACTCAGCTACTCAGGTGAGCAAAGATGACGAGAGGTATGCAGGCCAGGTGAGGCCCAGTGAGGCTCGGAGAGGCCCAAGCAGGATGGTGGGACCGAAAGGGTGCCCCAGGGCTAGATCCAGCTCACAGATGTGCTTTGTTTGGCTTGTGTGATATTTACACTTTTGTCTTCAATTAGTTGCAAGCATTCTAACACTGAGATTTTTACTTACAAATCCAGGTTCCCAGTTTCTCTGGAAAAAGCAGAATATCTGAGACAAGTGACAGGGCAGAATGCTGGTGTCTCTCTTGGGAGGGAGGCATGGCTCCCCACTCTCCCAGGATGTCCCCATCCTGAGGGGTACCGACAAGGCGCCATGGCATTTTTCGGAGAGGTGTTCAGACCAGGTACCGGGTCCACGGGCAGTGGGGGAGGGGGATGCTGTCTGCAGATATGAGGCCACAGACTCTTCTCTGGAGTTTTCAGAAACTGGAACTTTCATCCACAGCAGAACCCAAACTCCTCCCCAGTGCTGTGCTGCCTTCAGTGGCTTTGGCGTTGGTGTCTGAGGCATTGTGCGGTAGCTCTCTGGTTCTCCCAAGCCAGTCACTGCAAAGCATGAAATTCTGAGCTAATTAAACATCTTGAGAACACCCTCCTGTGGCCATAGCCACTCTGGAAACTAGCAGGCGTGAAGGGAAGGCTCCCTGGCAGCGGGTTGAGCTGCCACCAGAGGCCCCGGAGGCCTATGGAGCCTGCCCTTCCCCAGGCTGCCAACAGGCTTGACAATGGGGCAGGACAGCCAGCCTGTCCACAGGTGGGCACTGTCACCACAGAATCTAGAATGTTCATTTGTGATTAGAAAAAAACATGACCGTCTCCCCACGTGGCCCCATGTTCCCTGTCCCACTCACTCCTGGAGACGACTTTGGCAGTTGCTAAATGTATAGTTGCTCAGACCCAAAGGTTTTTCGTGGAAGCCACTGGTTTTGTGATGATGTTCAGACAAAACCAAAGAGATCTGCTCTCCTGCCACCTGCGTAGAGGCGGCGCTGTGTCCCACTCCTCGATGGGGACTGCCCTGGCCGTCACCACTCGTGGGGCTGTCGCTGTGCCCACTGAGCTGGGTTTCCTTCCCCGAGGACCAGGGCCCTGGGCTGGGGAATGTCTGGCCTGGTGGCCTCGCTGAGCAGCCCTCCCTGCCCCCCACAGACCTCCACCCTGTGCCTCTGCCAGACCTGCTGAGCAAAGACTGTGCTTTGAACACTTTTATCCCTGAGCAATGTGTGGATAACTCTGCAGCAATTTTTTACAGTAAAAATTTGGTTTCCAGGCAGGGTCTTCCTGTTGTGAAAATTCCTCATTGCTCACAAAATGAGCAAGTGAGGGGCAACCCCAGGCCCCTCCGCTTGGGGGTCTGGGGAGTCAGAGGACAGGCAGTAATGACTCTTAGATAGTTTCATCTGGATTAAAATCCCTACCTCTTCCTCCTTTTACAAGCTGGAGTAAAGAAGCCAGTGGGTGCTGTATAGTTAGCTCCGGACAAGCTCCGTGTGGGGGTGCTCAGGGGCAGCCCGCTGACCCGAGGTCCCCTCTCTCTCCAGCATCTTCCCTGTGGGCTGGGCACTGCAGTCTGCAGACAAACACACACGGCATCAGAGAGACAGAGCCGAGCACAGGTGCTAGAGGAGCTGGGGGGTGGGGGGTGGCGAAAGGCCCAGAAACAGCGAAGCAGCCCTCACCTACAGGAGCTGTCTACCGGGGAGTGAAATGAACGTGTATTTCATGGTGCTCCCTGGGACACCAGGATGTGGAATGGTGGGAGGAGGAGACGTGGGGAGGCCTGGAAGAGGGGCTGCGCTTGTGCTTGATCTTGAAAAGTGGGGTGGGCTTGACTCAAAAACTAGCGTCCTACAGCTTCATCCTCAGGCGGCATCTGGAAGGGAGTCCACTTGCCCTTGGTGTCCTTTCTGTGGCCAGCTAAAGGCTCCACTTTCACGATGTGTTGGGAAAGGCTCAGGGACAAGAAGTCTTCGCAGCTGCACCAGGACGGCTGCGCATGTCCCGGAGCCTCGGGCCTCGGCCGCCTTCCCCGTCTGTCCTTCCTGTTACTCGGAGGAACCTCGCCTGGGCTTCTGAATCGGGAGCTACTTAAAATAAAATGACTATTTTATACGATGAATTTAATTCTTTTCTAATGAATTTTATCAGACTGCTCTTCCGAGCACATATTGCAATACGGCAGAGCTGGGCTATTTTCTAGCATAAGAAAATAAATTAATTTAGGGTTTTTTAATCACATTAAAACAATATTAAAACTCTGGCGTGCTTTCCCTTAGTTCCCCTGTGCGCGGTGCGTTCTTGAGGGCGGTCAGTCTGGAAATACACCCTCACGCTGTCTTGGAGGCCTGCGGGGTGGGATTGTGGGCTGTCAATGTCATGTGCACAGCTGGACCAGGAGAGTCAGCTCCTCTGCTGCTTGCTCTCCGGAGTAAGAAGGTGTCATTCCTGTCTCGCAGGACATCTGCTCTCTGGCCTGTGCCACTCACCCTTTCCCTGGACTGTCCCTGCCTGTCATCTGGGCAGAAAGCCCAGATCCCCTTGATGTGGCGGAAAGTATTAGGTCACCCAGATCAGTGTCTCGGACCCCACTTAGGTGGCTTGTTCTGTGCCCCTGACTCAAGAAAGCCTGTCCCTAGTGGGATGTTTGAGCAGGGATCTTGGAGGGAGCAGGGGTTGAGGGGCGGGACACACCTGCCTGGAAATTGAGAGTTCACTTTGAAGACTCTTCTTGCCCTTGGTTCCTCTGTTTTACAGGTGTCCTCTCCTGGAGTATGTCAGCAGAACACAAGGGTCATGTAGTGATGGTGGCAATGTGGGAGCTAACATGCAGAGGAAGTACTGGAATAGTGTTCATAGGCTCTCCCAGTGGCATGTCTTGGTCATAGTTGGTAGCCTGGACCCCCAAATGCAGTAACGAACTAGAAAGTCCAAAGTGTACAAATAACAGAGAAGTGGACAGCAGGGGAACCAGTGTCTGCTGGACTCCAGATGGACAGCAAAGCCCAGGAACCCCGCAAAGCTCCAGCTTCTTGCCTGGGTTATGAGTGTGAGAGCAGAGCCCACTGCCCAGAGCTCCCCACTCAAGGGACCCACAGTCAAGGGAAAGCAGCCACACCCAAGGGGGCATGCAGAGCAGACCCTCTCTCTGCACTCCAAGGCCTCACCTGTCCAGGTCTTCTTTCCAATTGGCTGGCTCCCCCTTCTTGGCCTGACTCTTTACACTGATTCTTCCTGGTCTTTTTGCCCTCCTTGGGGAACTGGGGGTCCATCCTGGCTCTTCCCTCTCTTCTCTTCTTGGGAGATTCCACTCACCTGCTCGGGATCCCTCATACACACACCTCCAGCTCACTTGTCTCATCCAGAATAGCTTCGATTTTTTCCTCTGACTCTAGGCTTGCACATCTCACATCAAAGCCAGGAGCTATCCTTGAGTCCTCCCTTCCCTCAATGCTCCCATCCAATCTACCAGAAAGCCCTGTCAGTGCTATTTTCAATAAACAGAGAATCCCTCTTTGCTTCATCTTTACCCTTTCACTGCAGGTGACATCATCTCTTACCTGGGCTCTGCAAAACTGATCTCCACATCTTGTCATACCCTTAAACAGGAGTGAACTTCTAAACACATGAATGGGACCATAAGTTCTTTCGTTACATTTTTATAGCTTTGGCTACAAAGTCCGGAGTTATCAAGCCACTGTTGAATCTCCAACCTCCTCTCTCAGTCTCTGCTCCAGCTATAGGGTCTTACACTCTGATCATTAAATACTCTTTGAGACCTCAGGGCCTTTAAACATGCAGTTCTCTCTGTCTGAGATGAATGACAGCTCTCTTCTCATCCCAAACATGTACAAAGAGGCACTACCTTGCAAGACCAGCTCCTCCCCACTCATTGGGTTTCACTGGAAACATCACATTCTCAAAGAGGTGATTTCTGACCAGCCACTTAAGAATGGCCTGTTACTCTATTAGTCCCTCTCTGCCCTTTCTTTCCTTACTTCTTAGCACTTATTTAAAATTGCATGTGCTTCCCAGGACTTGTCTAAGAATATTTATTCTTACGGCTCTACTTGAGTTATTTAAAAACAAAACAAGATAAATAAAAACTGCATGTGTTCGATTTCTTTGTCTTTGTTTTTTTTTTTTTACTAGACAAAGAATTTTATTCACCTGTTTCAAGCATTATTCCCAGGTTTCTTAAGCTTAATTAGCTGCAAAGAATGACTTGTGTATAAGCAAGAACTGAAATGAGCTGCAGTGTCGAAGAGGCTCAAGTTTAAAAACTTTAGAGGTCTAGGGTCTTCCTGGTGGCCTAGGGGTTAAGTCTCAGCACTACTACCATAGCAGCCTGAGATCCATGCTCGGCTGGGGAGCTCACCCACATGGCGCAGCAGACCTCTCTTGTCTCACTTGCTGCTCCCCTCAATAGTGGATTTCAGTCGATCCCCCTGTTCTGTTTCCCACTCTGTCTCTGGTGAATCCTTTCACCCCTCCACCTCTGGCCTGTACCCCAGTTCTTGCATGCATAAATAAATAAAAGTGAATCTTTTAAAAATAATAGAGGTCTAGATGTTAGCAGATCCAGAAACAAAAATTAAAAGTCAGCCATAACTTAAAATAGCTCCCAGTAACTTCTTCAAGTTTTTATCTTCCTCAGAGTTGACTCAGTTTGGCTTGCTTCATTTCTGAAAGCCTCTTCAAGACTCTCCTCCACGAGATCTGGAACTTCATCCCCCTCCTCTATAGGAGCAAACAGCGCTCTTCCCTGCACAGACTGGGCAGAGCTGCAGCCAGACTCCTTAGACTAGTCAGACTGTCCGCCCCCAGCAGCTTTAAGGTGCTGGGTGGTCTTTCTGTCCACTGCTCTGTGCAACCTGTGGCAGGTAAGGTGTCTGCTACCAGAGATAGCTGAACATATGGTTGTTAAAGCAGATCACTTGTGAACACACTTGCCTCTTCAATTTCAGAGATACTGCTCACCCCTAACTTTTTTTTTTTTTTTTTTTTTGCATGTAAGAGCTGGGGTATAGGCCAGAGATGCAGGAGGTGAGAGGATTCCCCAGAGACAGGGTGGGCAGCAGAACAGGTGGATCTACTGAAATACACTGCTGAGGGGAGAAGTGGTCAGACAGGAGAGGTCTGCTGCGCCATGTGGGTCACCTCCCTGTCCAGGGATTGAACTCAGGCCATCTCGGTGGTAGTGCTGAGACTCACCACTAGGCCACCAGCAGGCCCTTTACTTTTTAAGGAGAACTGAAATTTTTTTTTAAAGATTTATTTATTTATTTATTTATACAAGCACTGGGGTACAGTCAAAAGCGCGGGAGGGTGAGCGAATTCACCAGAGCCAGAGCAGGGAACAGAACAGGCAGACTGATGAGGTACACTGCTGAGGGGAGCAGTGGGCGGCAGGAGAGGTCTGCGCGCCATGTGGGACCCTTGCCCGGCAGCCGGGGATCAAACCGGGGCTGCAGAGGCTGCAGGCAGCTTCTCGACACAGTGCTCAACCGCTGTGTCACCGGGGAGGCCCAGGAGAACTGAGATTTTTATCAGCGGCTGTAGCTGTTCTGCGGATACTTCGTCTGCGAGCAGCCCCTTCCCACCATGCGCACTCGTGCCCGCAGTTTGGCAAGTGTCTCCTGGCTCCTGAGAGTCTCTTCCACCTTGTTGGAGTGGCAAAGGGGCTGCACTGGGACTAAGGTTGGCACTCAGGGGTCTTGGGCAGACTAGGGGCACATGCATGGGGATATAAGGTGGCAGCTAGAGCTCTTTGTCATTTTTTTGGTTGGACTTTTCCCACCAAACTGAAAACTCCAGTGGAGACCTTTTCTGTCCCGTTCAGTCCTTATCCCCAATAGGACCCCCTGGGTCCTGCCCATAGGAAGGTCCGGGGCGTATTTCCTAAATGGATGAATGAATGAATGAGAAATATACAGAGATATGGAAACGGCACACCATTTGGATGGATTTTGGTAAGTGCTCAAGTAAATATGAGTTTTCACTCATGTCTAGAATAGGGTGCGCGTGTCTGAATAGCAGCTCTCACGTACACCTGATGTGGATGTGGCTCCATGGCAGGGAACTGCCTGCGGATTGTTCAGAGATGCTTCACACCAGATAAACTCCTCGCAGCTCTTGTGCAAAGCCAAGGTGGTGCACACAAGTGTGATCTACAGTGTGAGCATTTGGATGTGATTTTCAGATTCTGTCCTTGCCTTCACCCTCAACCAGTTGAAGTTGTGTGCCTGGATGTGTTGCATATATGCACATGTGAGTGTGTACACATATGCATGATTGTGTACACATGCATATGTGAGTGTGTACATATGCATGGTACACTTGTGAATTTGTGTGCACGTGTGTGCATGTGTGCATGTGTGTGCATGTGTGCACACATGTGTGTATGTGTGCATGATCAGCCTCACTGATGGGCTATTTCATAAATTTGTATCTCTACCTCTTTGTGAAAAGCCATAGGTGACTGGTGTAAGGGCTTTATGAACAAATGACAATGACAGATGTGGTAACTCTACTTCTCAGTGGAGATAGGATTGTTGGCTTTTTGTCTCCAGACACCCACTGATCTATATACTTTTGAAGAGAAACAAGGCAAAAGGAAGACCTACACGGTGCTTATACAGCAAGAGGGAGCAGGTAGATTCCAGTATCTGGTCCTGGCACCCAAACTTCGCTTGTAAAATGACTGCTTTTGAACCCCTCTCTGAAGGGGGTTGTTTGACTCTGTTACCATCACAATATCACAAAGAAGTGGTTTCTAATGTTGGGAAATGCACCCCTGGCTCACTAGGATTTCTTCCCCTTCTGCCCTCTCCTTGGTTGTGAAGTAGTAAAAATACATGTATCATTTCACCCTGGGGACTATGATGTTAAGATATATAAATGAAGGAAATTGACTTTGGGCCTAAAATAAATATGTAATGCAGCAATAACTGATAAACTAATAAATATCTATCACCATTATATTTCAAGATTTCCCAAAGATATCTGAAGAGCACTTAATTGTTACTGAGTAATCAATTATTCAATTAACCTTCTTCACATTGAATATATATTTGATACAACTTTTTGAAGCTTCAGCTTTAAAAGGTTCCAATCGATTGAAAGTTTCAAGGCCATATGGCATGGGTATTGGATTTGTGCCGTCATGATTGACAGTGGAGGCTGGTAATCACATGTAAATATTTCAGAGGGTGTGAGTTTCAGTGATGGGGCTACAATCGTGATGCTCGTTTTGTAGATAAATATATTTATGTGCATACATATATAGACACACACAGTCTCTGCTTCATGCACGCCGTCCCCCACCCTCTGTACACATGCTACCTGCTTCATATGATATAAATGTTGACCAAACACAGGTCCCACTGCAGACGTGAGCCCAGTGTTCCAAAGAGTGACTGCATCAATCCGTAGGCCATCCGGTGATTCAGAGATTTGAATTTTGGAAGTCTTCTATTTAAACAAGATAAGAGACCAGCAATGCTCTCAAATACAAAAATTAAATTGCATGAGGCTTGAACTTGCAAGTTGAAAAAAAAATCATTTCAGTTTGAGGGGAATATTTTCTGCTCTGTTTTGTCTGATTTTGCTTTTCTAGAATCTTCTTAGGCAAACTTGGGTCTGTAAAATCCCACACCACTGCTCCCCTTAATTTAGTCTTTCTCTCGATGATAGGTTTGTGTGTGAATGTGCAGAATTCCACCTGCGGTGCAAGTTGGCGGGTGTGAAGTTGGGGGTCTGGTGATCTTGGTGTTTGGGCAAAGGATGAGGAGGCTGGCACATAGTGCTTAACTTAAACTCAGTGGCCCAAACATGCAGAGGCCAAGGAAGAAATATGTATCAAACAGGTATTAAATGTTCATTACTTTTCACTTAGCGATTGCACTTGTAGGAATTCATCCAAGAAAATTATCCTATTTGTGGGGAAAGCGTTTTCTAACTTTTCTATAGGAATATTAATGGATACATCCTTCCTAAAGGGGGAAACTTAGAAAACAGTCTCACGAATAGGGAGAAAAGTTCAATAAATTAAGGCCTCCACTTGAGAGAGCACCATGTAGCTATAAAATTATATTGCAGAGGAATAATTAATGACATGGAGAAATATTGACAGTACCTCTAACATTTAGTGAAAAGCTGTATTTGAAACATAAATTTTGTAAAAAACAAAATATTATATAGTTCTACATAGTAAAAGAAAAAAAAGGGGTGAATTTATGTTTGGAATGCCCAGGGGTCATTTCCAGGTATTGAGGTGGTGAGAGATGATAATTCATTCTGTTTTTATGCTTCTTTATTTTCCAAATCTTCTATATATTTTAGTAAGTACCCCCTGAAGATCTTTAACTTAGCATAGTTTAAGAGCTCAGAGCTGAAATGAGCGGATGAACCAAACTTTCCTAAAAAGGGTTTGTGGTGTGAAGGGTGCCCCTGCCTACCCGTCTTGGCCCCTGTTTTCCAGGGTGCCCCACGCTCCCTATCTCATCCCCCACCATGGCTTGATCCTGAAGCCACAGGGCTAAGCTCTGGGTGCTGGGCCGGCCCCCCAGAACACAGTCATAATCAAGATATTAGCAAAGAGTTTCTGTCCTGAAAAATACCATAAACAGGCTGGGTTTGACCTTCTTAATGCGGGAGCACTTCAGTAATCTGCGCCTAATGATTTTTTACATTAAGCCCCAGCTTGTGTTGGGCCCTGGTGAGGCACAGCCATTTAAGAACAGTCATTTTGCACATTCCGATCCCATTATGTTACATTGTTACTGAATAAAGACTGGTATTATGTTGCTCCCATAAAGGGCAGAAGTGGCCTGAATTTTATCTGCTGAACGAATCAATCTGGATTATGTCAGCTGAAAAGAATGGCGGACCAAAGTCTCTCCCGCAGATGGGGGGACAGGGCTCTTTTTTTTTTTTTTTTTTTAAATGTATCTGTTCGTTCTGAATACATGAGCTAAGATAATACCTTGTGGTGACTGAAAAGTAGTTTTTCTCTCTTATTTTTCAATGAGGAGTGTACCAATTATCATTTCAACATAACGTATTAGGAGATCAATTGGGAACTGAAAGCCATTTCCCTATGTTAATACCGTGTTGTATTTAAGCCGCCCTGACGGCCTGTCGGGGCTGTGGGAAAAAGATTGAGCAAATAATGAGGAAAGAGCTTAGAAAAAGAAAAAGGGTGGGGCTTGGCAAGGGATGTGAACTATTCATCAACAACTCAACAAGGATGATGGAAATAATAAGTTGTCCTTAAAGAAAAAGGGGAAAGTTTTTTTTTTTTTTAAAGAAATAGTTTCCCGTTGGGGACTGTAGGAAAAAAAAAAAAACACATTTAACCCTCACTTTGTCCTGATTCTCCAGGAGTTGATTTTAAACTTCCTGAATTCAGCCAGTACTTCCCTTTGAACAGGACCCTGCACATTTAGACAGTACACACTCTTCAGTAATCAGTTTAAGAAAACAGTGTCTGATTTCCTGTCCATTTGTGCAAATTTCTTAGCATGTGGTAGTGTCATTTAATATCTAAGGACAGCAACGCTCTGCTTTAACTTAGGAAAATACAGACAGATCTTCTGCATGAAATAATTTGGGTGATCTTTGAAGTGACCAAGGATAAAAATCCTTGCTCTGTGCCTTTTATTTAACACAGTACAGAAAACCTTTGAAACCCAAAACTGCTCAGGATATGGAATATGGATGTAAGTCACTTAAAATAATATAACTCTGTTGCATTTTATGTTTCCCCACACTCGTCTAGCCCCCATTATGCAACCCCTTCCAAATATTTACCTTAGAAATGAATAGGCTTTTCTAATATTATTGTGTTCAGTTGCTAAATTTCCATTCAGCAGACCTAATTCCACCATCTGCAAAGTTCTAGATTTTATAATACTTATAAGCTGTTTCTAATCTATTTTTACTGCCTTGTTCTGTCCTGAAATGTCAAAGAGTGCAGAATAGGTCTTGGAATTAACATGACAGTTAAGAAACTTGGCAAGGTTTTACAGCAGATTGTGACATTAACAAAATACAAAGGAGAATGGGGAAATTCGCATTAATGTATGCTTGCAGACACTATAAAAATCTATATGTCCATGATCAGGGAATTAAAAAATAGGCATGTTTTAGGATGATGCTATTAAAGACAGATCTTTACTATGAAAAGAAATTTCCATATGAAAAGCAACTTACTAAAAGTAATGCCGTAATCCCTTCTCTGGAAAGAACAACAGGTTTATGGTCCCAGGTCAAGTAGGCATATGGCTGTCTCCGGTTGCCAATTTTTTTCCTAGGCTTCTTTAATCTGTGATAAAACTGCTTTGAAAGTACTAATAGCATTTTTTCACAGCTGTGAAGGAGATCTTATGATAGATGCACCTAGAAGGAAGATCATCTATTTAGACTCACAGAATGAAAAAATAAACCACTTTTAATTTCATCATGGGAAGGCTTCAAGCAGTGCTGTCTGGAAGAACCCTCCCCCACCCCAAGCTGCCAGAATCTCCTGTCCTGGCTTTCCCCCGGGTGGGCTGGAAGGGGGTGTGCACTGTGTAGCTCTGATCCTACCCAGGGCCCACTCCCCCTGTTTGTGTGCTGTGTGACCTCAAGCCAGTTACTTAGCTTCTCTGATTGTCAGACTCCTCATCAAAATCAGGGGAAATGAAAATATCTGCCTTCCTCAGTATCTTCTTTAGAACAGAATGATATAAGTTTCCTGGCACGTAGGGACTATAGTTGATGTAGCTTTTATTTGTCTTTTGTTTTTAATGGAAAAATGGGAAAACTCATTGAGGATGGGGGTGGAGAATAAAATCCTGGCCTTTGAACACACTTTCCTCCCTGCAGAGCCGGTGCAGCTGGCATCAAAGAGCACGGCTGCGTTCTGCTATAAAAATCGCTAATCCTAAACTTGCTCTTGGCACCTCCCGCCTGGGGTGCTGAGCCCCGAGCTGCCGGCCCAGTTCACCCTCTGGCAGCTTTTTTTTTCTTTTTTGTTTTCTATATTTTTTACATCATTTTCCATTTTTTTTGTACAATGTGTGCATTTTCATCTTTGTTATAGTCCCTGTAAAATTCCCTCCTGTGTTTTGATCCCTACTCCCTTCTCCCCCATGTATTGTGTCTCTGGTTTATAGTTGCCTGTTGATTTTGATTTTCACTTTATCATAATTAGTCTTTTTCCTGATCCCTTGTTTGGGTTTTCTAAATTCCTGCTATGAGTGAGACCATCCCGTATTTTTCTTTTTCTTTCTGGCTTATTTCACTGAGCATAATCCCTTCCAGCTCCACCCATGTTGCTGCAAATAGCACGAGCATATCTTTTTTTGATTGCTGAGTAATATTCCATTGTGTATATGTACCACATCTTCTTGATCCAGTCATCTATTTTTGGACATTTGGGTTGTTTCCATAGTTTACCTATTGTAAACAGCTGCACCAGGCCTCTGTTTGTCTATCTGTAAATGAGGCCCAATAGTGCCTCCTGGGGGTTCCCTGAGAGCAAAACAAGATCATCAGAAACGTTTTAAAAAAAAATTTATTTATTGGGCTTCACCTGTGGTGGTGCAGTGGGTTGAGCACAGCGCGGATTTGATTCCCAGCCGGCCAGGGAGATACCCACATGCCAAGGCAGACCTCTCCAGTCTTGCCTGCTGCTCCACTCAGCACTGTTTTCAGTCAGTCTGCCTGTTCTGCTCCCAGCTCTGTCTCTGATGAATTCTCTCACCCTCCCGTGCATCTGGCCCACACCCCAGTTCTTGTATAAATAAATAAATCTTTTATTATTTTCAAAAGATTTATTTATTTATGCATACAAGAACTGGGGTACAGGCCAGAGGTTGCGGGGGTGGGGTGGGTGAGAGGATTCACCAGAGACGGAGTGGGGAACAGAACAGGCTGACTAAAATGCACTGCTGAGGGGAGCAGTGGGTGAGACAGGAGGAGAGGTCTGCTGTGTTGTATGGGTAGCTCCGTGGCCAGCCAGGGATCGAACTCGTGCTGCAGTGGTTGCAGATAGCTTCACAGCACTGTGCTTAACCCCTAACCCCTTGAACCACCAGGGAGGCCCTCATCAGAAACATTTTGGAGCTAAAAAAAATCCAAAAAAATAAAATAAGGGAGGCTTTAAAAGCAATAAGCTGTAATGTGCTGTTTTAAGAGTTGTTGGCTGCTAGCTGCAGGCACCTCAAGCCAGCAGTGACGTATGTTGGTGCCCAAGCAAGACCTGAGGGGCCAAGCTGGTTTCCCTCCTACTGTCACTGGCTGCTCAGGCGGGCTTATCACAGCAGCATGGAAAACATAGGCGAAGATCTGGGGTGTGTGTGTGGGGGAATCCTGGTTAATGGGTGTGTTCACCTGAACTCAGAGAGTTGAGTGAATAGGAGGGGCCAATAGTCAGATACAGATGTGCATCTCCACAGGTGTGCACAGACACCTGTGCAGGGTTTGCTGGCTCACCTGCTTGCTCTCCTCCGGAGACCTGTGGAGGGACCCAATTCTCCCAGGGGTGCAGCCTACCCCCTCTCTCCTCTCCGTAGTCACTAGGACTGAAAAGCCTTTGCTTCTTCTAATCCTTGATGCCCAGAGGGCCCAGATCCTTCCCAGATCAGAGCCTGGCTGAGCTGGGCAGCCTTCCCTCTCGACACTCGCTTTCCTGGAGCTCTCGCTGGGATGCGGGCCAGCCGGCTGCGCGCAGCTCCTTCCACCAGCAGATGGCGGTGTCTGCGCAGCAACGAGCCCATTTCTGCTCTGGCTAAACCCTGCTGGCTGTGCTTCCTTCCGGCACTGTCCATTCAGAGTTTTCCAGTGGGGTGTTTTAAGAACAACTCGGTCCTATGGTGGGGAATGTTTTCCCCAGGAGCCCACCCTCAGTGAGAAGGAACTAGGCATATTGCTGGTCTAGTCCTGTGCCTCGCAGCTGGGGTTCAGGGACACGTTTTAGAGGATGTGGGGACCCCAGACTCCTGTTCCGAGACAGTTCAGGGGCTCTTGGATCCGAGTCCTGTGAGTTGGGGACCTCAAGTCAAAACTAACCTTGATATCATGTTGCAAGTTCATACCAGCTGCTTTTCGGGGGTCCAGCTGTGTTCCCAGTCTCTCCATCATTGCTGCTTTTCCCACATTGGTTCATTTATACCTCGGGACAGGTAAATTGTTCCTAGTTCATGGAAAGGGAAACTGAGACCCAGAGCAGCTAGCAGAGCAGGGACTTGCTTTCAGGCGCGCTGGGTGGAAAGCCTGGCTGACAGCACTCCAGGCGGCCAGGTGCGGGGAGGAGCTCCTGCACCTGGGAGGTTCCCCCTCCCATCCAAGGGGCTTCCTGCCTGTGCTGCCTGCCCTCTGTCCATCAGTCCAGGAGGGATTGATGGCAAATGAGGAGGTTGCCGGTTAGAGGACCCGAGATGACAGAGCCCCCGTGTGGTGCCAAGAAGACACGGAGCAGGTTCTCTATGATCCAGGCAGATGGATAAAGGAGAGCCCTGGAGCCCTTGGTGGCTTTTCAGGATTTTATTGAACTTTTTAGACCATTTGTAGTGAGGCACCCAGGTACATGGCAGGCAGGGGGTCCGAGGGGCCAGGAGGCTGGCAGGCCTCCCAGCCCCCTACCAGTCTTCACTCTTTCTGGGCTCTCTGGCTTCTGTTGTAGGTTCTTCTCTCTGCTTCTCTGCTCCTGCTGTTGCTTCCACCTCTCCTTCTGTGGTTCTTCTTTCTGCTACTCTGCTGCTCCTTTGCTGCTTTGCTGGTTCTGTTCTCGTTCTGCTGGCGTCCCCTTATAAGCCCAGTCTCTCAGCCCAGGTGTGCCCACTTATGCACGCCTATACCCTACTCCAGGTGTCTGCCATCAGGCACACATGTAGGACTGCAGGGGTCTATCATTAATGCTAACGGCGGGAGGGCAGAAAATCCTGACAATGTTTCACTTACCCTCTACCCTGCCAGCCTGCAGCAAGGTTCACTGGAATAAGAGACATAGACTCTATAGAGCAATATGAGAGACTAGCTTTTGGTCCGTTGTTCTTTTTTTTTTTTTAATACAAAATCAAATAATCCCGCATTCCAGGTTCGCAAACTAGGTGAATGCCTGCCTGCCCTGGAAACCTGAGGCGTGTCAGCTTGTCTCAGATGGAGGGCTGCATGGCACACCTGCCAGCCCATCATTCTCAACCAGAGGGTCACAGTGGCGCTACCCAGCCTGCCTGGAGAGCCATGGTTGGGGGCTGTGCTGTGAGCCTCACACACATTAGTTTATTTTACCCTCAAGCCCTGCAATGTATAAGTTATTATTGGCCTCATTTCACAGATGGAAAATGTAGGCTCAGAGAGGTTAAGTAACTTGTCGAAGGTCACACAGCAATCAGCAGAAGCAGATTAGAAACCAGGTTTGCAGGTACCATCATTTCAGGGCATTTTCTTTAAGTGGCCACATCATTTGCTTCTGAAATATCTACTTAGACTTGCTGACTGCCCTGAGCTATCTGCATCCTCTTGGATGTTAAATGCAACATCAGAAACAAATTAACTTAAATCTTGGGTAATGACCTTGGCCATATTTTTTCCCTCAGCAGGAAAGGTGTTTCTTTAAAGTTAGAAGATTGGCCCTAGAGTGACCCCCCTCTCTCCAGTCAGCTGAGTCTTCCTGGAGGGGCAGCTGTGATCTTGACCTGAAGGCCGAGAGCTCGCCCTTGGGTCTGAGGGCAGCCCTGGCTCCTGTTCCTTACAGGATGGGTCCTGCATCCCTCAGGACCCTGCATCCCCCAGGACTCAGGATGGGCCAATCATGAGTCCCTCGAGACTTTTCTTCCAACATGCTACATAGCCTTGCCCCAGGCCAGACTCAGCCACTTCCTGGTCTGTGTGGGGATGAGGGCTTCCTCCTACGTATAGGCCTGGGGCTTTCCCTCGAGAGTTCAGGGACAAGTTTGCAGCTCATTTCAGCTGTGCAGGGCTTGGGCGAGAGGCTCCTGGCAGCTGGGAAGCCAGTCCCTATCTGGGATTCCAGACCCAGTATGGGGAGCCAGGCCCAGTTCCTTGCTGTAGGGTTGACCTGGATCTGTGATGGCAACTAGAGAGGGATCCAACCTCTGACTGCCAATGCTGCTGGGAGGCTGTCCGTGTGTTTCTCCTGCAGACAGGCTCACAGCTGCCCACCCATGTTCTGCCATGTGAAGGAGCAGCCTGTTCACTTCAGTTAACTTGCTTCAGGTTGACGGGGAGCTCTGTCATCTTGTAGCCTCCTGACCATCCACCTTCCCCTTGTAGGCAAGATCTCCTGGAAGGACAGACACAGAGGGCAGGAAACACAGGCAGGGACCCCATGGTGGGTCAACAGTCCAGGTGCTGCTCTGTGAGAAAGCCCTCCCTGCTCTCTTCACTGAGGGTGCTGGCATGCCCCCAGTCCTGCATCCTTTGGCCCAGCTCACTTTCTATGGGGGCCTGCCACGTGCCAGGCCATTCTGGTACAAAGTGCAAGTTACTGACACGCGTCTGTTAATTGGCCCTGATTGTCCAGGAGCAGGAGCCAGGCCAGGCTTAAAAGGGGCAGGCCCCTGAGGAGCAGCAGCCTTCCCCTGGCCAGTTTGGGAGGGGGAGTTAGGAGGGGAGCAGTAGGGGGTTACATCATGCTGGGGCATCATTCCAGACTTGGGGTTTTCTTTCTTTCATTTTTTTTTTTGGGACCCTCGCCGGCGGCCAGGGAATGAACTGGTGCTGCAGAGGCTGCGGGCAGGCTCGTAGGCCAGCGCTCAACCACTGCGCCACCAGGGGAGGCCCTGGACTTGGGGTTTTCAACTTGGCAGAACTGAGGCTTCTGAAAGCTCAGCTGGATCACTCCTGGTGGGCATGAAGGCATGAGCTCGGTGCTCAGATGTCACATAGGTGACACCCAAGCTGGCCGGGACATCGTGTCCGCTTTGGGGAGGAAACAGCACTATCAGGATTGTGGGACGTGCCTCCTGTCCTGCACCCCTTTCTGTCCCCTTATACTTGGCATCTGTAGGCTGAACTGTGCAGATGTGTCTGGAAGACCCCTGGGGCCTGCGAATAGCTCAGTGTCCCTTGCCTAAGAGGGGCCACTTACACCCCCATACACTCCTCCAGGAGTCTGCCTATTTGCCATCGGCATTCCCAAGGACTCAGTCTCACTGTCCAGTCTGACTGAAGGAAGCAGGGACAGGCCCCTGGCGAGTGAGGGGCTGACCCCAGTCCTCAGGGAGGTCATTCCTGGCTGACAGCGGACGGAAGGCTGGGAACCTGATATGGCCGCAAGAGGGCGCCCGCTGCTCGCGGAAGGCGGGAGCTGCCTGTTGATGAACCTGAAGGTGGCTCTGGGAGGGTGTGCAGGGCAGGGGTTCAGCTGACAAACGCCCAGGTTCCCATTACAGGGACATTGGGGCCAAGATCGTTCTTACAACTTAGAAAAAATTAAAAGAAAAACCTCATGTTAATCACATTGTTCATTACGAATTCATTCAGACCACGTGCATGTGTGGAGGTGCTTGTGTGGGCAAGGCTTGAGCGGACCACAAGGTCAAGGCAGAGTTGACCCTTCCCCCCAGAAGGGGTCCACCTTCTGAGTCCAGCCCTGGATCCACTTGTACCCAAACCAGCCATTTCCGGCTCTGCTGGCTTCCCCAGGTGGGAAAGACTACCTAGGCACTCAGGGCACAGTCAATACCCTGGGGCTGGTATGGGGTGGGCTCCCTCTGTGTAGGAGCCTCTCCCCCATGCGGCACCCCTCTGGGGTGTCCTAGTTTCTCATAGGACAATGACGGGACTGCAGGGACCGGGAGAGGTTGGTGGGAGAGTTAAGCTCAGGTGCTTGGGCTCAGGTGGCCCTGGGTCCAGTCCCCTTTAGCTGTGAGTTGGAAAGCTACCCCTATCCCTCACACCCCCACCCTCCCCAGGTACCCAGCACACAGGTTGTGCAGACCCAGGACAGGCTCTGGGCACAAGAGGATGGACAAGTCCCTACTCCTCTCCCAAAGGCTGTGGTCGAGGCACCAGGTGCCTAAATGGTGGTAATTCAGCATGGCAGGGACCCCTGGCAGTGCCCCCACACCTGCATCTGGTGATACGTTGGGAAGACAGATGGGGAAATTTCCTGAAGGAAGTGGCCAATCTGAATTCTGGAGTAATTGTGGAGGAAAGAGCTGGCTGCGTGACACAGATGGGGACTTTCCAGTTCAGGGAACACATGCCAGGGGAGAGGTAGGCGCAACCTGGGGGCTAGGAAGTGAGTCCTGAAGTCCTGATGCATAAGGGCATATTGGGGTGCAGCCAGGTGCAGCCAAGAGGCATGGCTAGAAGTCACGGAGGGACAGGAGTGCAGGCCCCAAGCACCTCGAGAGCCTGACCTCAGACTGGGAGGAGGTGGCTCGTACGCAGTGAACAGAGGTAAAGAGGAAAGGGGTGTGTAGCAAGTTCAGGGTGTGACTGACTCATGTTTGTGGATCTCAGCAGCCCTGGGGTGGCCCCTTGTGAGAGTCCCGAGAGCGTCCTTCCAGGCCGTGCAGGGGCGGGTTCCTCGGCGCTTCCATGGACACCAGGCTGCGGGACAGGGCATTCCGACATCCTGCCCATAAACTGCCCGGAAGTCTCCCTGTGGGTGGAATCTGAGGAGCAGGGTCAGACTCTGGGTCGCCCACCCACATAGCCATGGCCAGGCCACCCACGGGGACCGTCCAGGGCTTCACTTGGGCAAGAATATTTTATTCAAAACAGGATTGGTTACAGAGCCAGAGAAACTGAGCTTAGACAGAAGGAAGTTTCCCTTATCCTGCAGTTCAGGACTCCTGATAGGGGCTGGCAGCGGCCTGCCACAATGCCACTCCCCTGACGAAGACATCCCTGGCCCTGGCGCCCCCTGGAACCCCCACTCTCTAATACCCCCAGATGTAATATTTTATTCAATAATACTAGTGTTTGAAATAGTGAATCAACTAGACGGCCTCGCTGTTAAAAGATTTGTGAGGGCTGATTGAGCTTCAAATTCATTTAAGACATTTTTTTTCTAGAGAAGAGTTCATTTCAAGGTCCATACAAAAAAGTGGGGCCAAAGCTGAGTGGCACAGACCCACCAGCTCTGCCTTATTCTTTTTTTTTGTTCCTATTACAAGCTATCCAAATGCAACTTTATTTTTATTTTTTTAATATTTTATTTTATATAATTATTACATCATTTCTCATCTTTGCACAATGTGCATTTTCATTTTGGTTATTCCCCATACGATTGCACCCCCACCCCCTTATTTTGACTCTAGTTCTTCCTCTCCCGCCCCACCGTCCTTCCCCCACGGCCACTTAGTACTACGGTGAGGTGTCTTTGGTGTGGGCTCCTGCAGAATGAGCCCCTGAGGCAAGGACTGGGGAGAAGATTGTGGCAAGTGTGGGGACAGGGACAGGGCACTTCCAAGCAGATAGCTCCGATGGGACGCGGGGTCTCTATCCTGCCGGGGATCCTCTGGGGTGCCAGGGGCACTATGCCCCCAGTCTAAAATACAGCCGCTGAGGCCCAAGGAAGCTGGAGTGATCTGAAAACAAGCCCCATCCTATGTGGCTGGGCAAGCACCCTGGCACCTCACTTTACTGAGTTGGCGGCTACAGGAACCCCTCCAGGGCCTGGGAGCTGGGGGCATGTATGGGAACAGCTGGGGCATGTATGGGCCTAGCCTCTCGGAGCCTCCGTTTCCTCAATTTATTTTATTTTTTTCTTTTCTTTTTATTTTTTACAGCATCGTTCATTTTTAAACAAAGTTTGCTTCCCCCACCCCCACCCCACCCCACCCCACCCCCAGGGTAGTCCCCATAGAATTTCCTTCACCGATGCACCCGCGCACTATCACCACAGTCCCCTGGCGGCTGCCCCTGTCCTCCCAGGACCCTTCCAGGTGACAGAGCTGAGAAGCTTCACAGGGTCGGCGCCTCAGAGGCCGAATTGCTCTCAAGGCTTCTCTGCCCAGACCTGGGGGCCCTCATCCTCCAGCTCACCTCAAATCTCTGTTCTCCCCTCCCTTAGAAGAGCCACATACAGGGCCTCCCTGGCGGCGCAAGGGGTTAAGATGCAGCACTATGAAGCTATCTGCAGCCCCTGCAGCATGAGTTCCATGCCCGGCCAGGGAGCTACCCACATGGCACAGCAGACCTCTCCTGTCTCACCTGCTGCTCCCCTCAGCAGTGAATTTCAGTAGATCCCATCTCTGGCCTGCACCCCAGCTCTTGTATGCCTAAATAAATAGATCTTAAAAAAAAAAAAAAAAGAAGTTCCACATCCACGTCTTTTTGTAGCCTAGAAGCTGACTCCGTTTGACTCCTGGTCCTGCCAGGACCACACGCTCACGGCCCGCACAGCACTGCTGCCAGCTGCCTGCACCCGCAGCACCGGGGTAAGGTGACGCTCAGGGAGCACCTCCCTGGCTGGCCTCGCCCCAGCTCCCTCCTCAGAACTTCTCTGCCAGGCGCGGTGCCCAACTCCTCTGCCTCCTGCCCTCACTCGGTGCCCACTGCTGCTTCCCCATGTTTATGGCTAAAAGATTGCTGGTGACCGACACGCAGCCCCTTCCTCCTACGCTGTCATCTTATGTTAATTGAATGCTCGTGTTAATCTAATAGAGTTTAGATTTATGCCGGGTTCTGTAGCGCGTCATATTTTAATCAATACACATTCCAGCGTTTAGATGGACAGATGAGAAAACCTGCTTCATCCGTGCACTTGGGTTCCATCAGCTGTCAATAATTCCTAATTTGAATCCTTCAGACGGTCAGATTTATGGCTTTGAGTATATTGCATTCATCACAGAAATGAACTTTTGGGGGAAATGATGTGAAAGGTCACCAGCATGTGGAAGCAGCAGATATTGTGTTTCAGAGGTGGAGGGTATCTGCGAGAGGCGGGGTAGGGGTGGTGGGAGGCCAGAGGGGCGCCTGGGTGTGGCGCTGTCGGGGTGGCGCCCCGGGACTGGGTAGCCTCACTGCATCCGGGAACTCAGGTCAGGCCGAGGGGATGCTGTTCACCTCAAGGGGTCTTCTATGTCTTCTCTTGCCTTCTCTCACAGTGCTTTCTCGGGAGGCAGGACCCGAGTGAAGGAGTCACGTGCCTGTGGTGGGTGCTGAGATGCAGGGAAGGAAGGAATTGGCAAAGTGGGCTTTATGGAGCCCTGTGTGCATCTGGGGCTTAGGGGGCTCTTTCGGGCAGCAGATTTGTTGGCACAATGCTCAGTTGCCCCAGCTGCGGTTCTGCATCTGCCCACCAAATCTCTGCCTGCCATCAGCCGACGGCACCTTCCGGGGCTTCCACTTTCAGGCGCTTGGCTTTGTCCTGTCTCTGCAGTGGGCAGAGAAGCGAGAGCCTCTGGCAGTGGCATAGCAGGCCCAGGGGCAGCCCTGGCACTGAGAGATGAGCCCAGGTCCAGCCAATCTGAGCAGATCATGGGGGCACCCGGAGGGCCCCCTGCCTACCTTCCCACAGTACCAAACCCCAGATTACACCCCTCCCCTAAGAGGTTGTGTTTTCAGGACACCTTGCGACACACACATAACAGCCCAAAAACTCACGTGTCTCAGTTTCCCTCTCTGGCCTCCCACTTTATGGCTGTGTCGCTGCAGCTACCTCTAGGGCAGCCTGCTGCTCGTGGGGCCCTTTCGTCCTACCTCTGGGGAGGTGACTGTGCCACGAGGCTTTGGGTGGTGCCAATAGACACCTTCACAGAGATCTGTACCAGGCTCCCAGCAACTCAGATGCATCTCTGCAGTGTAGGCAGGTGCATGGCTGGAGTTGCTGGAGTTGCTGGCTCAAGGCATGGTGGGTCCTGAAACCCCCAGTGGCCCCTAGCCAGTTTCTGTTGCCTCAGGACCAGGGAGAGAAAGTTGGCTGTGGGGTGTGTGTGTGTGTGTGTGTGTGTGTGTGTGTGTGTGTGTGTGTGTGTGTGAGAGAGAGAGAGAGAGAGAGAGAGAGAGAGAGAGAGAGAGTTGGGGGTTGGGGGAGTGCAGCCCAAGCCAGGGCACATTCCCAGAAGCCCTCTGTTTGCCACTTACTTCTTTGTGTTCCACGGATCATCAGAGGCACCGGCGGCAGGTGCCCCACTGACGTCTGTGTTCTATGGCACCGACAGGGCAGAGGAGATGGTGGCTTGTTCCCTGGTCCAGCTTTTCCCACCTGTCCAGGCCGATGCCTGAAGCTTCTCTCCAGAAGTGGGTGCTCACGGCCAGTGAGGTCTTCAGGGCTGGTCTGTTCTGGAGGCCAGGAAGTGGCCTGCATCGAGGAGAACTCAAGCTTTGTGGGTAGGAGCTCACATGTGCTCCTGGGGACTTCTCGACCATTGGTGGATGTGTGAACCTGTGTCTCTCCCTCCGCAAGTCCACTCTGCACACCACCTGCAGAGGGGAGCCTTTCCATCGACGGGATTATTTGGGAATATCTCTATATTTGCCTAAATCCATTATTACCCCGCTGTTGTTGGAGATGCAGTTAATAAATGAAGGGAGCAGAAAATATGATTTTAAATCAGTTTAATAAAATTATTCAAGTAGATTTTAAATCATTTTTACAGTTGATTTAACATTTGTGACTGGTTTATAGATTATGATATAGGATGGTGTTTGCATCTTTGCAATTTTATTCCAATTTAGAAACAGTACAAATATTAATTTTTGCTTCAATAATGGAGCCTTTGAGAATTCAACTTGTCTTTTCTCAAACACACATTTTATGAAAATGATTTTAATATGATTTTTAATATATTTTTGAGGAACTTCTTGCAGGGAAGCCCTTTTAACAAGTACTTAACTGGAAGCATCTCTTTAAAAGTTTCTTTTGAGACAAAGATGTACAGTTTTCAGGGAGCAGGGTTTGTTGGTACAGAAATTATCTGATGCTTTTTCTGCAAATGAAGAAAGTTCTGAGGCTTCTGGAAATGATTTCTTGGGATTATGAGTCCAAATTCATGTGCAGATTGACATGCACTCACTGGGTGGTCTTACTCCCCTGGAGGAAAGGTGAGGCTGGGTCTGTGGAGAAGCCAGACCACTGACTGTGCCAGGACCAGCCTTGGTCTGCACGGTGACCAGGGTCATCTTTGGTCCGGTGCATGTGGTCTCAACAGCAGGTAGTGAAGGAGCAGGTGTCATGGTTGGTTTTGTTAATTTGGCCTCTAAAATGCACCACTACAGCCTTTCACCAGCTGCAAGGGCAGGGGGCCTGACCTCCCTGGCCACCAGGGTCACACTGAGCCACACAGCTGTCCACACCTCCCAGCAGAGATCAGGCCGTTTTGCTCCCCATCTTGGGACATGGCCCTGGCCTCTGTGGGTAGAAATGATCTCCTGGTGGGGCAGAGGGCAGGGTAAGCTGACGGCACACCCGACCCAGGAGTCCTTAGCCTTTGTGAATCGTACACAAGTACAGAGACTGAGACAGCCAGCAGCTCTGCTACTGTAAATTCTGTCTCCCTGGCACTCAGAAACCATTTTCAAAGCCTCCAAAGAACTGTAGTATGTGGCAATCACCTTCAGGGTGTTGTGCATGGGCTACTCTCCAGTTTGGGGGGACCTGAATGCGCAATTCAGCCCAGGAGAGCAAGGGGCTTTTGAAAAGGAACAAAGGGTTCCTGGTGACTTGGGGTTCACTGGGTTGGGTGCTCTGACAGGCATGGGCAGCCCCATGGATCACCCTGTGTCACCAACTTTGCTTCTCTGGGAATGGAAGAGGCAGGGTTTAGAAACTTCTCCCTGCTATCCATGGTCAAGAGTGCAAAACCTTGAGCACTTAATGATTCTGTATTTAAGAAACAGAACTACCCTGGAGGACTTAAGATGAGAAATCAGGCTGGGGAGAACCATGGAAAGCGGCACACAGAACATCTGGAAACTGAGGCTTTCACACGCTCAGGTCCTGGAGGCTGGTCTAGCTGGGTGCTCATGCAACACAATCACTCCCCCATGCTGGATTCAAACCATGTGTGTAAAATGACCAACAACCATGGAGAGCAGCCAGGGAGGGTGTCTCGGGGTCTGCAGGAACACATGAGGCTCCCTGGCTTCTTCTCTGAAAGGCCAGGGTGTTCTCAGTGGGAGGCAGGGCTCAGGGATGCTGGCAGTGGTCAGAGGCCTCTGGACTGGCACAGTCTCCCTCCCGAGACTCCATCCTGGCAGCGGTCAGAGGCTGGTCTGGCCCCTGACAGGCCGCGAGCAGAGGTGAGCAGCGTGAGGCTGAGGCTGTTCTACCCCACTCTGCCTGCTTTGTATGTCATGTCACCTCTGGGAGCTAGCCTGGTCCCACTGCCCACAGATCCTGTGGGGACCCGACACTGGGGTCAGGCAGGGCACCTCTCCAGCCGTTTCCCAGCCTCTGCACTGGCACTGGACTTGGGGGCAAGCCCAACCCGAGAGGGTCATCTCCAGGGTCTGGGGCCCGTGCTGAATCCTAAGCCTCCCCTTCCAGGGAGACGGTCCTGCAGAGTGCCTGGGGATCCGTGCCTCATCCCCCACCGGCTGACTCCTATGTGCAGGCAGCTGGAAAACTTAGGGCGGGGACTGGGCTCCCTCCTCACAGACTTGGGGGGTGTGACGGGCTGGTCCGCTGTGGGTCCAGAGCTGCTCGGGGCTCCTGGACCTCCTTGGGCTTTCTTGTCCCCCACCCCCACGCGCCCTCGGTGCTTAGGGTTTATTTTGCTTTCTGCTCTGAGACAATTTGTCAAAAAACCTCATTCAGAAATAATGGGAGGAGCCCGTGCTGAATTGAGAAGTCCCAGGGAGAGCCCCCCCACCAGCACAGACCCCAGCCTCTTCTCCTATGGCAGAGGTGCCCAGCCTCCTCTGTGGGGAAGGGGGTACAGGGCCCCAAGGCTTAAATCTGCTGCCACCTGCCTGTGGAGGCCAGCTCAATACAGGTGCAGGACTTCCTTTACCTGGGCTTTTTTTAGTTCTGAAAGTTAATCCATCCATGAGGTAGATTAGTGTCAGTCCCTTCCCTTAATTGCTGCTTCATCATAATGTCCAAAGAAGGGGCAATTTCAGTGCCCACAGCTCGGTTCCTGAGGTGAGGCCCAGGCTAGCAAAGGAGTGGGTTCTCAGTTGCCACAGAGCAAGGCCTACTGGTGGTGGGGGGATGGACTGCCTCTGGGGTGTGAGGTGCCTGCATTGGCAGCAGGAGCAAAGCTGTGGGGTTGCCTGGGGGCTGAGGATTGAGGGTTCTCTCAGAAACTGCCCCTCTTTGGAGCATCCTTTCCAGCATGCATTGCCAGTCTGGGGTGCTGGGGCTGAGCTGGCTGGGCCAGCAGGGAAGTGCTTCTTGGGGCAAGTGGCTGAACATTGGATCAAGGGTCAGAGGCACCTGCAGTTGGGTGGCTGGTGGGTGCGAGGCAGCGGCTCCCCATAGCCTGCGGACTCCATGGGCCTGGCCCCCACTGTGCCTCTGAAAGCCTGGGCTTGGCAGTTCACATTTAAAACCTGAGATTTCACATAAGATTTGCATTTGTTGCTCCTCCTGAAAATATAGAGGTCTGTGGTCCTAGGACTGCTTTGCCCAGGGAGACAGCTGCTGCCCTGGAAGGGCCAGGTCCCCAGTCCCCTGATCCACAGTAGTAGCTGGAGGGACTTGCTTAGTGCACAGGCTCTTGGTTTAGCAGGCCCCTCTCTGCACTGTGCTTTCCAACAAAAGCCACTGGGGAGGCTGTGGGGTCTGTGCTGGCTCCTCCCTATCATAGTTGGGGCTGGAGAGAGAGGCAGGGACACAGCACAGGCTCCAGCCTCCCAACCTGTCCTTTTAAATTCCTCAGCAACTACCTGCTGAGTCTGTCCTGTACCCGCCCCCTCACACCTCTGCTCCTCCCCAGTTCTGTAGCAGCCCCACCATGATTTTCCAACTCCCCAGGGGAGCCCCTCCTATTCAAGTATCCTTCATGAATTTGGAAAATTGATTTTTGGGGATGAGGCCCATGGACAGCAGCTCAGTTTTTTCCAGGTAAAGTTAAGTCAGAAGAGCCTTGATTCTCTGGGCTACAGGGAGACCTGTGTGCCAGGCCTGGGAGACATGGTGAGGATGAATAGGGAGAAACAGGCAGGTGTGACACTGTGTGTGCTGTATAGCGGGGGGACATGGGAGGAGCAGCTGAGAGGGCTTCCTGGAGGAGGAGCATCTGAACTGTCAAATTGGGAACACCCCAGCAGAAAGCACAGTGAAAGGGACAGCCCTTGGCTTGAAGTACAAGAAAGCCTTCCTTGGGACCCTCACCTGCCTGGGAGCTCCACAGGCCAAGGGACCCCTCCTCCCAGCCCTTGGGCAGCACCCCGACAGGCTCAGCAGATATTGGGGCCATTAAATTTGTTCTTTTCTTCTTTCTTGCCTATTGTCAGAATTTGATTCCAGGAAGCCAGTCTGTCGCCTAGTTTATGAGGTGGGAGGCTGTTGAGAATCGGCCTTGTTTAATGGGTTCTAATTACTTAGGAGCAGAAGTGGCTCAAGTTCTCGCAGGCCAGTTCCACACTCTGGTCTCTGGGCGTCCCTCCCCAGGCATCTCCACCACATGAGGGAGAGCGGCCCCTCCAGGATCCGTGAGGGTGTCAGCCCAGCCAACATGGGATACAACAGACGCTAATTGTGTCCCAGAGGACACATGCCTGAAGTTGGGGGTCACTCCCCTGTGTCTTTCCTAAGTGATTCGTGCATAATCCACAGTGCAAAATGGAAGGAAAAAATCAGGGCATCTCAGAAGTCGGGAAAGAAAGAGGGAGAAGGGAATGAAGCCTTTAGTCCTCCAAGGGGTCAGCGGGGCCACTTGAGGAGAAAAACCGCCCCTACGAATCCCTAACGCCCAGGGAAATCTTACCCTCAGTTTACCCTTCAAGTTCCAGGTTTGCACACAACATAGACCTACTGGGTGCTGAAGGCTGGGGGGCAGGCGTGTGTTCCCAAGGTCGGAGTGGTGTATGAAGGGAAATGGTAAGAGCTACAGTTGGAACTGGTTCCCCTCCCAAAGTACACATTTGCGCTGGCTGTGCACAGTACAGCGTAACTCACACAGGCACGCACAACCAGCCACGTCTAGCTGCTTGGTAAACCACCAGCTCTGGATGGAGCTGGCCAGGAATCTGGTTCAGATGCGACACCCACTTCCTGGAAAGATTCCTTCCCATCCCCATCCCCGGGACACCCGTGCCAACCGGGCATCAAGTTAAGTAGCATTGGCAGGGGGCACTGGGGCCCTCCTGACACTGCTGCTGGAGGCTGCAGACATGGTGTTCTTTCCTCCTCATCCTCCCTCTGCCTCCCTGCAGGCCCAAAGAGTAAGAAAGGAGTGGGGGCCAGGCCGTGGCCCCTCTTCCCTTCACTGCTGCCCCCCTGGGCAACACCTCCAGCCCCTGAGATGTCCTCTCCCCAGGAGTGGAAAGAATCACCTGTCTGTTTTTGGCATCAACATCCCCCTGAAAAGCCATGAGAAACTGGTGACCTTCACTCTGGTCTCCATGACGACAAGATGGTATATGTTTAATTAGTTCAGGCTTATTTTAGGACCAATTTTCTTTTATTTTAGGGCAATGCGAGCTATGATAACTGTAAGCATGTTTACGAGGCGCGTGAGGCTTAGCTGAAATGTGCCAACAATTCTAGTCAAACAGATGGTGACCCCTGATTCAACTTGCCCTCTCATTCAATTATTCAGCTGTATTTAATTTTCCTCCCGGTGACTCACATGCCATGCCACCAACTGTCCTCTAGGTGGCAGTAAAGACCACCTTTAGGGCTGCAATAAAAGGTTGGGAGCCAGGTCTCAGGGAATTTTCCTAGCCTGGCCTTGGCTGCAGAAGAGGATAATGAATTTCAGCATTGGAACAATAGTTTCTGCCTAATATCAAACGATGCGAAAGGGTGGAAAAGAATTGGGTCAAATTGTATGTGATTTGGCCATGAGCTCTAAGTAATCTCCATTCTAATAAGAAATTTGAAAGACCTTCCAGGCTTAATATCCTCCCAAATAATTTGTTTGGAGTTCAAGGAGTATTACAATGTTAGGGCCGCTTTTTATAATTGCAGAAATGTTTTATTTTCATTTTGAAAACCTCTGCTGTTGAATGTTCAGTGGCTGCCCACCCAGCTGGTGGGGAACGAGGAGGGGGCTGAGTGGACTTCCTGATCTTCTCCCTCTGATGCCCCCCAGCTTTCCTTGTTGTCAATACTTTGCACACAGCATTGAAAGCCGGATGGCCCCAGAATGGGGACAGAGTTGCCCACTAAACCCTCCTTTCAAAGTCATAACCTGGCTAATGAAGGAGATGAAGAAACAAGTGGTCTCCACCATTATCTCCAGAACTGGATTTTTCAGAACCTTTGGAATATGAAACCATCCACGTGGTTCTCGCCGGCTCGGCTTCATCCCACTCCCTAACTCCTCTAACGGGAGGGGCTGTAACTTGGACACATTCCACTGACATTTCCCGTCAATCGGTGGAGCAGAGCTGGGTTAATTAAAGTGACAAGGAAGTCACGCCTTTATTCAGACCTCAGTCAACTTCAGAATTCATACCTTGAGCACTGCTACTTCTTCGGGGGGGGGGGTGCTGTGAAGACTCACTCAGCATGTTACACGGGTGTTTTGTCCTTGAAGATACCTCACTTTAGACATACTCTTTGGAACATTGTCCACCTCCCCTGCATTTGATCAAACCACAAATAAAAGGAACATGTGTTGAACCAAGACGGAGCGAGACCCACATGTGCCTGAAAGTATCGACACGCACGCGGCTTCCCGAGACAGTAAATCCAATTTCCATGGATTAATGGGGGAGGTTTCGGTAAACATGTCCATTCTACCTGAAAGTGCTCCTCTGGCTCAAGGGCGAAATCATGGCCACGGAGAGGTTAAAACCACTGGGCACGCTCTATTCCTGGAACTTCATCTTTAAAGACTTGGTTTTGGTCTGTCTTCTTGCTTTTTTTTTGTCCGGCTCTGGCTGGGTTCAGTGGTTTGCATCAGAAGGCCTGCCTGCAAGCTGGGGAACACTTAGTCGGGGCAGGAAAGAGGGCTAAGAGGGCTGCAGTGTTTCACAGGATGACTTCCCAGCGGGTGATGCACATGGTGAGGGAGGCATGTGCAGCTGCTGGGGCCTGGTCCCCCTCGCCTGCATAGGGACCCTTGGGGCAGACATGGTTGCACCCCATTTCTCTGGGACACTCAAGCAGTCCCAGGGGGCCATTTATGGTTTTGGTGTAGCTTGCAGGGTGTTAAATGTGTGTGGAGGGTCTCAATTACAGCTACTCAAGCCACACACATTGATTTTATTTAAGGCCTCTGCCCTCTGATTAGCCTGCAAGATTGGACTCAACACCTCCCTTGCATCCCCAGGGGCTCCTCATCCTTGGCACTGTTAGATGCTTTGGGGTGGGTGGTTTACCAGGTCACACTGGGTAAGATGCCAGAGGTGTTTGAATCCTGCCTATCTGATACCCGGGGGTGGGGGTCACTGCTGTTCCCCATGTCTTTGTCTCTCATGCTGCATCGTCTCCCCAGGGATGTGGTGGCCGTGGAGATGGTGCTTGGATGAGGCTTCAGAAGCTTCTTCACCTCTCACTGCAGCCACATTTGAGCTGCTGGCAGTGCCCATGGGGCAGAGATGCCCGACAGCTGGTGGCCCTGACATGCAGGCGTGTTTTTATTTGTGTGCGTCAGGTGTGGGCATGCTCGCTTGAATACCCCAGGATCTCTGATCTTTGTAGGGAAATCAAGTTCTAGGATCCCCATCCGGTTTGCCTTGGCAAACGGGGCACGTGAAGCAGCTTTGAGTTCAGGTCAAGGCAGAGAGGGAAGGTCAGGGGGTCCGGCAGACAGGGAACACATTCAGCAGTCAAGTTATGATTTGAAAAAATAAATACGAAAAAAGCATGACTTCCCGGACCTCTGGCTCCAATCTGGGATTTGTACATATTACATAATCTGTCACTGGACTGGTGTATTTCAGAGAAATGCATCCGTGCAAATGCGGCAGAGGGAATGGGGACCAGGCCCCCGCAGTGGCCATCCCCGTCTTCCGACTTCCATCCTGCTGGGACCTGTCACCCCTGCACCTGACCCCCGACCTGTCATTTCCCCGAGTTCCCAAGTCACTTTGCTGCCCGCCCCCAACATCATTTGTTTTTCTTTGTTCGGGAGACACGCTATACAAGCCTTTGGTGAGTCCATCTGTGTCTTCACAAAGAAATAATGGGCAGGGCAGAGGGTGTGTGGGTAGAAGCCCCTGTCCTTGGCACTACTGGTGCTGGGGAGCCCCAGAAAGTTTCTCCTTGCCGTGATCCCTAACTCCTCATCTCCGCAGCGGGCCTGCAAAACTTCCCTTCTGTTTTGCCGTTGCGTCTTCTTAGCTCCCGCATTTTCTCAGGGTGGCTCAGCTCCCTCCTTACATTACTCCTTTGTGGGGTTCCCCGAGATCATTTCAGGAGTGCCAGCTGTCTCTGGCCAGCTCCTTCTGCAGCAGCGAGTCTCCCCATCTCCCTGGAGCACCCCCACCTTTTTTTTTTTTTTTGGAAAGGGCCAACTCTTTTATTTTCCTGAAGGTGGCAGTGAAAGGAAAAAAATGGGTGCCTTTGAAGATTTAGGAATTTTATTACAAAACAGATGGAGCGCTGAGCATCCCCACGGCCCCCGGGTGCCCAGGAGCGCCGACAATGGAAACCACGGCCGCGCAAAGTGGTGCTCGCCAGGCCCGGGCTGCCACGGGCAGCGTCACCCGGCCCCGCGCTAAGTGACCGCCGAGCTCAGCCAGCCTCCCAGTCCCTTACCAAGATAATTGAGGATCATAATGCCGGGGAAGGAGCACAGAGGCTCCCGCGGGCTGTCAGGTGTCTGCTGGCGTCTTCATGTCATCCGTCAGCATTGAGCTTCTCTGTCATCTCTCCTCAGCCTTCAGCGTTGCGCTCTCTCATCGTGTTCATTATCTCGGCTAGACCAGCCCTCCCCCTGGCTCCCCCCATCCAGTAAATGCATCTTGGTGCAACTCTCAGTCTCCGATTATGAATCGATGATCATGTGGTATAAGAGAGATAGATGGCTTTTAGTTCCATCTTGTCTCCCCTAATTGTAAAATATTAGTTACATTACACTGTGTCTTTTGATTAATGGAACTTATTTGGAGTAGCCTATCCGAACCCTCCCCCTTCTAAAGTCCTCCACTGACTTTTGAGAATTGAGTGATTTCACTTAAAGCAGACAAATAGGCCCTTCAGCAGGGAGATGGTGAGGCTGGGAGCGGCGGCCGGCAGGCTCCAGCGCCGGGCTGTGGATTCGGAGAGCGGCACCAGGGCCCTGCCGCCTGGGCCCAGGCTCGTGGCCCCAGCCGGGAGCCCTCCCTTGTTTATTTCACCCCCTTTCTGGAAAACTTAGCCTGTCTTGCTGACTTGCAAAACAGGATGTGAAACCAAATTGAATTAAAATTAAATAAATTGCAGATTTCCACATTCCCACATTCAGCTTTTCAGAAGCCAGTCAAACCCGAACTTTGATGAATTTGAGCTCAGGCTGTGCTCACCTGCTGGCTCTGAGTCCAGGGAGAGGTTTGACCCTGGAGGCGTTTGTCCTTTAAAGAAAAATTCATCTCATTCGGCACTATTTACTTAAATATGTCTGTTGATGAGGTCCTTGCCTTTCCGAAGGGAAGTGGGTGGCTAAACCCCTTATTATAAATAACCACTGTCTGTCTTTCAGTGTAAATTCAAGGACACATTCACTTTCGACCCATCAGCTCAATTAAAAAGGTCTATTTACTGTCCGAAGTGCATAATGTCTGTATCTTGGGGAAATAGGACAGCTGACTTCGGAAACAAATCTAACTATCAAAAAAGGCACTACAGGTTAGGAATTCTAGAATACATTTTGATAGGGGCATTTTCAGGACACTCACTGTACAAATGCAGGCAAATATTCTTGCCAATTTTTGTAGGATATGCTTAGTATTTTATTCTGACCTTTAGACTTTTATTTTTGCTTTTATTTACATGATTCTCATAGACACTGACTATTATGCATTTTCTGGGGACATGCTATTTCATTTAATGTACTAGAGGCAGAAGATTGATTTTATTATGTGTATAGGAAGCTGGTAATGTTTTACTTTATTATTTTTTTTTAAGAGCATGACAATGTGTTTATGGCTGCCAGGAAAAGTGAAGGCAGCAACACTACCATGCCTGAGTGTAAGATTCATTCTGAGGACTAGACACCCAGTAACATGTAGGTTAAAGATAGGGAGCTGAGCCCCCACCTCCTCGGCCACCACCCACCTCCCTAGCCCTTCTGCTCAGGGAGCCTGGCAGGTCCTGCCTAGCTAACATCACCTTTGTTTTGAGTTAATAACTCAGGAACTCAGGCCCCTAGGTTGCTCCCTCCTATCACCCCGGCCTAGATTTCAGGTTTTATTTATTTCATTTTTACACATGTGTTGAGCGCCTGCTTTGGGGAAAGTGCATGCTTGAGGACTCTTTGTTCTGAGTATCGAGGGACTTTGCTAAATGTCAGCAGAGTTTGGGCTGTTCTGTCTAATAAACCTCTTTAGGGCTTAAGATGCACTTGTTCCAAATTCTCACCAGCAGCATCATTCACTTAGTTATACACATCCCTCATGTTTGGAGAGTATTTTATAGAATATTCTTACTACAGCCTGTGAATGCATATTGACAATTGTTGGCACTTTTATATATTCCACGATACACATTTATCTGTTATGGATCCATAATACCAAATGTGTAGTAAAACGCTATATCAAAAGGCAGTTATCCCGCGTGCATAAAATGCTCTCACTTGGTCGCTTTAATTTTTCTCACCGCAGCTTCTGAAACCCCCACTTCACCCTGATGGACTTCAATATTTCATTTAAGTCAAGTATGTGCTGAGAGGAGGCGGCGTTGTTCCTCAGGCCAGCTCTGGCTCTGTCTAGGGACAGCTCTGGTTGGGGTAAAGGTGGGTACGTGAGCTCAGCACATGGCCCCGGCCCGGAATGTGCTTCCTCCATGGGGAATGTGTCATTGAGGACAGGAGGACTGGGGGCCGGCTGATTCCTCAGGGACCTGGCCTCTGTGGGGTAATAGCAGCCGATGCAGCACTGAAGCTGTGCTCCTCCAGCCCCTGCTGCATTAGGCCCTTGGGCAGAGGAAGAAACCAAGGCACTAGAAAGCCGCAGAAACTGCTCCTGGCCAGAAGTTGGGGCACTGGAGTTAGGTCTACCCCCCTCCTCTTGCTCCTTGCCTGCCTGTGTGTGTCTGAAACCTTTGAGCTTTAACTAAAGGCTGGATACATCCTATGGTTTTGAAGATCCACCAGGTGAACATCCATAGGCAGCAGCTGATACACACTAACTAACAAGCGCAGATGCCCTAACCTCTGTCTGTGAGTGTGGGGCGGAGCGGGGTAGGGGGCGGGGGTGGAAGAGACAGACTTACCCCATTCACATGGGAGAACTTTTTCTTTCCCAGGAACCCACATTTTCTTCATTCCCTTCCCAGTTTTCTAAATTATGTTAAGAGCTGGGCTTCTGGAAGCTCAGTCATTTGGGTAAACTTTCCATGGGTTGTGGTTACTATTGTTGTGATAATGTGATTGCCAGATAGGAAACAAACAAACAAAAAAAAAAAAATAGAGGGTAGGAGATTTCCTCTAAAAGGAAGCCGCACCTTGGGAAGGTGTGGGGACAGAAGCACCTTTGCAGTGACCAGCAAGAACGGAGCTCATCTGTCACACATGACTTCCTGGGGGTAATGTGTGTGGAAGCCCAGGGCGAATTTCAAATCACGGTACACGCGTAAGAGAAGGGAGCCATGGTAGTGGTGGTGAAAAGCAAAGGAAGAATAGGCCACATGCTCTCGATTCAGACTGCAAGCAGCAGAATAAGCTTTGTGGCTGGATACCAGACAGTGACAATTTCAATGTGACCTGTCATTTGCCATTATGTATTAAAAAAAAATAAAATAAACATCTGGCTGTTTGAATGCAAGTGAGACTGCCCTCCTTCCTCTGCCCCCCCCCCCCTTAATTTCAGCCAAGCCGTGTGTGTAAACACTGTCTTAATTGAGATCAGGTTAGGGGAGTCTGAAAAACAAGCTACAAATCAGAACTCTGGGGTGCCCATTTTGAGACAGCTCCAGGACGCCAACAATTGGTGTCAGTGACTGACCGCCTACTGCGTGCACGTTGTCAAAGGTGGGATGGCAGCAAACCATGGTAAGATTGAGCCTCTCTGTCCTGCATGGAGCTAAGTCCTGCTGCCCAGGAGGGAGAAGAGGTTGGGGCTGGCGGGAGCCTCCAGGGGCCTCCAGGGAGGCAGCTCAGGAAGGGAATGGAACCCAGATCATCCGGCTTGTGATGAATTTGATAATGAAGCCTCATTTAGTCCCCATTGGGCCCTGGGCTCCCTTTCCTTAGAACCAGCCACGTGCCTATTTTGAGACTCAGGAAAGAAATGCTTCAATTTGCAGAGTAAATGTTTGGTTGTTTATTGATAAGCGTGTAAAGTATTCCATTGCATTCGTTCTTTGGCACTAAGTGGTTGCCTCTCCAGGCCCCTCTTCCAAGCAGGGCCTTGGGGTCCTTGGATAGTTGGCTCACAGAGGAGAGGGCCTGGGTCTGACCACCTGATTCAAACACTCGCTGCCCCCTTTCCTGCTTCTCTGAGCCCCTCACAGACTCCTGCATTTGGTTCTCCCACCCGTAAGTGGGCGGGGTGGTTCATGGCTCTGCGGAGGTGGAATGAGAGGATTTGGAAAGTGAAGACAGACATAGAATCCACAGACTGTGGCTTAAAACTAAGGGTGAGGGGTCTCTGATAAAAACACGCCCATTGCAGACCAAAACTTCTTTTTCCTTTGGGGGATGATTGGCCCCTTCCCTCTGCTGTTTCAGTAAATCATTGTAGGAGGAATTTTGTAGCAGGAGAGGCGAGATGCTGGGTAATGACCACGAGCGGTTCTTGCTCTAGGATGAGAGATGCTGTTTCTAGCAGTATGAGCTGGGAAAGCTAGTAGAACATGTGAGGCTAGCTGTGGGGAGAGCAGTGTGTGGAGTCTAAATGCACCCCAGTGAAATCCAGAATATCTTCCCCAAGCCAGTCCCCTGACTGAGGAGTCCAAGAAATGGGCAGAGACGCAGAGGACCGGATCTCGGCATCCAGAGTGGGTCTGCCCAGGAGACCGCCTCCCCCTCCCTCGAGCCCAGCCCCCTAAAGACACCAACAGAGAAAGAGACAGACTTCACATCTGCACCAGTTTTCCCCAGAGGACTGTGGCCGGGGGCGAGCTCACCCCGCCAGGATCCGGGGCCACTGGTGATCGGAAGACGTGGCTAATAAACCTGCTTGTCCCTGAGACATTCCTCAATGGCTAGCCATGGGCTGGGGTGGGGTGAGGGGGTGGGGAACTCCTAAGGACATCAAAGAGGGTCTCGCTCCAGACTGCTCTGTTTCAAGGCTCCGTAATCTGGGAAGGTTGTGCGCTAAATAATTTGTGAGCCTCCAAACACGCAGGTTATTGTTTGTGGACAGATGGTGTATCGCGTTTTATCGCTTTTCCTTCTGTGGGTCCTCATATGTGGGACTGATGTGCATTCTGAAGTCTTTGTCTCCTTGCTAAAATCTCTAATCTAAAACAGGCAATCAAGCACAGAGGCAGGGCTTCAGAAGGCATAATCAGAGTTTTAAAAGCAAAGGGGAGGGGGAAATCCAACTGCAGTTACGAGGCAGATGTGTTAGCAGAGAAGGCGGAGGTTATTAGGGTGTTAAAAGTGGACAAGTGGAAGGATTCCCGAGCGCAGAGAGAGAAAGGGGGGAGCCGGGCCGCGGCGGTCGGCTTGGGGTGCTGGCTGGCATCACCCCCGTGCCTGGTGGGACGGAGCCCCCACCGCCCCTCCAGGATGGGGTCTTTGTCTCCGCCGGTCGGTGGGCGGCCTTGGTGGGCCCAGGAGGCCCCATCTCGGAGCTGCGGCCGCCCTTAAGAGTTAAATCATGTTGATACACAGGAAGGAAATGAAATAGACGAACTCGCTCCTCTTTTCTTCCTACGGATTTTTCTTTTTTATTCTGAAGATAGAATTACTGTTTGTAAGCATCTGAAAGCCATTAGAGGCCCCGCAGTCTGTCAGGTGCCGACGCAAGAAACTGCTGAAACCAAACGGGTGCCTGCACCGAGGGCTGGGAATTTGTCATGTGCTGATGAGCAGTTATAATAATATATGAGCAAATCACAAGCATTCTGCAAATTAATCAAATTTTTTTCCCCTTCTCCCTTGTCTCTGGGAGAGTGGCTTTGCAGGCAGACGTAGGTGAAGCAGTTTCACTCACAGATGGTCGCGCTGGCATCAGATGGAATTTATATAACAGTAATTCTGATTTCCTGCCAAAGTAGCAGTGAACACACCAGGGAGATTGTAGAAGGCGAGTCATGTGGTTTTGCTGAGGTTGTTGTGGGAAGTTTAAGGGGGAAATCTCAAATTTTCCTCTTTGCCTTTACTGTTTTTGCCTGAAGGGCCAGGAACGGAAGGCCGTTCTGCCACGGGCGAAATCCGTCACATCTTTCCCGGTGACTTGTGCTGAAAGGGTGCTTCGCAGCTGTCGGAACGGCTGGCGGTGACAGGGCCCCGGGACGCCTGCTCGTCGCCTTACAAGATTTAAAGGGGAGCGGGTTCAGAAGGTGGTCGCACTACACGGAGCGAGGCCGGCGGCCGCCTCCAGCCTGCAGCTCCTTGGCCCGCTCCCCCAGGCACCGCTAAACCTACAAGGGCTTTTCTTTTCAAGTGTTTTATTAAATGAAGAGTCTAACAACCCTCACTTTAATTACACACGGGCTCCGTTTATAATTCCTCTGGATTTATTCAAGTAGTTGAAAACGATGGTGCTGGTGATTAAACTGATCATCTTAGTTTAGCAGCTCAGAAAGTGGGGCGCGTGGGGGGGTGAGCGTGGTTTGCACGGGCACACGGGTGGGGGCCAGGACGGCAAGGCTGCCCTGTGATTTCCACACCCTTCATCCTCCCACCTCACCCCCACTTCCTTGACCCCTTGGAAACCGCTGTGTCTCTCGCTGCATGAAGGGGTACAGGAGTTGCCACTTTGGGGGCTCTGCTTTGAAGGACTGGTTGTCACCATGAGGTGCCTTTCCCTTGAGGATGGGAAAATGATACCAAGACGGTGATGCAGGAAAAGTCCTGGGGTCTCTCTCTCTCTCTCTGCCTAATGGAAAGGCCTGCCCATTTGTTTTGGTTTACGTGACTACAGAGAAATAAGTGGATTAGACGGAAACTTTAGCATGCTTCACTGCAGCTGGGTGCCGACATCTGTCATTCCTCAGCCTTATTCTGGATCATGCCAGCCAGAGAAAGCAAAGTCTGACACCTTTGATTTTAGAGAGAGCCTTTTATGGGGGGGGGGCGGGGGGGAGAGAAGAAAGGAGTAGCATTTCCTTTGTGACTTCATAAGAAAAGCCACTTCTCTCCGATGCTTTGTTTTTGGCATGTGACAAGATTAGTGGGGCTCAGTGAGAGGAGAACACTGAAAAGTTTATGTTTCCATCTCCCCCCTTTTACTTTGTAATTTTCTATTGTTCACGTTGCTAATGTGTTGAATTGGGCGTGATAAAAAGTAGCTATTTAAAATAGATCCAGTGTGCCCAGCTAGATGGGTAGATGCTGTGGGTATAGATTGCCGGAGTCGGATTCCTTTATGAGAGGAGAGATGTGCGATTCTCTCCCACACACTAAGGCGCATTAATATGACAGAGCCACACTGAAATTTGATGGGCTATGACTGTTCCCGATGCACTGTTTTCAATGAGATATTCTACAACCCCCAGGAGCTCCCCCAAAACCCTATGAGCTCTCCCCCAAGGAATGCACTAACATTTATTTCTATGAAAGACGTGTATGAGTATGACTGGTCCATGGATAACCTCAGATACCGGCTTTCAGTGGAGCTGGGGATTGGAGGTCGATTTACTGCGAGTGTTCGGGGTTGGGTGCTGCTGGGTTAGGTCCTCCTCCTCATCTCCCTAGTGTGGCGCTGGCATTGCACGCCCTTGGCCTTGCCAAGTTCCAATATTGGCCCCCCTCTCGTACTTCCATTGTACAATAAAACAGAAACTACAGTAAAGCTGATGTGTTCATTTTACGCAACAACAGTGGAAAACAGGAAACGATCAAGCCACAGAGGGAACACTCATTTATTTTTTGCCCTGGGTGTGCCCATGACTCCCTCCACCTGCTGAATGAAAACCTCACCCTCTGCCCTGCCCACCCCAATGGTGGCCCTCCTGGGCCCACAGGTGCCAGGCAGGGGACCCTGAGAATGGCATGGACCAAAGGGCAAATGGGTGCCAAGCTGGCCAGTGACCTGACTGCCCAGGGAGAATCTTGTAGACCTTCCAACTTTTGAAGATAAACTAGAAATCTGTTTTTATATGAAACCTCTCCTTTGAAACATTGATGTTACCTTGTTAAAAAATAGCATTGGGGACAAAATGTGTGTTCCTCCAGCTTGTGGCCTCTAGGGAGGGTGAGAGCTAATGTCAGAGCAGTGATGGGGTCTGTGGAGCCACCCCACTGGCCTCCTGGACACTGGAGGATCTGGTCAGATAGGAGCTGCCTTTCCAAAACTGTCTAAGAAGTGGTACACTTCCCTGGGGAGGGGTGTGGGAGAGGAGATGTGGCTCGTGGGACTGATTGGCAGACTGCATTCTCAGGCAGACAAGCAGAAGAGGAAAATGTGTGTGTGACCAAGGTGCACCTGAAAAACGGCCGGGTCCTCATGTGTCCCCATGAACACAGGGGATGACCACATGGTGCTGGGGCTCCCTCAGGATCTCGGGAGTATACAGCACTTGGATTGCCCTAGTAGGAAAGCAGCCTGGCAGGAGCACAGCCCATACCTGAGGGAGGCTTCCACAGATCACCTGTCAGCAGGTGTGGTTTGCACCGATGGAGGACATCCAACAGGGAGGAGGGGAGCACAGTGGGTTCATGGATGCACCTCAGACAAGAAGCTGAGCCAAGTCTGCTCAAGGTCAGGGCTGCCCATCCCAGGGTGTCTCAGGCCATATGAGGGAGAGGACAGGGAGATGGGCAGAGAGGTCCCCACCCTAGGTAGCTGCTCCAGCATCTGCCCTCCTGTGAGCGTGTCAGCAGCAGGAGATTCTGGCCTCTAAGTGAAGGGAGAGGCCCACTGAGCCCTGGGCTCTGGAACCCGTTAGGGGGCACTGCCTGACAGAACACAATTAAGTGCCTAATCTTGTGGTACTTTTGGTAAGTGCCGGTGGGGCTCCCCGGGCTGGGTCCTGAAATGGGCTTCTAGGAGGAGTTGGGGCTTCGGTAAGAGAGACTGAAAGGAGATTTGGGGGCTGAGGGTGGGCATGTTTGGCAATGCGCTTTCATTAAGATGGGGTTGCAAGTTTTATAACCAGTCTTCAGAGGCAAGTCTGTGGCACAAAATAGGGAGCCTTGGAAGGTTAGCAAGCAGGGCTGGACCCAGGAGCAGGAAGGATTCTGGCTTGCTGTGTGTGGTGCGCCTTCTCCTGCCCCAGGAGTCCCCACTGCTGTTCTGGGGTGGGAGAGGTGGCAGGTGGTAGCCACAGAGGGCTCTCACGGGGCAGGACTGGCTGTTACTGCTGAGGCTCCTCACATCTCTACCGCCCATCCTGTTGCCACAGGAACTCCAGACGACTGTGTTTAGTCCAACATTCCTAAGAGGGAAGCTGTGGATATTAAAAGTGTGAATAGTAGGTACTGCATCGGCTAATTTTAGCTCCCCTCTTTTGTTGCCATCTCAAAGTACCTCTTAATAATTTCACTTAATATATCACAGATTGAAGAAAACAACTCTAGCTTTATTTTAGCAATACTATCCAACTTGGATTCACCAGTTTTTTTTTTTTTTTCCCTAAGGCTGTTCATCTAAAAAGAGGTCACTGTTCCGTCTGAAATCGTCTTCAGCAGAGCAGAATTCTAAGAGTTTTAGGATGGGCAAAGCATGCTGTGTGATGCAAAATGAGCCACCAGCCTCTCTGTTCTGCCCAGTATCCTCTGCTTTGGCATCTCCCAGCATTTCTTCCAGGACTCAATGCTCTTATGCTGAGACAAATACTGGGCATTGATAGAGAATTATTATATCACACATCTAAAAATGTCCAAAAAAGGAAAGTAAGTTCATCGACCCTTTGAAGGTTATTTAATGATAAACATAAATGCTTTCATAAAAGCTGGGGAATGATTTGAGATCCAAAATCAATAGTTGCCTATGAGTGCCGGCTGGTCTGCCTCAGATTGGCTGGCCTGCCCACCCGAGGGGCTGATGGCTCCGCAAAACACAGGCAGCCCGGGGCAGAGGGATAAACACGATTGAGGAGACAATCTGCATGATGTGGGCCAGTGGTTGCTCAGGAAGTCACCACTTTGAGGGGGATGGAAGGCAGCGATTGTCCTCAGGTTGATGCTTCTGAGGTTCTGGGCTGGGCTGGAAATAGTGGGGAGACTCCCATCTCTACCCCCATTCCAGCCAGGGGCTCTTCTCTGCAGACCTCATCCTGGAATCAGCCTCCTCTTCTCAACTTTCACAGTAGCTGAACTTGAACCTCAGGCTACAGACAAGGCAGGTCGAGCTCTGACTGCACCCCCAAAGGGACCTGGTACAAAGCCGGGTTCTGCCTTTCTCTGACTTTGTGGGTCTCAGGGCTGCAGTGGGTGTCCTCAGTGGGCAGTGGAGCACAAGGATGATCTGACTCAAAAGAGGTGCCACTTGGAGTCTTGTAGAACTTTTAGCCATGGCTAGCAAGTGTTTGACTCTTTCTGCCACCACATGTTGTGCAAAGGATTTCATAAGCCTTATCCCATTGAACCCTGTTAGTGAGCTCTTATTATTATGCCCATTTTACAGATGGAAACACTGAAACCTGGAAAGGATAAGGATCTGGTCCAAGAACACACAACCTGTTAGAGAGAGGGAGGGTTGATCCAGCATGTGATTCAAGACCCTGGTCCCATTTGCCACTGTACCCCAATAATGCAGGGCTATGAGCCTTGCTGGGAAGGACCCCTGCCCCTCTGCCTTGCCTGCTGGGTGCCAGCCCAGTGCGGCATCCAGGCCTTCTCCAAGCCACGTGCCCTGCTCTGTGACATTGAAGTTGCACACGTAGCCAGTGCCATCCTCCAGGTCTGGGTGTTGGGTTGTCAACGTCCACTAAAAATCACCTCAGTTCACTTAAAGAAACTTTTAAACTGAAACTTAAATTTCAGTGTAATTCAGATTTACAAGAATGTTGTCTGTGTTGTGCAGAGAATTCCTGTTCATCTCACACCCACTTTCCTTACTACTGACATCTTATGTCAATAGGACACATTTATCACAATTAATGACCCAGTGTCAATGTGTTATTATTAAGCAAAATCCATATGTATTTAGAATTCCTGGGTTTCTACCTAGTGTCCTCTGTACCAGGATTCTAACTCATCACACAGCCTCACACCTCCTGCGGCTCCTCATACCTGTAAGTTTTGTAGCCTCTTCTTGTTCTTGATGAACTTGACAGTTCTGAAGAACATTTTGTGAAGTATCCTTTGACTGGACTTTCTCATGGTGACTTGGACTGTGGGTTTTGGGGAGAAAGAGGATGTACTTTCTCATCCCATCAAATCAGGGCGCATGCTCCCTGTGTCACCTGAGATCATGTTTGGCAGGTGTCCCCACTAGGGTTAAGTTCCTCTTTCTAAACTCTTCTGTGGAGGAAGCCACCCGTGCAGCCCACAGAGGAGTTACCCTCCCCTCCTCCAGGGGGCACATCTGCAGGGAAACACAGGGGCATGTGTCAATTCCTCCTCAGGAGCTCACTGATTCGATCATTTAGTCATGTAGCATGACTTACGGGTGTTGACTTATCACTTCAAGTTATAATCCACTACTATGTCACTTACTATCTGGCTGCAATGTTCTGGTTCTGGTCAGTGGGGGCTCATGTATGGTAGTTAAGGTAACGGTAGTTAAGTCCTTATTTTCCTGCACAAGCTGTTCCAGGGTCCTCTTGTGCATTTCCAGCCCAACCCCAGAATCAGTCACTTCTCCATGGACCCCTGGACCTTTATTTGAGAATGGCATCAGAGATCAATTTTTGGGCACCGAATATACTTTTTGCTCTTAGGGTTCTAGACCTTCTCAGCTGGCAGAACAGGGCCATCTGCGTGGCTATGGAGCCGGGCATGTGCACATATCAATTTTACATATATTAAGCTCACCACCAGTTTATACTGATGTCGCCAAGCCATTACCACATAGATCAGAATTCACTTTTAAAACAGTAAAATATTTTTTGGTAGTGTTTTAAATTAAATTCCAAATCACAGGAAATCTAAAACCTAAAATCATTTATACTAAGGATATTCCAAAGTGTTTTAGCATCTTTGATTAGATGGATGAATATTTTTTTAAAAACTGAAAACATAAATTATGTACCTGATTACAACCATTCTTGCCTATTTGGAATTAGGGAAATTTAAATATATACGAATGATGTGTGCAACTGAGAAAGTGATTCCTTTTTGGCCCACTGTGAGGTTAGTTATTTTGCTCACTGATCTTATTGCCCCAGCTGAGCCCACTATATCTGGGCAGGGGCCCTCCCACTGTGCAGCTGCAGGGCCACAGGGGTGGACACTCAGAGGGGAACAACAGGTGAGGACAAGTGGGGACCAGGCCATGACCCTGGGGTTCTGGGCAGCTGGCGGTCTCCTCTACCAGCACAGCTAGTTCCTCCCAGCCTGGCGGGTCCTACCTCTGGGGGTCCGAGTTCTTAGTAGATCCAATTGGCCCTATAGGTGGAGCCATTTTCTTATCTACTAGCATGCATTTTGCAAATATTCTTAGTTTCAAGAAATACAAAGGACTCTGGTTGGGGTGCAACAGGCTGCTGTTGCCAAGGAGCCCTCTTAGGCTCTTCTCTGAACTCCTAGCCTGGTACACTGGAGCTGCCTTTGAAGATCATTTCATCACTGGTCCATTCTGGAAGACAGTGCCATGAAGCATGGTGGGGGAGACACTTCTGGGTACTTAGACATACTCCATGAACCTGGACTCCAAAGAAGCTTCCAGAAAGCCACATGGGAGCCCCTCATCAGGTGGGCCAGCCCTGGGCTGCTGCAGACCGTGGCCTGATAGTGCTCACTGAGGCTCTTGCTGCACCAACCTGGATTCTCCCACACTTCCCAACCTTCTCCAGGGTCTATACCAGCCAAGGTGCAAGTGGGTCAGGCCAGGCCTGGTCTAGAAGTCATGGGGCAATGGTCTTCTTTGTTCGGCCACACTTATTGTTCTCCACCTATGATAGTGAACAGTGAAGGCCCTTCCAGTGCCTTCCCGGGAGGGGGGACAGCTAGGTGATGTGAGGACTCGGGTTGACCTGTGTCAACCTGGGTCAGAGACCCCACTCTCCACTATATCCACTCGTGACCCTTTCCAGAACCCCTTCCTTGTGTTGACCACATCATGTTCCATGATGCTGGTATCACTTCCTCCAGCATCTGGTGCTCTTGTTCCAATGTAGACATTGGGCCTTGGAGAGTCAGGTAGCGAGCCCTGCCAGGTAGAGAGCCAGGTAGAGAGCCAAGACACAAGTGCATCTCTCCCCAGGGCCTAAGCTCTAAGATCTCTCCTAACTGGAAACCAAATCCTTGTACAAAGCAGGGCATGCCCCCTTGGAACACTTGCCCCTTCCTCTGCTCACAGGCAACTCCAGGACAATGGTACCGCTGCGGAAGCCTCAGCAGGTGGACACGGTGCTAGCCTGCAGAATGTTCTCAGTGCTGCATCATTCCAGCAGCATTCTGCTCAGGGAGATGGGGCTGGGTTCTAGCAGCTGTGTTGCTTGAGCATGGACGGGGAGCTCACAGGCCCCGGGCCCAGCCAGCCACGTGTCCCCTATCAGGTCCAGCCCAGTGTGATGCCTGTGTCTGGAGAAGTGTGATGTGTGGCGTGCAGTATCATACGCACATGCACACACCCACCCCACTCAAGGTGTCCCTAGACTCCATCACGGAGCATCCTTGGGTCCCAATGGAAGAAACTTGAGTGGAGAGAATCTTCTAGCAAGCCATTTGCTGCAGCATCAGGAGGAGGTGGAGCCACAACCCTAAGGTGGAATCCTGGTTGGACACAGGCCAACTGTGTATATCAGTTTTGGGCAATTGTTGAATCTCCCTGGACTCAGTTTTCATATCTGTAAAATGGGAAGACACCTCTCCAACCATATATCCATCCATCCATCCTCATGATTGAGGACAGTAGAGGCAGAAGTGTTTTCTAATGAGGGGATGCCCCAGGACCAACCCCCAGAGGCAGGTCACCCACCCATCTCACCCTCTCTTTTCTGCTGTCCGCACATGAGGAGAAGCAGTTGGTCTGGAAAGCGTAGAAGCCCCATAGACGCGGCCCCATCTCTTCCCCGAAACCAGCTGCCCACGAGTGTGGTGCTGTAATTAATGGATGGCCCCCAAGGGCAGGCATTTTCCTCTCCCCCTCAGGTATAGGGAAAGAGCAGATATTTCCATCGTAGCAAGTAAGAAAAATATCTCGTTTCCCCACTTTTGTTATAAACAATGTACGACTTGCTTTCTCCTTACTCCTCTTGACCCTCCACACTGTATACATATTTATATATTATTCATAGTGGATTAAAAATGAATGTGCTCTTTACCACGGCTCTACGGCGCAGTGACAATACAAATTAACGTATGATGTACTTACTTTTCACGTGGCAGTGATGGGAAATGTTGATGGCCTCAGAGTGAGAGGTAGGCAGAGGGGAGTGAAAGGGGGGGCTGTGGGGGGGTACTTATCTGGCCACACTGTCAGGGCCCCGAGTGCTGGCTACAGAGAGGGATTGGGGCTATTCCTGGGCAGTGGCATGACTGTAGAGCTGGAGAGAACTTTCTATACCCTTTCCCACAGAAGAAGGGCCAAGCTCCCCAATGGGTCCTAAGAGCCTGCCCTCCCAGAACTTCACATCTGCACACTGACCTGCTCCCAGAGCCTTGCAGGCATTCTGTGGTCAGGCAAGTCCCTCTGCTGGGCATTCCTTCCCTCTCCCTTCTCTTGTCTCCTTCTCTTGTTCCTCTACCCACCCATCTACCCATCAATCCATCCACACATCTGCCCATTCAACCACCCCTCCACCCATCCACCCATCCATTCATCCCTCTGCCCATCTACACACCCATCTACTCACTCATCTACCTATGCATCCATCCACCCATCCTTCCCTTTGCTTGAAGAATGCTGACAAATATCTGTAATATGCCAACTGCAATGGTAGGCAGTAAGAAACAACAATTTTCAAAAAAACAAAACAAAACAAAACCCAAAGAACACAAGCTCACAATCCCTGCCTTATGGAGCTGACCATCTATGGAAGACAGGCACGGCAGTGAATTTGTTTAGCTACTGTTGATGGAAGCTCTACTAGGGAGTTTGCTACGCTGTGCCTCCCAGCCATCCTGGTGAGTCTGGGATACCAACTGGGCAGCCGTGCCACAAATTCAAGGAGATGCAGTAGGAATGAGGCATCCAGAGTAAGGGGACAGTACAGGATTGAGGAAGGTCCTGCGGCAGTAAATAGCATGGCCGGTTGGGAGCACAGAGTCCCATGTGACCAGAAGACAAGAGACTCGGAGTCATTAGAGAGGGGGCCGTGGAAAGATGTGCAGGATCTCACATCCTTCCTGGTTGCCTCTTAAAACCCCCTAATCATCTCTCCCATGTTACAAACTGCATTGACTCACAGAGTAGTTTCCGGCCAGAACAGGACCCAGGAACAGGATGGATGGGGGATCCTGACCCACGGGCCAGCCAAACCCACATTTGTTTCATCCAAGTGAAACACAGTTGTTGACAAATTGTTCCTCTGGGCTTTGAAGGCCTTCCAGCTTCCCAACACCCCCTTTCAAAGCAGTGCCTGTGGAGAGACTCTCTTAAGCCACCTCAAATTGAATCTTTGGTCAAAGGCCCCCTGAGGTGGGAGGGGATGATGAAGAGTAAAGCACAGCCCTTCAAGACCAGACAAGAGTGAAAACTCCGACGATGGCCAACCCCCGACGCTTGTATTATTTGTCACCATTTATGAACGTGACATAACTTCGTTTGCTCCTGAGAGCGTGCCTGAGCTGTGGGTGTTAGTATCACTCCCTGTTTCAAGGTGTGGGAACTGGAGTTTTGAGAGGTCAGGCTTCTCCTTGGGGCCAGAGAGGAAGCCTCAGTCTGGGTGTCAGGGAGCCTCATGATGGGGTTGTTGGGACCCAAGCTCCTGGACAGATGCAAGCTGTCTGAGCAAAGACAGAATGAGGGGATGGTGTCTTGGTGTTGGGGCACAGACTCCAACTGGGGCCTGGCGTTTCTCAGCAGAGTAAAACCCAGAAAGGCCAGCACCTTCATGCTCTTTTCCATGGGGAATAGACAACAGTGGCCATCCTTATACCATTAACCTCATCCACCATGAATAACTGTGGGCCCAAATCTGTTTTAAAGTCCTGTCTGGGGCCTCCCTGGTGGCACAAGGGGTTAAGACGCAACCTATGCAGCTATCCGCAGCCACTGCAGTACGAGTTCGAACCCTGGCCAGCAGACCTCTCCTGACTCACCCGCTGCTCACCTCAGCAGTGTATTTCAATAGATCTGCCTGTTCTGCTCCCACTCTGTCTCTGGTGAATCCTCTCACCCCCTGCACCTCTGGCCTGTACCCCAGTTCTTGTATGCATAATAAATAAATCTTAAAAAAAAATAGTCCTGTCTGCTTCTCAGAAATGGAAGCTGTTAGCGTCTTCAGTGCCATTGGGCCCTGGTGACTCCCTGACTCCGTCCCCATGTGGCTAAGGTGGCACAGGCACCTGCCTGTTTTTTTGTCTCACTCTGACGGGGTGGAAATTTGCAGCCTACCAGGGGGCTCCCCTGTACCTGAGGCTGCCTGGCTCCTCCCTTGGGGACGGGGTGACCTGCCTGCTCTGGAATCTGACTGCCCATAAGCCCCACATCCCCTTCCCAGGCAGGTCTGAAGGCATCCAGCAGGTGCTCCTGGCCCTTGTGCTGCCTGTGGCACATGGCCCCTTTTCTGTCACGAGGGTCTGATCACCCCAGCGGGTCATGCAGGGGGCCCTCAGCCTTGGACTGGTTCTGGCACCTGTGCTCATGTTTTCTGACTAAAAGCGACTAATCGCAATGTCGCTGTGTTGGTGCCAGTACCACAAGCTTCACATGGATGGATGGTTTAGCATCTGAAACTTCATCCACACTTACCTGGACTCAGAAATGTATCAACTTTTTAAAAGTGCTTTGAATATTAACAGCTTTCTGTTTGGAAGTAAATGTTCCTGTGCCCAAAAGCTCAAGCTTCCAGGTCAATTTGATGCTTGGGAGAGAGCAGTGCCTTCTGGACCACACCCACCTCTCCATAGAGTGGGCCTGGCCTGTCTCCAGAGAACATTCTTCCACATCTGTCTCATGGAAAGCTTTCAACAAACCACTCAAAAGGGTGTAAGTGGTGTGTGTGTATGTAAGCGTGTGTGTTTATGGTGTTTATGTATGTGGGATATGTGTGTATATGTGTAGTGTGTGTGGTATATGTGTATATGTTTATTATGCATGTGTGTGGTATATATCTGCATGTAAGTGTGTGGCATATGTATGTTGTATGATAGGCAATAAATATGTGTATATAGTGTATGTGTGTGATTCATATGTAGTGGTGTATGTGTGTGTGGTATGTATATGTGTGGTAAATGTGTGTGCATAGGGTATGTGTGTAGTATATGCTTGTGTATGGTGTATTGTGTGTCATTATGTGTGCGTGATATGTGTGAGTATGATTCCTGCGTAAGGGGTATGTATGTGATCTGTGTGTGTGGTGTGCATATATGGTGTGTGTGTGGTGAATGTGTATGCGTAGTGTATATGTGTAATGTATGTTTGTGTATGGTGCATGTGTCATTATGTGTATGGTATATGTGTGTAAGTGTGTGGTGTATGAGGTCATGTGTGTTTTTCATGCATAGTGGGTGTGTGTATGGTATATGTACGTATGATGTCTGTGTGGTGTGTGGTGTATGTGTATGTGGTGAATGTTAGTGTATACTGTATGTAGGTAGTGTGCGTATGAGCATGGTGCATGTGTGTGTCACTATGTGTATGTGGTATGTGTGTCTTATTAAAACACATTTTAATATGGCTCTTGTAGTAATTTGAACAATTATGGAATCTGTGTGCTTTATATTCACTGGAGATTCATTTTAAATTCAAATCTCCAGGTCTGCTCTATCTTGACTTCCTCACCTGTGCACGGGGCTGATCCACTCCTTAACAAAGCTGCCGTAAAGTTCAACTCTGCGGGTAAATGTGCAAAAGGGGATCTGAGTGCCTGGGGGTGGCAAGCCTGTGGGACCTTGCATGAGCACCGTTCTCTGTGGGGCTTCTATCAAGACATACAAGGCACATTGCCGGGCCCAACGCCCAGAGATTCTGAAAACATCTTGCAAATATACACAGGCAGGGCGTTATAGCACACACACAAATTCCCTCCTCACTTACATTGAATTGAAAACTTGTTCAATACTGATGTTTTGATGACAGAAATATTCAAATAGGCCAGAATTTTTGTACCTCTTTCGCTGTACCAAGAAATAGAGATTCAAACATAACCATACGCTAAAGTCATGATTAATATTTTAAAATTGATTGTTGGGAAAAATGTACTAAGTGCTTTTATCCCAAGTTGGTCAATTCAAAAAGGCTTTTATTGTGATGAAAGGTGATATTTGAGGTTCTTTATCTGGTTTGCCAAATGCCCAGTGTGTGGCTCCCGTGGTGATACAGTTTGCAGAGAGGGTGGCTTCCATTTGTAGCGCAGAATTTATACAGAAATGTATTCTCCAGTAATGATCATAGCAGATATAATAAATGCTCTGATGGAGGGGCAAAACCAAGGGAGAATGGAAGAACCACTATGAGCCCTGGCGACCTGAGGTTGATTTTTAAAATGTTCTTATTGAAGTAACACAGGTTTATAACATTATGTAGGTCCCAGGTGTACAGCCTTATAAATCAACATCTGCATCTGCTAGGTTTTGTTCACCACCGAAAGTCTAGTTTCCATCCCTCTAGATCTATTAATACCATGCATGGTTGAGCCATTTTGCCTCAGACCTCTGTCAACCTTTTTGGATTATAGTGCCTATGGTTTTGGGTTTGTGTTAAATATTTATTGATTAATTATTTGGAGTTCTTAACACCAAAATTAAGTATTCAGTCCATGGTGATATTCCCCACCAGTAACTCACTGCCTTATAATAAGTCGGTGAGCATGTGGTGTATGCTAGCTTTCATCCAAGCACGGCGGTTGAATCTGTAAGCTGTCACAGAGTGATGCTTGGTGGGAGCCCAGAAAACACAATGCAATTCTGAGGAGCTTGAACAAAACCTGCAAAATCTTCCTCAGACTTCCTAGCGTCTCTGTTCTTCCCCTCAAATTCTCTAAATGACCTATGTTTGGGGCCTAGGCCTGCTGGTAGACACTGGGGCTCTCCTTTCTTCTGCTCAACAGCTGCCTTTTCCGGGTTCCTTAACTCCCTGCTCCTGAGCCCTGGACACACCTTAGTGCACTTAGTGTTAACAACTTCACGAGTTGGATGGTTGCGTCTAAGGGATGCGCTTGAAACTCACTGATGCCCAGTTTAGCATTGTCTTACATTCGCTATTGTGCTGGGGGGTGGGTGACCCTTTCCTGTCCTATAGGCACCCCATAGGCACCCCAATTCTTCCCTTCAGTGTATGCATTAGCTCCCCTGTCATGATGACTAGGGCCATTTATGTTCTTAGTAAAAATCCTAAATTCACATTAATCACACCAGGCTCAGTTTTCCACTCCCAGCAACCCAGGGGGTCTACAGGAGCAGGGACCAAGCCCTACAGGTGGTCTGGGGTAACAGGAAGGCAAGAGGTCTTTCTCTTACATTTGTGGTGCAGGCTTCTCCTGATGATTACGCTCTTCTTGCTGCGGTAGATTGTCTGGAAGTACCAGCAGCAAATGCACTTTTCTTAGGTTTCATTTATTCTAAACTCCAAAGTCCATGGCTCTTGCAAATGGAAAAGTTGGTCAAATTCAGTCTTGAGTTAGATGCAACAACAGAAACAAAAAATAACATCAAGTCTTTCCCCAAATTGATAATACCTTCAAAAACCAGGCAAGGTGAGGCATGCAGGTAATCTTCCAGCTCCACACACAGCCCGTGCCCGCTTGCTCCGTGCCAGCTGGTGGACATGGCAGCAGTGACTCTGTGTGTCCTGCCTCGGGAGCTTGCAGCCAACCAGAGCCCACCGAGGATGCATTCCAGTTGAGCAGAGTCTTCAAAGAAGATTGGATTCGGGTCTATAGAGACTGGAAGTGTTATTTGGGGGGAGAGGGTAACACCCTGCGGAATGAGAGCTTTGGGCTGAGGTTTGGCTTGATGTGGGCCAAGGAGGCTCCATCCAGAGATGGCGCAGTGGGCAGTGGTTGGGACTGAGCTATGTGACTCCTGGTTTGTACCATTATTATTATTATTATTATTATTATTACACAACATTAGAGGACCAGGAAAGATCTTGGTGAGTAAATCATAGCTGAGTTTTGGCTTTAGGCACTCACTCAGGTATCCCTGGGGAGTCTAGGCAGGGGGTGGGGATGTCGGAGGAAGGGAGGTCCTCCCACCTCCCTGGGATAAAGAGCAGCTCATGCTGGAGCAGCCTCTGGAGGGAGGGTTGGAGAGAGAAAGATTCAAAGGTCTAATGGATTTGTGCTGGAGCCCAGCTGACTAGAAGGGAAAGAGAGAGCTAACTCCTGAAATCCACTAAGAGGAAGCAAGTGCTGTGGGCATTTGGGTGGAAAAGTGAGCTTCAGCTCCAAACATTTGGTTGGTCTCCAGTTTCTGAGGAACAAGACTGCTTTGCTAAGTAGATAAACAGGACTTCTGCTATTACTGATTTAGGAAAAGTGCTGAATATGCTATTTGGATATTTTCTGGGGTAAATGGTTGGACCCATTTATTTACTTGTTTATTTTTCTGAGCAAATGAAACCAGCCCTGGGCCTTGACCTCTCTGGGTGCTGGGTGGGCCAGCATCAGGAGCTGCCAGGAACTGCATATCGCAGCTTCCCAGCATTGGGGGAATGCAATTGTTCCATTACAACTTCCCAAACCAGATGCTTTCCTGGCTCCTCAAGGTGGCAGAAATGTTTGCATGTCTGCAGAGCATCAAAACAGAGAGCTCATGCAGAGAGGAGCAGGTGAATTTCTACAGATTGCATCTTCTGTTTCGATTGAGAGACTTTCTAGAAAAGTGTGATGTTAAAGCTATGGTGTTTGGAATAGAAATTCTTTAAAATTATGCTGGCCTTGATGATCTGAGAGTCCTAGTTTTTAATGATGCCTTCCCTATAGAGGTCATGAGGCCCTGGCCCCACAGATGCCTACAGCTTAGCACCTCCAGCTCTGCGGAAAGGGAGGCTGGGTCACACCCTGCTTTTACCCCCACCAACACACCCCAAAGTCGTATTTGGTTTGCTTAGCAATAGAGAGTTAATGGGGGTAAGAAAGTGAACTGACTGAGTCAGCATCGCAGATGGAGGGAGTTGGGGTGTTTTTGTGTGCAACGGGGGTCAGATCTACCCACTGTGTTTTGTAGAACTTGGGAGCTAAGAGCAGTGTCTACATTTTTAAATGGTTAAAAAGCAAATGAACAACAACAACAAAACAGCAAGAATAATATTTCATTAGACATGAAAATTACATAAAATTCAAATTTCAGTATCCATAAATAAAGTTTTGAATTGCATCAATAAAAGGTTGGAAATGTTATCTGTCTCGCTATAGGCGTAGCTACATAATATCTTGATTTTGCCTCTTGGCCTGCAAAGCCTGAATAGTCACTAACTAACCCTTTATCAAAAAAGTTCTAGGTGTTGGGGACTTTTTCTCCTGACACTTAGAAAATCTGAATTAAAAAATTCTGGCTGGGATGGAAAAATCTTTGAAATCCCTGCCCACGTTGTTATTATTTGGTCATTTACGATGTGTCCAAGTAAATTATTATTTGTCCACGTTCCTGTACTGGCTGCTGTCCTAGCCTGTGCTATTTGGTTTCTGCAAAGCAGTAATGTTGATGCAATGTTGATACTATTGGTAATAACGGCCCTGGCCTTGGAGCACGGGCTGGAAGGGGTCAGCAGCAGAACTGACGCGCTCTCTCTGCCTGCAGGTCACAGGCCTTTCCAGTGCCGCTACTGCCCCTACAGTGCCTCTCAGAAGGGGAACCTGAAGACTCACGTTCTGTGTGTTCATCGCATGCCTTTTGACAACAGCCAGTATCCCGACCGCAGGTTCAAGCGCTCCAGAGTTGACTCGGAAGCTTCTGGGAATTTCGAAGACCCCACAGCTGTCAAGGCGGGTAGCTCAGCGGAGCTAACAGAGGAGGGTGGCAAGGCCCAGGAGGAGCGCAACTAAGGAAGCAACCTGTCCACCGCAATATTCGCTTACACGGTTTTCAGATGATTCATCTGATAAAGGAGTTTGCTAACTGCATTCCAAGGGGAGGGCGAAATCATGTACAACGCCCCCCCACCCCACTAGTGTATAGAACATTTAAAAAATTTTAAAAGATATCTATATATATATTAAAAAAAAAAAATCCCAGCCCTTGAAAATGGCTGCTAAACTGTTACCCGGCAACAAGTACTTCCAAACAATGCAGGTGGGAGAAAAGACATTTCAGAAATGCTCGTGTCCTCCAGCTCAGAGGAGCTGGGGGCCCCCCTCTAAAGTCGTCTTTGTCCAAAAATCACGCTCTTAACTGAAAAACAATACTGTCTAAATGATTTAGAGCTGCCTTGAAGATGGAGGGGCGTGTTTTCATTGTTGAAAACACCTCTAGAACCTGACACCGGCCGCTGTCATTGGCCTCGAACCCTAATGACACTTGCGGGGAGCAGCCCGGTCGGTGCCAGTCAGGCTGGAGCGGTCACTGCAGAGAAAATCAATCCCGCGGTGTGGAAACTGCACTCTGGGAGAAACCTTAGCGGCTCCGCTGCGCCAGGGCTGCCGGGCGCTGCAGCTTTGCCATCTTCCATGTGCATTTCGAAAAAATACACAGCCAAATGAATCAATGGTCAGGAAGTGTCTGCAGACAAATGTCCATTGCAGGTTTGATGAGTAATTCCTTTTTTTTTTTTTTAGATCAAATTGCAATATTGAGGGAAATGCTTTTTTTCTTGCTTGTCTTTTTTTTTTTTTTTGCTTCAGTTTTTGGATGAAAAAGAAGGTTGCTGGTAAAAAAAAATTAGGAATACATTATATAAAGTGTTGTTTTAAAAATCTAGCCAGCGTGATCCATAGACACGTTGCTGGTGAGAAATAGAAATGTGGAAAAATAGATTGTTTTTTATTATGATTTTGAAAATTTTACTTGAATGAAGGCTGCTGTGGTCCTTATTATCAGATTTTTTTTTCATGTGTTAGTTTTTATAAGTGTCACAGACATGAGGCAAGATTTCTTCTCCAGCAACGCTTATGAAAAAGCTTGTATTAAAATATGGATCTAAACATCCTGCTCTCTATCGCTAATGAAGAAAACTGTTTGAGTTAAAATGTCTGTTTTTGTAAAACAAATGTGTTCTATATTTTTGTAGATTTTAGATTTTCTACTGATTGGATACTCCAAATTTATCAAGTTCTACACCACCCGGAGGGAGATTTTTGAGGGCCAATAATAAAACACTTAACTCATTTGGAAAAAAAAAAATGATTTAAGGAGACTTGTAAAGGGTTTATTCTTGAATCTGCTAGAATGGCGTAGAAGTTCAGCCGTTTAGTGTCCTTCCTCTGCGTGACATGTAATTGGTGCTGTTGCTTGTGATGGTAGGGAAGTATTAAAGTATTAACTTCTTCTAAAACAAAATCATTCAGACTTAAAAAAAAAAAGTCAATATTTCCTTGCAGGCTGGGAGCACAGAATAAAACCCCAGGGCCTTAAAAACTTCAGCTCTGCCTACAGCAGTTTACAAAAAATACTAAACTGCAATCAATGTAAATAAAATGCTTAGCGCTATCCTGAGACCAGAAGGAATCTCAGGCTAATAAGGAATCCGGTTTGCATATGCTGTCGAGAGGGTGTCATCTACCCGAGGTTTCAGTGTAAATGAGGTCTCTGTGCAACTTGGACCCATCTGGCATAGAGCAAGCTGCTTTCTTGTTTTTCTAGAATAGTTCTCACTGCCTTACTTAAATCGAGTTGATAAACTTAATGCAACTGTTTCTATGATCCTAGAGAAAGGACTGAAATGTTATTGGAACTTTCTGACTGTAGTAAGCTTTAGGATTTTAACTGCACTACTGTGTTTGGTGGCTGTGCCAGTCTCTTGCTTTCTGTGTGCTTGCCCCGCCTTTGGTATCTTAGCAAAGAAAAATATATTAAAAAAAAAAGAAGAAAAAAAAGTAAAAAGGAGAAAAAAAGAGAAGAAAAAAAAAAAAAAAACAAGAGCCACATTCCATTTCTAGCACTTTGGAAGTCTCAGTATATTCTTTGTGTCTTCTGAGCATCCTCAGATGCGACAGGCAATAATTCTGTTTGTGACACTGGGAACATCCCCTCTTCTTTGTGGCGTGTGTGTTGATTCCATTTTGTCCAGTGCTCCCATCCTTATTTCCCCCTCTGACACAGGCTTCCTTTCCAGAACATTTGTAACTTGTAATACAAACAAGTGGCAGCCACAGTGATGCAGTGTCAGTTTCTGAATGTCATCAGGTTCTCATATCTAAACATGTCAAGTTTTTTCCCTGTAACTTCTGTAGTCTGTGATGCTGGTCATAATACTGTCTACATTCCTACACAAAGAAAAAAAAATCTATCTTGGAGGAAATCTGAGATCAATAGAGTAGAGGATTTTGTTGCTATGCTTGTAACAAGTAGAAAACTTTGTATTTAAAGTTTATTCTTGGTCATTATTTATTATTATAATACATCAGTTGACAGAACTTTATTCTGGTATAGAAAGTATTAAAAGTTGTTTTTTCAGCAATGACTGTTTTCTTTCTGCTGTTAGAATAAAATGTCTTTGAAGCAGTCCAGTTTTATCCAGTGTTTTACGCAATAAAACCTCTACCTCTAAAAAAAAAAGTCATCTTTTCCGATTCACTTATATTTATTAGGGAGGGTAAAAGACCTTTTTGCAGTTTGAGCAGAGTTTGCTAAGACCTGGTCAAACCCCACTGATACAAAAAGCCTTGCCAAGCTCTGAGTGGATGTCCTCACAGCCATGTGCTTTGACAAGTCGAACAAATCCAGATGCAGCACAAACGACATATGTATGCCTGGTGTGTGCCCGTGTGTGCTCATGCTCACCCACGTGTGTGTGTGTGTGTGTGTGTGTGTGTGTCTGTGAGCTGTTTCTTTAAAGGCTTGCAGACATCAGTTTCAGTAAGATACAACCTATGGGAAGGTGAAAATAGAAGACACTTAAAGCCTTGGGATCTATTTAATCCCCTTTAATGGTAGAAAGTTTGAAAAAAAATCATTAAACATAAGGAAGTCTTTTACTTCCAAATTATGGGAGGATAATCTAAATTCTTCCTCCAGTGAAAGAAAAAAAGAACAGAGTCACACAGTAGACTGTGTGTAGTTACTGACAAGGCAGAGCTCGACATTGACTTGGGAGGATTGGAAGAGAGTGTCCCAAAATTGATGCACAGAGTGGCTTTTCGATGTGTGTGTGTGTGTGTGTGTTTATGTGTGTGTGTGCGCGTGCGTGGTGATTGTTTTGCTTTTGGTTCTAAAGGCAGGTTGCTTAGTGATTGCTGCAGCTCTGGAATAAGGAAGGCCGAGGACATGCTCTAAGAAAAGGCTTCTGCTCATACTTCATAGGAATTTGTAAGTTACCATGTTTCTTTCAGGATGCCAGACAGGTGCTGTCCTTGGATGGTCATCTGAATGGGGTCCCGGGCAGTCCTAACTGGCCCTCATGACAAACAGTAATGGTGGATACGAGGGATCCGGAAGCAGCCCCATGAGGGAAGAAGGCTGATTGCAGGGTCATGGCTTCCACAAGAGCTGCACACACCACTGGTCCCCAGCCCACATGCCTCTGGGGGTCAGGGAGGACCGACCCCTCAGTGATAGACGAGAGGTCAGGGATGGGGGCCTCTCTGAGGCTGGACAGTGCCCTCTGACAGGGATGGTGAAACCTTCTATCTGCTTTCTGCTGGCCGCACAAGGAATAAGGCATCAGGAGCTCAGAGTTTCCAAGAGACACTGGACACCTGGATTGAACGTGCAGGTTCCCAATTCTTACTTGTTTGCTGAAAATGTGTTTGAAAAACTGGGACTAGAATGTGGTTTCTTGACCCCTAGAAGGGAATGCTAGTGTGCCACCGAGAGGAATGAAGTAGTGTGCATGCCACAACACAGAGGGACCTTGCAAACGGGTGCTAAGGACAAGCAGCAGCTCCCAGGAGGCCGCACTCCAGAACAGGTAACTTAGGAGAAGCGAGTAGACTAGCGCTCTCAGGAGTGGGGGAGGGGGCAGGCAGGGGCTGCAATGAGTGAGTTCGAGCTTTCTTTTTGGGGTGATAAAAATATTCTAAAATTAGATAGTGATGAGAGTTACCCAACTCTGAGCACACTAAAAACCACTGAATTGTACACTTTAAAAGGGTGAGTTTTATGGTATGTGAATTATATCTCAATAAGGCTGTTATAAAATAAAAATAAAACTGGAAGGAGGCCTTCTAAAGAAACATCAATATATATTTCCATCAAAATATTTTGATTTCTCATATAGTTATGGAGAATTGTCAGATTAGTACCTTGTACAGAACGTAAAATCCGGGTGCACAGACTTAAATGTGAATGTCAGATCTAGTACTTATCCACTGAATGATCTTGAACAATTTAAGTGTTCTCAGTTCATTGATCATATTGGTAAAATTATTAAACTAAATGCAATAAAGTAGGGGAAATCATGTATACGTCCTGTAAAGTACCCCCACTATTGTGGTGTGATAAATTATGGATACATTTGAGGTTAATTTCACACTCACAAAACACTACGCACTAGAAAAGTCTCTGTGTCTGCAGTCAGGTGGCAAGGATCCTCCCATATTCATCCCTTTCAGACAAGTAGTCCTGCACAAATGACTTAAGTTTTATTGTTTTCTTTTTCTCACATTTGGAAAATCAGAGTATTAAAGCTTGGCATTCACAGGGGCGGCAGTGGGCAGCTGGGAAAAGAGTAAGATTCAGTGGGAAAATAAAACGGTCTTGGAGTTGGAGCTGTTATACTTGTTCAATGAATGTTTGCAGAACACCTACTGTGCGCCAGGCCAGAGCCACAAGCTGGAGATCACCTGGCAAGTCAGGTATCATGGTCTCAGATCACTGTCAAAGGAGAAAGCTGTGTTCATCCCAACAATCACCCAGGTAAATATAACATATCTGGAAAAGAAAAATCAAAGCTAACCTGGCTCTAACCCATGGAGGTGATGATGAAGTGAGATGAAGGACAGGGCAGCCGGTGGAGAGGCAGCACAGGCCAGGCCATGGGGCCTGTCCAGGCCTGTCTGTCCCTCTTGGGCGGCTGTGCGATCCTGCCTGATCACGCTAATGCCCAAATCTGCTTCTTCATCTAGTAAGTGGTCAACACAAGGGTCTTTCTGAAGTTAGGAGAGACGATAATGTGCAGAGCTGTGCGGGAGACTGTGGTGACATTGTGACACTGGCCAGGAGCCACCTGCACATGGAAATGAAGCACGTCCTGTAGAGAGGTCGGTCAAGACAGGAGTCAGCTCAGTGTAATTCAAGTTGATTTACAGGATCCGAGAGAACCACTGGCACCTTATCCTCTGGGAGGGAGAGGGTGAACATCTCCTGGGCCCAACCCAGGTTTCTGTATGGCTCTGGTTCCACCCCCTGTGGGTGAGCCTGGTGACCCTGGCAGCAGCCATGTTTGCTGGAGACATGTTCATAGAACACGAAACATCCTGCTTTGTCTGGATGAACGGGTCTCCCAGGACAGGGTCATTTCAGTGCTAATGCTAAGGCAGTTCTGGACAAACCCAAGAGGTCGGTTACCTTGGGTCTTAAGCCTCTTAAGGCCTATGTCTTGGCTGAGCCAACTACGGCTGCCCATAGCGGAGGCCAGCGTGAGGTCAGCCGCTCAGAGCATGGGCTTCAATCTGCCTGCCCCAGCACAGCGGCTGTGAGGATGGACGGTCAAGGGGAGCACACAGCACCGCCCGTGGTGCCTGGCACGTGGGCATTATTTCAACTGTTGTTGTTGATGGTCTGAATCTTTGTTTCTGCTCCGAGTCAGGTGGGAAATGGCTCAAATGTGACTTTCTCCTCCTGGCGGCTGGAAGCTGCTGGCCTGCCTAGACTGCCTTATTCTCAGATACTATTTTGTGCTGAAACTTTTATAAAATGATAACCCTGCTGTCTCTTGTAGTTTGGGATTTGCACGCTCCCCCCCCCTCTGTTTAACATCTGTATTGTAACAGTATATTATGAAAGCCTCACCTGGTGTATTGTAAGCACAATCCCAAGGAAATTAGTGTTAAATATTGTGATCTTCATTTCAGGATAGAAGGGCTGGGCATGTTGCACCAAACTAGAGGTATGTTTCCATGGGGAAGGAAAAAAAATTCATAGCGTAATGCAATATTAAAAATGTCACCCAGCTGAGCATTCCATGTAGGGGCTTGTGTAGAGTTTTAATCTCTTCACCTGTTGGCGTTAAGAGAAAAGAGAGATGGAAAGAGGGAGGGAGGGAGGCGGGGAGGGAGAAGGAGGGCTTATGTGAACAGGGAAATCACAAGCAAAGAGGAGGGGGAAAATTTAAATGATCCCAGACCGAACTGTTTTGCTGTTAATACAGAAATACAGTGCAAGACACATTTAATGGGCTCTATTTTTTATTATACTATGCTGAATAATTAAGTTTGAGGCTAAGTGTCACATGGATTTATCTTTTAATTAAAAAAGCATGGTTCACGCATATTTGAGTGGTAGTCCAAATAAATGCAATATAGAAATTTATGTTTGTTTATCTAGGTGTTAATTACCTAGAGATTGTTCTGGATTACTTCTTTTTATAAAGTGTCATAGGCTTGTGTCAGAACGAATAAAGCTTGCCCATGGAACCTTATCAATTTGCTAACTATAGTGCTGGTCTGAGGGGGTGGGGGGTTGCAGGGCAAAACTTTGGGGATTGTTGTGTATACACAGGACCCTCCCCATTCAAATCACACCAAATAAAGCAGTCATTTTAGAAAATATTTCTAGGACATAAAGGCACAAATATATCTTCGTTGTTTTACAGCCCCTTGTCCGCAGCTATTTATAAAACATGTGATTATTTATGCCCCGGGTTATGAGAAGTTTGGCTGGGAGAGGCAGCAAGAGCGGCTCCATCAATCCAGTCACCTGAGCTCTGAGAGGTGGAGGCATGCACTGGACAGGAAGTCGGGGACTGTGATTTGTCTGGAATGTAAACCACGCTGCGGTTCTCAGAAAAGAGATAAGGAAGTTGAGTGTCAGAGGTCACATCTTTTAAAATCAAAGATGCACACTGAGAAAGTGAAGCCAGCAGCCCCGGGGGCTCCTCTCACACCTTGGGCCAGCCCTTTCTCTTTGTTAGCAAAGTGATTTTTGGTGAAAGTTTCCTCAAATGACTTGGAAGAAACCTGAGGCTTTGGTCAGAGGGTTCAACCTCAAAGAAATACACTTTCCAAGAGCAGGAAAAATCCCAGACAGAGCTGCGATGGTCTAAGTGGGGTGTACTTCTTTGTGCGCGAGGTTCTTTCCCCTGCATTTTCTGCATCGCTGTGTCTTGCTGCTGGGCGCCACGCCTCCACTTTGGGCTGTCAGCTCTCCTGAAAATCAATGAAAGTAAATGCTAAATGCGGTCTGGGTGGCCTTCACCTGCTTGGTGGGCCATCCTCCCCAGCAGAGAGAACTGGGGGAGCCCTGCACCCAGCTCTGCTCCTCACCAGGTAGAGCTGGGGGGAGCCATAGAGAAGCCCCAAACTGTAACCGGCAGAGTGGAAGTCTCCCTCTCTGCTGGGGAGGGTCTCACATGCAGTTTTTTGGACTTTTTTCACTCGGAGACCTGGGGGACGGATGGGGCAGGGCTCTTGGCTGTGCGCTTGGAGAGGTGCGCCCTGCAGGGCACTAAGCTGGGCTAGGAGGCCAGGCGGGGGCGCCCGGGGCCTTCATGTCGCTGCGGGTGGGGGACAGGGCTCCTGGCTCAGAGCCTGCAGTCCCGGGAGGAGCCAGCCTCATGCATCTGAGGGTTCAAAGAAAAAGGAGCGATGATCTTCAGGGGAACTCACCTGCCCCAGGGGCGCAATGCTGCAGGCCCCCAGTCCTGAGGGCAGGTTTTAGGGAGACCAAATATGGCTCTCTGTGGCTTTGGCACTGCTGCAGGCAAGCGGGCCTTTCGTGGAGCCAGCTGATAACCCTATTACAGCGACAGGATCAATGCCTCATAGCTTTTAAATTATTGACACTTCAACTCAGTTTTCCTCCCACATCACTGCCCATTTCCTCCCCGGAATCAGAGCTGTTACCAGAAAGTGTACCCTAGCAGCACCGGAGGAGGGTGCATAGGAGCGGGAGTTGGGGGGTGTGCGGGGGAAGATGTGTAGGGGGGGCATGCTGGATCATCTCACTCTTTGGTGCCTGAGTTTTGCCAGTCGCCAGGGCCCAGTGGGGCCAGGCCAGGAGGGTCCCTGCCCTCAGGAGGGTCCCTGCCCTCCATTCCCAATGCTCTCAGTTACAGGAGGTAATTTGTTGGGAAGTGGGGTGAGGACCCCCCTTTATATCAGAGGACAGAGAAGACCCTTGGGGAGGCTTTCTGGCTGGTTGAGGTCCAGGTGAGATGTATTTAAAGAGAGCTGTGGGGCCTCCCCTGTGGCACAGTGGGCTGGTGCAGCGCTGTGAGGCTATCCACAGCCTCTGCAGCATGGGTTTGATTCCTGGCCAGCCGGGGAGGTGCTCACATGGTGCAGCAGACCTGTTGTGTCTCGTCTGCTGCTCCCCTCAGCAGTGCTTTCAGTCAGTCTGCCTGTTCTGCTCCCGGCTCTGTCTTGGGTGAATCCGCTCACCCTCCTGCACCTCTGGCTTGTACCCCAGCTCTTTTATGAATAAATAGATCTTTAAAAAAAAGAGAGTTGTGGGTTGAAGTAGGTGGACAGGTGCTGTTTGAAGATGGGATTTCAGAACTGGTTAAATTAGAGTCCATGGAGGGCCTTGGGATGCAGGTTTTGGGGCTGGAGTGACAAGAATCCATGTGCCCAAGAATATCAGCTTTAAAAAAAAAAAACACAAACTGCGGTTAAATGTGTGTATCATAAAAATTATTTTAGCATGCACACTTCAGTGGTATTTACTCATGATATACAATCACCAACTGTATTACGTTCCAAAACACCTTCATAGCCCTGAAGTAAACCCCATACCCACTGAGCAGCTCACTCCATAGTCTGCTCCCTAGCATTTGGTGGCACCGATCTGCATTCTTCTCCATGGATTTTTTTTTGAAGACTTCATTCATTCATTCATTCATTCATTTATTTATACACGCACTGGGTACAGTCAGAAGTGCGGGAGGGTGAGAGAGTTCACCTGAGCCAGAGTGGAGAGCAGAGCAGAGCAGGCCGACTGATGAACACTGCTGAGGGGAGCAGCGGGCGTGGCAGGAGAGGTCTGCCCGCCATGTGGGACCCTCGCCGGTGGCCGGGGATCGAACCGGTGCTCCTGAGGCCGCGGGCAGCTTTGGAGCCCAGCGCTCAACCACTGCACCACCAGGGGAGGCCTTCTTCTCCATGGATTTACCAGTCCTGGATGTTTCATATAAATGGATTCATACAATACACACCCTTTTGTGTCTGACTTATCTCACGATGACAACTTTAAGGTTCACCAGGTTGTGAATCCACATGCCATTCCTTTCTGTGATTGACTCCACTGCATATCTAGACCACATTTTGATTTCCATTCACTTATTGATCAACGTGTGAGTTGTTTTCACTTTTTTTTACTATTTTAAATAGTACTGCTGCGAGCATTCACCTACAAGTATTTAGGCATCTGATTTTAATTATTCTGGGCATATGCTTAGGTGTAGGCTAGAGGTGCTGAACGTGAGAGGATTCACCAGAGACAGAGTGGGGAGCACAACAGGCAGATAGACAGAAATACACTGCTGAGGGGAGCTGCGGGGAGACAGGAGAGGTCTGATGCACCATATGGGTTAACTCCCTAGCCGGGGATTGAACTTAGACTGCAGCAATGATAGCAAATCAGCTCACTTTACCACTTTGCTTGAATGCACTGGGGCTTCCCCTTACTGTAAACATATACTCCTTACCATGGCCTTCAATGTCTTCTGTGATCTGACTTCATCTCTGTTCTCTCCATCTCTAGCTAAAATAGCTTTTTGACCTTCAGACTTACCAAGCCCATTTTGATCCCAGGGTCTTGCCCTTTTGGCGCTGGACACCTCCACCTTCTTAGTTTTCAACTCAGATGTCCCTCAGAGAAGCTTCTGTCACCATTGGATCCATGTGTTTAGGCCACGTACCATGTCACAGTCCATTATCTTATTTCTATCTTCCTTGTGGCAGTAATTAATTACTCCCCCAAACTACCTTGCTTACCCTTTGGTTTACATGGTTACATGATCTGCCTTCCTTACTGGAATGTAAATTTCATGAGATCAGGGACCTGTCTTTTAGAGCCCTAGTACAAACAGAGGAAGACCTCAAATGAGTATTTTTTGAATGAATAAAAATCCCCAGCCTAATGATCTTTGATAATAATCACTAGAGTATTGTGAAAATGTTGTCAGTTCTTAAAGAAGTTTCTTCAGCGTTCTCCAGAAAGGAGACCCCAAACAAAGAAGATTATTGACTAACCTCGGGGTTGGGGTGGGGGGGAAGCAGCATCCTGGAGTGCTTGGGTGAGCTCTTTCGGCCTGCAGTGTGGGGTGTGTCTGAGGGTGGTCTTGGGGTCCCCACATTGACAAGGCTGGTGTGACATCCCTGAGCCCACCAGTGAGCTCCCCAGAACCGCAGTGGCCAAGTGGGTGGCTGGAATCAGGAAACTTGAATCCAAGCTCCAGTCTGCTAACCTGGGCACCCCCCTTGAACTCTGAGCCTCAGTTTCTTCATCTATAAATGAAGTGCTAACATCTGCTGTGCAGGGCTATTGAGAGGCAACACACGAGATCATGGAGAGGTTTTTTGCAAAAGGAAATGCTACACATGTTAGTACCACAACCATCAGCTGGAAGGAACATGTGTGCCCTGCCCATGCCACCATGGTGGGCGGGGAGGAAGGAGTCCGCAGGCTGGCCGGCATCTTTGAGGCCACCCCAGCCCCTTCTCCGCCCTGTTGACCCTGACCACACTCAGGCCTGTGACCCTGGGGTCAGTGCCTCCTCTTAATGCTTTTCCATTTCTCAGTTTGCTGACTGGGGTGATTTTCGGTGAGGTCCACATAAATACTTCAAAAATAATTCACGATGAAGAGCCACGCTTCTGGAATGGATGATGGCACGACGAATTAAACACTTTATAGGGCCGCGCGTAAATTACTTTAATGCATGTAATAGATCCGCCCGGGAGACGTGAGCCCCTCTAGGTCATGCCTCTGTGCCCCCAGAGCCCAGGGGTGGTGGGAGCAGGTGGTGGGGAGTCTGCTCTGCTGGGGCGTGAATCATTTCCCTCTCCAAAGACCTATTCCCCCAGCACTTAGGCCTTCCGAACCCGGGGACAGAGTGGGGGTGTTGCCACGTCTGACCCGGCAGAGCCAGGAGCCAAGAGCCAGATGAGGCAACGAGAGAGCATTTGTTAGCAATGAGGACGGCCTGACATGCTCCCTGCCTTCCATTCATTGTCTGCTCCTCTTGCAGGGGGTGAGAGATGCTGCTGTATGGCACCAGGCATTTAAAATATCTTGTTTCCCTTGAAAATAGGGCAGTAGAACTAATAAGGTTCCAGCTAGGGTCACCTACAAGCACCATCTGACATTTAGACTCATCGCCTGCTGGCTCAGGGAGAAATCTTAGAAATAATGGTGCCCAGTGTACCCACTGCAGAGAAGAGAAGGCTGAGGGCGCAGAGAACTCAGGGTTCTGTGCCCTCAGACAGCAAGTCGTCACACTTGCTACAGCCAAGGACTACCTACGCAATATTTACAGAGTGGTATCTGGAGATTGTTGTGGTTGCGCAATTACTGGAGTAGGTTTGTAATCCCAAAGGAAAGAACTCACAGGTTGCAGAATGTGCTGCTGTGGCCCTGTATGGTCAGGCAAAGAAGGAGAACAGCGTTCCTGCTGACCGGCTGTCATCTCCTGTCTGGGCACTTTCCTTCATGCCACGTGTCACGATCAGGCCAGGCAGGCACATGCTAGACACTGGCTATGAGACTATGAGCCAGAACCCAACCCTGCCCTCAGGAAACACCCCATGTTTGATCCTGAGCTTCCCGGACCATCTCATCAATGGGCCACCTGCCCGCATGGCCCTGTCTCACCAGGTGCCTGCGGCTGAGGGTGACCCGAGACGAGACAGTTAAATATCTGAGTGTGTGTTGAGTGAATGCATAAAAATGAATGAGTGAATGAGTACAATGACAGAGGGGTGAGAGGGTTGTGAAAACAAATAGCACGTCCAATCATCCCCCTGGGCGGCTCCAGATGAAGCTGTCCTCTGCATGGAGCTCAGGCAGAGACAACCTGGCTCCGTGGCTCATCCCTGCATCCTGCAAAGCCTGACGGCAGCCCCCAAGGTCTATTTTTTTTTGTAGAAAAACTGGGGTGAAGGCCAGAGGTGTGGGAGTGAAGGATTCACCAGAGACAGAGTGGGGAGCAGAACAGGCAGATCCACTGATCTGGCCTCAAGGATGGAGCCAAATCAGAGAGGCTGTGAAATAGCCAGCGTGTCCTGGGCCTGGGCTCCTGCAGCGAGCTCCCTGATGGCTTGCTTGTCTGGTGCCTGAATCTCACCCTCAGCTATTCAGTCTTGCATGTCAAAGACTATGGGTCTGAGCATGAGCGCAAGGGAGCAGGGAGTTCCTGAGAGCAACTGCTTCCAGGATGGTGCTGGGATGCCAGGTGATGAGCCCTGAGTGATGGGCTCTGATTTGGACCCGAAGGGCCCTAATAGGTTTAGGAGGATCGCAGGGGCCCAAAGTTTCCTGGCGGGCACTCAGACTGGCAAGCGGGCCTGGAAGACTGGAACCCAAAGAGTGGGGTGAGAGATTTAGGATGAGGCTTCGAAGCAGCTGTGCATGGGCTGGCTCAGTGTGTTTGTCCTGTGTTTTCCATTGCTGTGTAGGTCAGAAAGGGACTGAAGGATTCTGTCCCTGAGAGAAGTTACGCGAGCTGGTAAGAAAATAAATCATGGCACCCCAAGAGAACTCTCAAATGAAAATGAAAATTCTAGCTCTCCCAAGGAATCTCCAGAGGTGGCTGATGATTACTGTCCACCGGTGGTATAAATCGAGTATATCATCTCCTTCATTAAGCCTTTCCTACCCCACTCTGGAACAATTATTTCCTCTCTGTGCTCCCAAAGCACATAGCTCTGGACAAAACTGTAGGACTCACTGCAGTTTGCCTGTCCCCACCTACACTGGGATGGGCCACTGGGGGGCGGTTCATCCCTGTATCCGCAGGGACCCAGGATGGATACCTTGTGCTTCCAGGTTCTTTTTATACAAACCCCTGGATTTAAAATGCAGATTTCCTGGTTTAACATAACCATACCATCTCCCATGTTAAGTTTCTAGAAATAAACCATTCAAACTATCAAAACTACAGCTGGCTCTTAGATGGCAAGAAAGGTATGGCCCTCACAGCCTGGACACAGGGTCAGGCACGGGTATGCATCACCCAATGTCTGTTAAGTGGGGACCAGGGACCGTAGGTGTGTTCCCTGTGCTCTGCACCAAGTCCCCACAGGCGCTGCACAGTCCCCTGCAGCCACTGCGGAGTCCCCCACAGCTGCACTGCAGCCCGGCCACCAGCGGCTCCTGCACAGAGAACCACAGGGGCAAGCTCAGCTGCAGGCATCTGAAAGCACCAGGGATATAACTTCCCCAGGCACAACCCTCAATCCGCCAGAGAAGAGGGCCGGTGCTGTCAACACAGTTCCTCACAGGGTCCGAAACAGGATTGCGCTCCATTTGCCCACAGTAGCAAACGGCCCCTCAGAGCACTCAGAATCAGAGTCCCCCTGCCCTGTCTCAGGCCTCAAAGCCCTCATCTGAGCTTCCCAGACCATCTCATCAATGGGCCACCTGCCCGCATGGCCCTGTCTCACCAGGTGCCTGCGGCTGAGGGCGACCTGAGATGAGACAGTTAAATATCTGAGTGTGTGTTGAGTGAATGCATAAAAATGAATGAGTGAATGAGTACAATGACAGAGGGGTGAGAGGGTTGTGAAAACAAATAGCACGTCCTATCATCCCCCCTGGGCAGCTCTAGACAAAGCTGTCTTCTGCGTGGAGCTCAGGCAGAGACGACCTGGCTGGGTGGTTCATCCCTGCATCCTGCAGGGGCCAGATGGCGGCCCCCGAGGTCTATTTTTTTTTTTTTGCATAGAAAAACTGGGGTGCAGGCCAGAGGTGTGGGGTGAGAGGATTCACCAGAGACAGAGTGGGGAGCAGGACAGGCAGACTGACTGAAATACACCCCTAAGGGGAGCAGCTGGGAGACAGGAGAGGTCTGCTGCGCCATGTGGGTCAGCTCCCTGCCCAGGATGGAACTCAGGCCATGGCAGTGATAGTGCTGACACTTAACCCCTAGGCCGTCAGTGTGGCCCCATCCAAGGTCTTTCTAACCGTCAGGTGTGGTGAGGTCTTTCTAATTGTCAGGTGAGGACTCTCAGCAAGGCTTCCAGAACATGCCTGTGTGGTAGTCTCTGAGCACCCACCCCGCCCGGAGCCTTTGGCCCTCCAGCCATGGGTGAAGGAGGTGGTCACTTCAGAGAGAGGACTGTCCTCCCTGCCACAGTACGGCCACGGTAATCTGTGTTTCATCCCAGTCTTGTAAAAATAACAGAAAAGCCCAGATAAGTGAGGTGGGAGTGGGAAATACGGAGGAGGAGCAGGGCCGAATGAAGAGAGGATTCGGCACCTCTTCCAGATGGCTTCCCGCCCCCCACCCATTTTGATACGAGGACAGGAACGCATCATGTACCTGAAGGCGGAAACAGAAGGCTCCACCAAAGATTGGACGGAGCAAGCCAGACGCTGCGGAACACTGAAAGACACCAGCCTTCCCCGGTACCGGCTGTGAGCGCTGCTAAGAATAGACCAGGCCAGGACGGAGCGCAGCAAGAGTCTGGGGAACACCCTAAACTTTGCAGCAGAGCCCCCCCTCTGCCTCCGCCGTGCTGGGGGTGGGGCTCAGAGGGCCACAGGCTCTACCTCTGCAGGTGCACATGAAGCAATCATTTTCAGAGGCAAAATGGTTCCACATTTGCAGCAGAAAAATGGCTTTTCCTTCCCGGGGCAGCTCAGGCTGTGGTTCAGTCACTACGCAGGCACCACTATTGTGCTTGCGCTGGGGGTCACCCGGGAGAGAGAAGAAGCTCTGTCCTTGGAACGTGCGAAGTCTGCTTGTGTGGATGAGTTTGGATGGGGCAGGCGAAGTGGTGAGGCCAGAACGTGAAGGAAGCCATTGTGTCGGGGAGAAGCAGCTCAGCGTGGGTGGAGGAGAAGTAGGACAGAGGTGGGGAGAGCCAGGGTGGAGGAAAGAGGGGGTGTCAGCTGCCTAGGAGGCCACTGACCCTGGGGTGGTGCCTCTGAGGCTGCTAATAAGTGGCCAAGGGGCAATCAGCAGGGTGGGGCATCAGCCACACAGCTGGGCAGGGATAAGGTGGGCAGGGACAGTCTGCGTAGAAGCAGAGGACAGAGAGGGGGGCGGGGTGAAGGGAGGGCACCGATGGGCTCATGCAGGGGGTCAGGCAAGAGCCGTGTCGGGGTTAATCTGTGCGGCCAGCACTGTCAGCTCGAAGCCCTCTCGGCCCCACACACCAAGTTACACAGCAGGGAAGCAAGCCCTGGGGTGCTGCCCATGCTCAGGATACGGGCACTGTTCTCCCCTCTCAGGAAACCAATAACCCACTCATGGCACTGACGAGTCAGACTCTCCTTAGAGTTGCTTCTCTGGTAAAATCCTGTGGTTGGGAATTGGGGAACATCCGGGCTGACTGTTTAGAGGAGGGTAGAAGGGTGGGGCTCAGCTGTGATGGGGTCCTGTTCTGTGGGTAGGCCTGGCTGGACCCTAAGAGCACTGAGTGGGCAGCTACGTTCTGAGCCAGGCCCAGGATGGCCCAGGGTGCTGCCTGAGACCACGTGTTTGCCAGCACCTACCGTCCATCATGGGGCTGGGGGCGTCACTATGCCTGGGGCTCAGCATGTCAGGTGAGGCGTGGAAGGAAGGTCACTGACCTTGTTCATTCGCTGCTGGGTTCAGTCTCCAAATGCACCTCTGGAGCCTTCTCTGTGACTGACACTGACGCAGGGTTGCTTTGTGGAAGCTCAGTCTCTCAGAGCAGGTACAGAAATAAAACAATGTTTTTAAGGAATCTCATCTCACAGAGCAGGAGTGAGCGGAAGTGGTTTTGCTGTGATTTCCTCTGACTTGGGGCCCTAGGCTCATCTTGTAGAAGGGCAGAAGGGGGCGTCGAGCAGCAGACATCCTCTCTACTCTCCACTCCGCTCAGTGCCTCCTGGGCTGTGGGAACTGGGAACCTTCACCCTGAGAGTGACGGTGCTCGGGGAAGCCTGCCAGACACCTGGGCCCACTGCAGGTGCCCCTGAGTCCAGACTCTCTGTGCCTGCTTCTGACCAGAGGCTTCCTTCCCCTTCATCTTGGAGAAATACAGTTTTACAAGCTGTTGATCTTGAGTGTAGACTATTGTATTTTATTAATTTGAAAAGAATACTACTTTTAATAACCTCTGTAGCCAACATGCCCTCCCCCCTGTAGCTGCTAGATACAGAGAACTCCCTTTGTTTGCAGGCTCTTTAGTCTCAGGAGTATGTGCTTCCCAGAGGCCTTGCAGTGAGACATCAGGTGCTTTCCTGGGGCTGTGGAGTGAGGAGAGGAGAGGTTCATGTGCCTGTGGGGAGCAATTCACTGCAGTGTATGCACTTTTTCACTGCCACCCTAACAGGCTGGTGGCCTGCATAGTGGGCCAATCCCATCTATCAGGACTATGACAGACCCATCACCAAAGTGGAGATAATCTCTTCTCCTAAGAATGTTGCTTCCCCTAGAGCCCCCCTGGTGGCACAAGGGGTTAAGACGCAACCTATGAAGCTATCTGCAGCCACTGCAGCATGAGTTCGATTCCCGGCCAGGGAGCTACCCACAGACCTCTCCTGACTCGCCTGCTGCTCCCCTCAGCAGTGTATTTCAGTAGATCTGCCTGTTTGTTCCCACTCTGTCTCTGGTGAATCCTCTCACCCCCTGCACCTCTGGCCTGTACCCCGGTTCTTGTATGCATAAATTAATAAATCTTTAAAAATAAGGAATGTTGGGCCTCCCCGGTAGTGCAGTGGTTGAGCGCTGGGTTGCAAAGCTGCCCGCAGCCTCTGCAGCGCCGGTTCGATCCCCGGCTGCTCCCCGGCCACCAGAGGAGGGTCCCACATGGCGCGCAGACCTCTCCTGCCGCCCGCTGCTCCCCTCAGCAGTGTACTTCGATCCTTCTGCCTGTTCTGTTCCCCGCTCTGGCTCTGGTGAATTCTCTCACCCTCCCGCACTTCTGACTATACCCAGTGCTTGTATAAATAAATAAAAATAAATCTTAAAAATAAAATAAAGAATGTTGTTTTCCCCTTTTGAAAGGGCAGTATTTCAGCAGTGGGCACACAGTGGTGGGGGGCGGATCCCATCCCCGGTAGGGGCTGATTTCCACTGCCTGAGGCACAACCTGAACCCTTACTTCTCCGACCACCTGCTTCTCCAGGCCCACCTGCTTTATTTCTTTGCATGTTCCCTATTCAAGGTCCCAAAGTGGGTCTCTCCCAAAGGTTCTTTCTTGACCTTGACCATGCTATCTGTGCTCCTCCCCACCCTAGTGGTCCTTTGAGCCTTCTTTTAGACTCCTTCGTTGTCCTGGCAGCCCTTATTTCACCTGTGGGCCTCAGCAGTCTCCTCTCGCTCTTGCTGCTTCTGGCCCGAGCATCCTGACAGCGGGTGGTCTCATGGTCACTGGCCTCTGCACTGAGCCCGGGCCCAGGTTCTCACATCACTCTGCTTGTGCATCCTTGGGGCCATGGTGCTGGAGGAGGGCAGTAAATCCTTGCTGTGGACTTGGCCGATTGACTGAGAGGTGGCCAGCTTGATCCGTAGTCTGTGTGGTGTGGTGAACCAGGGATGCTCTGGGGGTTTCCAAGATCAGAAAGGGCAGGAGTATGAAGCCACAAGCAACACAGAAGATCTTCCTAGTGGGTGCCTGCCCTGCAGTTGTGGGGTCCACATTTATGACTCCAGAGCTACAGACCCAGTGACAATGGGCACCGAGCCAGCCACTGACCACCCACCAGCATGGTTTAGCAACCCCCTCACCCACTAATAGGACCATCATTTAACTGGTGGTCGCTTTCTCTACCAGGGGCCCTCCGCATCTCAAATAGCCTTGTGTGAGTCTAAGCAAATAAGGCATTATGGTTATTTTTGCATATTGGCTAGCAAAGCAGACTGGTTTAGGACTGCATTGTAATTCTAATAGCCCTTCTGAGGACACTGTCATTAAACAGATTATATAATTTAAAACAGAAATAACAGCAACGACACAATCTGAACTGGCTTATCTTTATTAGACACCACCACGGTCAGCGATGAGGACACGGGCTGACCACTGCTTCTTCCTTTTCTCCTTGGTGTCTTTCTCCACCAGCAGGAGTTCGCCGTGTGTGTCTGCATGGACCGTGTAACCGACTCAGAGTCGTTCTTTAGTCTGACCCAGATTTGAATCCCAACTCTGCCTCGCAATCGGGGCGTGACCTTGGCCGATTGCTCCCACTAATCTCTGCAGGTCTGTGGTGAGGAGCCCTGCGCCATGTGTGGGCCGGTCGCATGGCAGATGGCAATAATGCACGTGTGTGTGCGGTAAGCACGGTAATGGATAGACTCGGCCTTTCGGTTCACTGCAGTATTCCCCTAAAGTAGATCATTATTCTGTATGGAATAAATAGTGTTATCGGGCTGATATGCTTAAGGCTAATGAGCCCATGTCTGGCATCTGAGAAGCCAGATAACAAGACATGTTTTTCTCCATTGGCTTCTATTGATGTATTAATTAATGAAATCCAAGATTCCCCTTTGAGCTGGAGGAGTGTTTAAATCACTCCTGAGCTGTGTACAGTGCATCTTCCCTGCTGCCCAGATGCTGCGGGCAGCTGTGGAAGGTCAGCCGGGTCTCCGCTGGTCTGGCCCAGGTGGGGGCAGGAGTGGGTGCGGCCAGGAGGCAAGACTTACTGACCACCGAGGACCATCTCAGCCATCCAGGGCCTGTGGATTCCAGCAGCCTGGGAACTGGCTTCTGTTCCACCCCACTTTCTCAGGACCCCAACACATGACCTCTCAATTCGAAGTCTTTATGTGACTGAATATGTGCCTGGACGCAAGGTCATGTGATTCTGGGCTAGGGAGCCCCACAGTATCGGCGGGATGGTTTTGAGGGACTATGTCCTGCTCTAAGTGGCAGCGTGGCAGGTCTGTGCTGGTATCAGACACGCAGGGGTCTTAGACTTGACGGAGGTGTTACAGCTGCATAAAGTCAGCCAGGTTGTCTCCAGTCTTGAGCCTTCATTTTCTGGTCTGTGAAATGGAGATGGTAATGGTGATGACGATATAGATCCCAAAGGATTGCCTGAGATGATTGTATGAGCTGGCGTGTGTGATGAAGCTTCGGGAATAAATAATGAAGGGCATCGGGTGATGATGGCTTGTGATGACGATGATGCATCTTATTAAATCTGGAATGGGGGAGATAAGGCTGGTGACAAAATATCTCTTAGAAACATGAAAATGTATTCTTTTTTATGTCTTCTCATTGCTTTATCTTCCCTAGTAATCTGTGAAGGAGATATCGTAAAGTGATTAACACTTTATTTTCAATACAAAAAGAGAAGGGTATTGGGAAAAAGTTATCATCAGTGGTTTACATTTTCCTCAGCAACCTTGCTAGGAACATTCATTTGCTCATTGGCCCCCAAAAGTAACCATGTACCCCTGTACCCCATAGTTAACTACATAACTCTGATCTTATGGGTCAAAACATCTACCAGGTGCCTCATAGGTAACCATGTAGCCCCACAATGTACTGGTAACCATGGGGGCACACCATAGCAACCATGCACGCCTGCACCTTGCAGGAATTATGCACCCCTCCACCCATATGTAACCATGTACCCCCACCCCATAGGTCAATACACACCCCTGCATCCCTGTCCAAACCTATAGTCAAGTGGAGGTGTCTTTGCAGCCTGTTCTCTCACACATGACAATTCCCAAGACTGCAGCTGTCACCTCCCAGCCTGAAAGAGAAAAGCTACCTTGGAATGTCCTGTTTACTAGCCACCCTTGCTCCTCCCCAGAGCCTGGTGGAAAAGGGTCCCTGGGGAGCGTGGGTGTGGATGGTGCCACCACGTGTCCCCTGCCTTCACTCAGGATCTGCGACACCGCAGTGGGAGGTATGTGCCGCATGCCCTGGGCCTTGCCCGGGGAACCTCTGGGTCTCCACCCAGATTCCACTACTGGGGAGGGGCCCAGGACACCCATAGACCCACCCACTCCCTCACCTGCAGCCTTAAAGCTGCACATCTGTCAGCATTTGCCACCACAGCCTTCAGACCTTCCTTCTCTTTCTTATTTCATATCCATATACCTAATGTTTTGCAACTCAGATTCTACTCTATTTAGAATCAATAACCACTTAGAATTAAAATTCGAGCCGAACTATAAACCATAAAAGCCCTGATTATTTCATTAGTAATTTGCTAATTGGCATTAGATATTTAATTACACATTCCAAATATTTGATTAATTATTTCAGCTCTGCATAGAAAGCCGGTGATGGGGACTACATTTATCAGGAAACATAAAGCCCCGCGGGATAGTCGCAGGAAGCGCTGGTGTCTGTGTGTGCCTGAAGCCTGAACAACTGGTGTGGGGATTTGCTCGCTCTTTGAAGGAGCCCACCCAGATAGTCAGTAAGTCTAGCTTGGCAGCCACCGCCTCAGCCAGTACCTCTCCCAGGCTTTCTTCATCAACAGCACTTTCTGTTCACCCTTTTCTTATGGAGACATTATCTTTTCTGCTTTGATCTGCTTCCCACAACATAAGGAGCTCCCCCCACCCCCTTCTTACCCTCCTGATGGGCTGTTTTTTGACATGGATAAGAAGGAGCCAATCTCTCACCCCACCCCCGACCTGTGTCCTGTCCTCCAGCCTCACCCTGCAGCAGGCCCTGTCTGCATTGGACACCAGATGGCCCCCACAACCTTCTTAGAGTGGATTTGCATTAGATGCCACTCTGGCTCCCTCCCGTAAGGTGTGGGAGTGCTGGCTCTCTAAAAGAAAAAAAAAAAAAAAAAGATAATTTCAGTACATGAAAAAAAAAATGCACAAATGTTCATTTCTGCTTCTTCTGAGATTCTTCTGATGATATGTCAGCCCTGAATTCATGCAGCCCCCAAAGTGTGTCCTGTCCCTCCTCTGTGTCTGGGACCCAGCCTACTGCCACCAGCCTTACTGAAGTTTTCAAGGGAAGATGCCCAAGTGGTGTACTTAAAGCTAGGTGTTCGCAATCCGCCTGGCTCGGAGGACACTGCTTGGCTATCTGCTGTGTTGTAGATAGAACGGGTTGCACCTAGGACAGAAGTAGCACAGCCACACTGCACCCACCCTGCCCATGTGATCCTTTGTTATTGTCAGAACAGGTTGTGGAAGGTGGTATGTGGAACTTCCGGTGACCACTGCAGGGAGGATGAAGGATAACATGGAAGAGAAATCTGCAACCCACTCACAAGCCTGCAGCACAGATCAGAAGGAATCCACACCTCATGCGGGGCAGGAAGGGAAGCCATGTGCCCACCACCTCATCCAGCTGCATTTCTCAGATGCAGAAAGTTATTTTCTCAGGAACTCTATTAAGGACCCCGACTTCAGCCTCTGTTTCAAAGAGGCAAATATTCCTCTTCTCCCAGGAAGTCTTGCTCCAGATTAAATAGTCATTACTGAGTGTCTGCTCAGGTGGGTGCAAATGAAGCTCAGAGGCCAACGACCCCCTTCTGCACCCACACTTCCGGAAGGAAGAAAAGTTGATGCTTCCTGGGCCCCTGTCCAGCGCCTGCTCCTAATCAGATTCTGAGACACACCCTTAACTTCTCCCGTGGCTCAGCTCCAACATGGGGACCTGTGCCCTGCCCGTTTCATCTATAGAGAACACCCACAGAGGTCAAGGTCTTGGAGAGCCCCAGGACCAACTCCAGGAAAGCGGGTCAGAGGAGAGGAGGAGGCGGAGGTTGGCTCATAAGCAGTTAGCTTCCCCGCTCCTTATCTGTCCTCTGAGTTTTAAAATGTATCTGCATTTTAAACAACCCGTGTAAATAGATGTACCAATTTTTGTGAGAAGCTGTCTCAAATCCCTCTGGAAATAGGGTGGGTATAAAATAAAAACCAAGTACAGAAATCTCAATAGCAATTTAGCCTCCAAGATCAACAGAGAGGACCCACATGGCTCTTCTCTGGGCCTGGGCCCCCTTAGAAATAGTGGCGCTTTCAGAGGCAAGTCCTATCCCCAAAACTCCTGATGGATGTCCTGGTGGAGAACATGTAAGTTTGCACAAGCTTGTCCCCCCCAAGGGCTGAGCCTGACCTGGCCTCATCTCCGACCTGGTTGCCATCCATTCGCTGGCCTCGAGGCCCCCCACCCCCCACCCCCGTGTGCTCACCCGTCTCTGCCCTGCCTGTCCCTCATTCTGGGCAGCTACCCCATTTCCACCAATTGCCAGACCCTTGGAAGCATCTGCTCTTCACTGGCTCAAGATCAATGTTTAACAACTGAATAAAAGAGAAAGTCTCATAGTTAATTGGAAACAAAGAACTCACTGTAGAAAGATCTTAATCATCTGGGTAAATCTCAAAGTCAAGGTGTGACAGGTCTGATTAACTGATTAAGCTGATTCACTTTGCCTGGATTTCTTCCTTCTCCATCTTCTGCTTTCAACATTACAAGACCTTTAGGAGCAATGGCGGGGTCAGCCTGTGCGGAAGCCTGCCCACATCCCAGCCAGAATGCACCTAGGGTTTCTGGCATTTCTCCCACAAAATCCTAACACCATTTGGGCAATGTCAGCTGTGTGTGTGTTTGCGCCTTCCTTCTGGGGCTGATGTTTCTTTGGCTGCTTTTACCCAAGCTGACTCCCTCTCTGCCCCGCAGCCTAAGACCTGGCACAGGTTAGGTGCTCCGTAACAGCTTTCTGTTCTTGGAGGGATGAAATTGACTGACAGCCAGGGAAGAGTCCTGTGCAGATTGGAATGCCACCGACTGGTCCCACCTACATTTGATGTCAAGGCTTTTGCCTTTGGACCCCGACAATGTGGGGAAGAAGGAAGCAGGGAGAATGGCTGGGGAAAGGCACTTCTGCTGAGAGCAAAGCAAAGAGTTCCATTCCCTGAGGGGGCGCCACGGTGGTCCTCAGGGCTGGCCTTGAATCGGACAGAAAGTCACAGCTATGATGGCTGCCAAGACATGAGAGCAGCCACCCAGCCAGGCTCCACCCAAAGGACTTCTCATGCAATGTTTCACCTTTGTATTTTTTACTTTCAGCGTCTTGGAGCTTTTGAATGGTTACTTTCAGCGTCTTGGAGCTTTTGAATGGTTCTCTCCCTTTAAGACTGGGGTTGGTGGGCAGTAGATCTTGGAATGTCAGGTGAAGGGATGGGAGGTGAGTCTCCAGAGGAGAAGGTTCCTGGAGCCCTTTTTACACGTACTCATCAGTTTTTGATAAAAATGCTGAATTCCACATCATCTGGGAGTAGGGTCCTAATAAGAGGCCACATGGGCATGTACAAGCTCATTGTGTCCGGGGTCCTAATAAATAAGATGTATCATGTCCTCCAGGCCCTGCAATCTCGTGTTGAAGCCAAACACTTGCAGCCTCCCCACCTTCGCTTCCCATGCCTGCCCCAAGGTCGTAGAGAAGGTGAGCGTAGAGAAGGTGGCTGGTACCTTCAAATGCCCCCTCCCCCACCTATCACTGAGCACTATGTCTTGTCAGGTACTGAGCCAGCATCAAAGTAAAAAAGCAGTTTCCCTACCCTCATAGACCTTACTGGCCACTGGGACACACACCATCAAATTAGAATATACCAACTTCCAACCATGGGTTGGGTTTGCTAAGAGGGGCAGAAAAGACACTAAGTTGAAGAGAACAAATAATAGCATGTTGCTGGCCCAATTACAGGGAGGATGGATGTCAGAGGTAGCCTTACTCTGATGTACATCATCATAAAAAATATACATCTTGACAAATGGAGAAAAAAGTATTTAATGGGGAGCAGAACAGGCAGCCTGACTGAAATACACTGCTGAGGGGAGCAGCGGGCAAGACAGGAGAGGTCTGCTGCGCCATGTGGGTAGCTCCTTGGCCAGCTGGGGATCAAACTCATGCTGCAAAGGCTGTGGATTGCTTCATAGTGCTGTGCTTAACCCCTTGCACCATCAGGGAAGCCCAGAAAAAAGTATTTAAAAGTAAAAATGAGTGCGGTGACTTCTGCTTTCTGACGAGGTATGTTTGTGAGGGAGAGGAGCGCAGTTCCTATCAGCAAGGGAGTAACTGGCCGCTGCCCTGAGGGCTGACATTTGAAGAAGCAGGCCCTGATGGTTCTGCAGTTCTGCAGAGGCCCTGCTGGAGACAGGCCCACAGCGGCCGGGGGTGGGGGGGTTGGCACTGAGTCTGGGGTCAGGGGAAGAGGGGTCCCGAAATACACTGCCTAGGGGAGCAGCGGGAAGACAGAAGTCTGCTGTGCCATGTGGGTAGCTCCCTGGCTAGGGATTGAACTTGTGCTGCAGTGACTGCTGATAGCTTGGTAGTGCTGAGACTTTAACCCCTGCTCCAATAGGGAGGCCAGAGAGTTTGAAAGAAGAGACTACGACTGAGTTTTAAGTGAGCTGCTCTGTGAAATGTGGTAACACCCCTTCTGTTCCTGGTACCCCCACCTCCACAGTATTCTTCTGCATCATTATCAAAACCCTCCCCGAGCAACTCCAGTCACTGGGCCTTTAGGTGGGAGGAGAAGGGAGGTTAAGAGGATCGAGGTCTGGATCACTTCTGCCTGAAAATAGAGTGACACCAGAAGCTCCGAATTTGACTGAAGCCAGAAGTTGGAATCCTAGGCCCTGGGACTCCAGGGAGGATTTTGGGGGTCATGAGGGTAGGGTTGGGGCTGATGTTGACTTGACATCTGGATTACATTGAGGAGCAGGGCTGGGACTGGGTGGGGTGCTTCTTTATCTTCTAACACTACCACTGTCAAAGTTTCTAAATCTGAACACTAATCAGATTTTAAGCAGGGGCAAGAGAATTCTGGGGCTGATTTAAACAAAACCTTTCATTAAATCTGTGTGTTCAGCACGTGGCATTAATGGCTACGAAGTGTGAACAAGTGGTGTCCCGCTGACCCTGCTTTCCTGAAGGACTGCGGGACACGGGTGATGAGCAGGGGCTGCGGGCCTCCCCAGGGTGGGGCCGAGACATTCGGAAGCTGCTTGTCTTAAAAGGTTCTCAAGATGGTGCCCCATGGTGTCTGTTCCCAGAGCCCGTGCTCAGCAAATCCTTTGTGCACAGCCAGGGACAGTCTTGTCTTCTTATCTGAATTTCCATGTATCCCAAACTACCTAGGAGCATCCTTTTTATTTTTTTTTTAAAGATTTATTCATTTATGCGTACAAGGACTGGGGTACAGGTCAGAGGTGGGGGTGGTAAGAAGATTCACCGGAGACAGAGTGGGGAGCAGAACAGGTAGATATATGGAAATACACTATTAAGGGGGGGCAGCGGGCGAGCCAGGAGAGGTCTGCTGTGCCATGTGGGTCAGCTCCCTGGCTGGGGATTGAACTCATGCTGCAGTAGCTATGGATAGCTTCATAGTGCTGACCCTTAATCCCTTATGCCACCAGGGAGACCCTACTTAGGAGCATCATCATGAAGACTATGTGTTGGGGGTTCTATGTCCCCCAACCTGGCTGATCCATCATGGGCCAGCGTTGGGGATGCATTTCAGCTTCATGGCTTCAACCTGCTGTTATGTCTGTTGCCCCTCATGGGTTCAGAGGCAGAAACTGCCTGTGAAAGGGTGTGTTCTTAAGAACCACACGAATTATTCCATACATTTCTACAGACTTCTCAGCAGTGGCACTTGACATTACCAGCCTGAGGCTCTTTGTTTTGGGGTCTGTGCTGTGTCTCTACCTGTCAGATACAGGTGGCACATCCACTCCCCTCCCTGGGACTGCCGGACTTTGCCCAAGCAGGGTAAACATGCCCTTGGTTGAGACCCCTGGGTCTATCAGAGGCAGCTCACAAGAATCTGCCCTCAAATAACTTAAAATCTGCAATGAAAGGGAAGCAGGTGCCCAGAAACAGAGGCCGGAAGTCAGAGGCGCCGGGAGAGAAAGGCGCCTGCAAGCCCTTTAATAACTCTCCTGCTGGCTGCAGTTCGGCTGAGTCCTTTCTGCTTTCTTCTTTCCTAAGGACTATATTTCTGAGGTCCCAAGTGACACATTTGACTCATTAAGCCTTCTTAATTCCCACATGAATTATTGCTGGAAGGTCTGAAGGCCCAGTATCTTGCCTTATTACACCTGTAGTTATGAGCAGTAACTATGGCCCTTATTACAACATTCAGCGCCAGCCATTAAATTCCAGGCATGAAAATGATTATTTCACCCCCAAATCCACTTGCCCTGGCAGCTTTCCACACATGTTCTCATACCAGCCCGAGCCTCGGAGACCCTCTCAGGTACTAGGACCTCCGAGGAGACATCAGTCACCTGGAATTCTGCTCCTGGAGTCCAATGTCAAGGCTTTCCGAAGTGTTGGTGCTGGCTAACATTCCAATACATAAAGCAAAATCCAGTGCTGCCATTTCACCAAAGGAGTTTCTCTACCCTGCAGAAGGGGCTCAGACCTTCTGTGTTTAGCTGGAGGCTAAACACACACTAGAGGAAGCAGAAAAAAATCATCTAATTTTCTCAATGGAAGCCAGTGCAGTCAGTCTTTGCTGTTCGCACCGAAGAGGCATCAGTGTGGTCCACCCTCGGGGTCCTCAGCCTCAACAGGCGAGTCCCCACAGGCACAGGGAGGCCAAGTGGAGCGAGTTCCGATGCCTTCAAAATAGCGAGAACAAGAACCCTGCTTCATTTTCGTGGTTTTTATTTCACTGATAATGAGGAATCGGCCCTCCTTTTCACTGGTAGACATTCTTGAAGGTTTTAAAATCTGAATGTTAATGCTGCTCCATTGTGCCATGTATAAACAGCTTGTGGCGGATCCAGAGCCTTCCATTTGGAGTCCACCCTTGAATATATAAAGAGCGAGGGGCAAATGGCAAGGGCACCGGGGGCTGCAGAGGAGCCTTCACGAGGAGGGAGGAATCAAGAGGCGCCCTGGTGCCCGAATCTTCCTCTCCCAGGAAAGAGTTAACAGAAAGAAATAAAATCAGATATGTGTAGCCTCCAGACGTCCATTAAAGTGCAGAATGCTGTTTTCTATCACAGATTATATGCCAGATGTTCAAACTATCTCTAATCATTGCAGATGTAATGGAGTAGAATGTTGCAGTTTGTGAGTTTACTGGCATTAATCCTATATACTGCACGAGGGAAAAGATTTTAAATATATAATTATATCTCATTAATACTCAGGTTTTATTTCCTTTCAATGGAACAGGACTTATTAAAGCAACCATTTACCGCATGTTTTCTTTCAGTGCCGGGCCTCGGCATTATCCTGTGTGCATCTGACATGTAAATATGTACTAACCTGGGTGCAGCAAACACCCTGGATGGCAGTGACTCCGCTGCTCCCAACATTCACTTTTATATGCATGAGATGTTTTTATATTGTAAATTGATAAGAAGGACTTATCCACATTCTTTCTCAGTTGCTACTCAGATTTTCTTCACGCCAGAAATATTTGTATTTCTTCATTTGAAAGGAAATTGCCTGTGCGCGGGTTCTTTACTGCATGTTGGGAGAAGGCGCACCCGGGGCTCCGAGGGGGCTCCGGAGGAGGCTAGAGCGAAGCCAGCTCGGAGCCCACATTCTGCAGAGCCGCGTGGGATTCGCCAAGCAGCAAAGTTTGTTTTTTTTTTTTTTTCCACGTTTCCCCCAAAGAATTACCCCGATTAGATTAGATCTCTGAGGGGATGTTAGGGTGAGGAATAAAAAGCTTCCTTCCCAGCACCCCGGTTCTTCTTCCCTAAATAAAAGTGCCACCTTTTCACCAACCAACTCCAGTGGTTCAAGATGAGGAGTGCCAGCATGGGGTTGCCCGCTGGCTGAGCCAGGTCCCTCCTTGCTGAAGCACTTCTGGGGTGGGGTGACTACCTGCCCCTTTGTGGGCCAGCGGGGTCCTCTGCAGCTTCCTCCCTGGGTGATTGTGTCCTCTCCGCTACCAGGTCAAGTTCCCTCAGTCAGGCCCACACTAGCCCCTTGGGTGGACGGACACATGCTCCCCTCCATCTGGAAAGCTGGGGTTTGCTTCCCAGCTCTCTGACACACTAGCCCCTTGGGTGGACGGACACACGCTCCCCTCATCTGGAAAACTGGGGTTTGCTTCCCAGCTCTCTGAGTTTTCAGGAATCCTGCTTTTGTACTATCTTAATTCACGTACAAGGACTTACGGGGTCATTCTAGTAATGGACACCCAAACTGCAGGGACCGATCCTCCTTGTCACTGAACCACCTGGTCCAGTGCGTGACACTAAATAATGGGCTCCCTACCTCTTTCTTAAATGAGAGAATAAAGGACTACATTAGCAGAGAGTGGAGGCCTTTTGGGAAAAGCTGGGTGGGGCGGACAATTTAGTACTATGTCCTTAGCTATCATTTTTGGCGTGGAAGAGAATTTGATGGATTCTGTAATCACGAGATTGACGAGACAGATGGTCGCTGCCAGGAATTCAGCGAGGGCCAGGGTGATGGAGAGGCCAAGCCTCTGTCAGCGCCCGGCGTGGGTGAGCGGGGGTTGTGGGCTGCTCAGCCGTGGCCTCAGTGCCTTGGGGGCGAAACGCCGTGGGGTGGAGGAGGCGAGGGCCAGCCTGAGCAGAATGGCTGGAAGCATCTGGAGGCCCTGGAAAATCCCAGTGGGAGAAAAGGGGGTGCAGACTGTAAGAAACAGGATAAAGAGGTGAGCGAATGAGCAGGGGAGGCTGCAAGGTGTCTGAATTCAGTCCAGTTCCTCAAACTCTTTTTTGGCTTCTGTGTTTGTTTGTTTTAAATACTTAAGCTACTTTTGCAAATTGCCAACTGGATGAACAGTCTTAGTCTCTCTTTCTCGTCTCCTCTTGTCTTCTTGTCTCCTTGTCTTCCTCTTCACCCCTCCTCCTCTCCCCCACCCCCCACAATTCCTGTGGGGCACTAAGAGCAACAGGAAAACAAACAAAGCCTAGCATTTGCTTCCTGAGAGATGACACTGGGAGGGGCAGACCTAGAAAGTCCCATGGAGAAGATTCTAGGTTAGGATTATGTCAGAGCTAGAGTTGGTGGGGTGGGTTGGGGGAGCTAGTCTTCTTTCACCTTTCCTGTCTGCCAGTCCTGGAGAGGCTGGGACACAGACAGCAGAGGAGCGGGGCCTGGACTGAGGGCGGCTGGGGCTGGAATGAGTGGCCTGGAAGGGGTACAGGCAAGAGAGCTCTGAGACTGCAAGATGGGCCACATCCTCTGTGGACACCCCTTGGGGAGTTCCTCTCTGCCCTCCAAGGCCAGACTTCTGGGGGCTAAAAGCTGGAGGAGGGCTGTCAGGGCCAGAGGGCAGAGTTGGGGTAAAGTGAATGGACAGTAAGAGGAGCCCTCAAGTGTTCTCCTGAGGCCCCAGCTGAGCAGCATCAGCCTGGGCTGTGCCAGGGCAGTCAGGTTTGGGTTTAAAGAAAAAAAAAAAAAAACAGAGAGAAAAAAGCAGGGCAGGTTTGAAGACATGTGGCTCAGGTTTAACCCTGGCCAGTGCCATCAGACACAGTGGCTGCCTGCCTGGCTCTGCACGATGCGGCGCAGGCCAGGCTGGTGGGCTCATGTTTTGGTGTTGAATCCCGAGCTGGTTTTGAAAGCAGACCAGGTCTGAGCTCCCACTGGCACCAGGCAAGTCCAAGCCTCCACCACACCAATCAGGGCTTGGAGACAGCTAGTTTGGGAAAAGGACCCATCAGGTTTGAAGGCAGGTATCCTTTGGGGGTTATAAGCAGAGGCTTCAGTCAGCTTGAAGGAGGCTTGACTCAACTTGGGAAAAGCTTCAGAGACTCACCCAGACTTTTTCCTGAGAGGGGCTTTGATGCAGCCCCCCAAGACCTCCAGAGACCATTGCAGACCTCTGAGACCCTTACTTCAGCTGCCTTCCTCGGGGTGCCACTGGCCCATTGCCAGGTTCTGACCCTGCCCTGCCAGGCCTTCGCATTGCTGCCACGCTGCTGCAGAGCAGCCTCAGCTGTGCTCCCTGTCACTACCCCCAGCTGCCACAGGTTAGCCGGGTACTGGTCTATAGCTTACCCATGTGCCACCAGCTCAATGCTCTCATCAGAGGGACAACACCATCTTGCTCAAGCAGCTTCTGGTCTGGACAACTGGACACTGTGGCCACTATCTGGGGAAGCCCAGCCAGCCACCTGAGGCCTTTGAAAGCCTTTATTTCCTCCAATTTCTCCTTTGTAAATAAACCACTGCCATGTTTAGCAATGGTGAGCGCACCAGGGAGAACCAGAGAATCGTGACCTCTCCCCACACTTGCTCACTGCCAGGACTGTGTGGGCACATTTAGGGACAAGACCAAAGCGATGAAGCAAATGTGGAGAAGGGAAGATGCAGGTGGTCACTTCAGAGGTGACAGCTGAGCCCTCCAGAGCAGGGGTGGGAAAGGAAGTTAGTTGAGCTCTGAGGAAGAGGCTGGAAGAGAGAGCTCACACCTTTTGAAGGAGGATGGTTACTGTCCCCCTCCCCCACAGTTTTTCCCATCACTTCATTGAACACACGTTTTTCAAAGCTTTCTGTCCATGTGTCTGTCTGCAACATAGGACTGTTCATCCTGGAGTATGGGGCCAGCTGGGGTGGAATGTCTGTTGATTGCAGAAAGAAGGAAAAAAATACATGGCTGGATGGATGATTGATCAAAGTGGGCATATGCCATCCTTGTGGCATTGGGGTAGATGAATGACACTTGAAAGGATTATAAGGCACAGCATGTTAGTTTGTCTGAGGGGACCCTACAAACAGGTAATAAGGCATTGGAGCACCATCCAAATAGTTGTTGGGGGGTGTAGGGGTTGCAGGGGACACCAGTTGGGTCTCCTCCACACAGGTAGTCCTGGGGAAGGCACCTTGTCCTGAGACCTGGCAGGAAGGCATCACACACAGCCAGCTCCTGTTCCACAGAGGGGCAGAGAGACCCATGCCCAGGATCTGGCCCACTGCTGGCCCACAGCAGGTATTTCATACTCGCTGAGTGAGCAATGTAAGTTGCTTTTCACTGTTGGGACTGTGTGAGACTCAGAGCAAGAATTATCCATTTAGCAGCAGAATTTTCCAGAAGGTTTCATGAGAATGTGTTCAGATTTGATCCTCTATTCAGGCTTGCTTAAAGGCTCCTCTATTCCACATCATGGGAGACCTCCATGCTCTATATTGAGATCATGTTCTGACTTTCTAGAAAGTTCTGGGTCTGAGGCCCACAGCTGGGCTATCAGGTGTCCATTGACAGAGTTGTTGACAGACATGTCTCTTTGTCCAGCTCAGCTGAACCCTCTCCTACTCCTTCACTAAGCAGGAGCCACACAGCTACATCTGTTTCTCCTCCACTGTACTCAGCTCCCAGACTCAGAGTCTGCCTGGCTATGCTCCTCAGCAGGGACCACCTTTCAGTGATGCCATGATGGTGGGAAAGTCACTTAATCTCTACACATTCACGTACTCAACTTGCAGGGCTGCTTAGGGGAACACATGAACATCTACCTGTAGAATGTTCAGAAGGAGGTCAGACTCCATAAGAGCTGCAGGTAGGGCCCCCAGCAGCAGCTCTGAGATGGAATTCATGCACAGTAGGCACTGGGAAATCAACACCTGGAAGGGAGGGGCTGTCAGGGACCAGTAAAAAGGGAAAAGTCAAGGTTTCCTATGGCCAACTCTGCAGAGATCCCAGGGTCAAATTGGCTCTTTAGAATTTCCTGAAGTTGGGCCAAGATGACAGGGCCTTTATATTCCTTTGTCAATAGTCTCTGGATGTGGCATGACCTTGCAACTCAGACCATTCTGGAAGGAACTGACAGCTGGAAGCTGTCAGCTGAGCTTCCAGAAGCTGGGACAGCATGTCCTTTAACAAAGGGGGTCTGGGCAAAGAGTCATCTGCCCACCACTGTCTGCCCTCAGGCTGTGAAAATCCACTTCATGTGCATCCAGAACCAGCTCTCCCAGGATTCCTGTGGCTCTTTCATTCTGGGGGAAAATAGAAGAGGAAGGTTAGTGAGTGAAGGACATGTTGGCTCTGCCACCACAGCTGGTCTCAAGGCCCGGACTGATGCCTCCTGCACCATCCATTCTTGATTGCGCTCAGCCTCAGGCAGCACCTGTGCTGGCATGAATGGCCACTCCTCAGTTGCTCACCCTTAAAGGGTTTGAGGACTTAAGTTTCTGGTCACCCGGCTTTTCTCAGGCCAGGTTACTGTGCTTATCCATTTAGCACCATCACCAGGCAATGCATATCCAGAATGCCAAATACACAGAGCATCTGCTATTCCTTCTCCCCTCCTGGCATAAGAGCAGCCTCACATCCCCCCATGACCAGGGCCAATCAGCCTGTGGGGGAGTCAGCTGCTCTTCTCCTGTGTTGTCCCTTGATACTGGTGTCTGAAGTGCTCAGGGGGTACCTTCTGGTGGGAATATCCCCTTTGGGAGCTGCAGAATCTAGAATGGTATGGACCAGGAAGCACAAATTTTTCCAGTGGATCACTGGGGTGAGAGTAAGTAGAACCATTCCTGCTCTACCTCTGGAGCTCTGGTATCTCTCATGTCAGTTATACAGTTTCCTTCAGTTTTTGACTCAAAGTGTACTGCATCCTGGTTTCCTCAGTCTTGGAAAGGATTACCTTTATTTGGCACCTTGTTGGCCCCTTCAGAAGGCTGTTCCTGTCTTCTATCATTCTGGAAGCTTCTGAGTGAGGCGGTGCATTATATATTCAGGGAGTCCCGTGTATATAGGTCCTCAACCACATCTCCTTTGTTATAAAACTGGTCTGATGAGCTGTTATGTGGATCCCATCCTGGGAGCTACAACCCAGGTGATGTGGCTATGATTTGTGGAAAGAAAATCCAAGCCTAAGATAGGTGTTGTCTCCTGCCAGCAGGAATTGCTAATCTTTCTGGGAAAGAAGCAGGCTAATGTAGTGAGTTTACCACCTTCTACCACTTGGTTTCGCAGGGAGCAGTGCTTTATGTGTGTCTCAGGGTTTGCTGCTGTTGGCCAGGCAGGACATTTGGCCGTGGATGTCACTTTGGTGAGTGGGAAGCCGTGCATATCCTCCATCACTGACTCCATCTATGTTCTTTTTTTTTAAGATTTATTTTTATTTATAAAAGCAGTGGGGTACAGGCCAGAGGCATGGGAGGGTGAGAGAATTCACCAGAGACAGAGTGGGGATCAGAACAGGCAGATGGACCAAAAACACTGCTGAGGGGAGCAGCAGGTGCACCAGGAATAGTCTGCCACGCCATGTTGGTATCTTCCTGGCAGGCAGGAATCAAACGGGGGCTGCAGAGGCTGAAGACAACTTCACAGCACTGCGCTCAACCCGCTGCACCACCAGGGAGGACCCTCCATCCATGTTCTTAACATTGCCCATTGCACAGCATTGGGGTGGCCAGTGACAGGCTGATGCCAGTTGGCCACACCCTTTTATCTACTTGGCTATTTAGACACTTCTGTGTGATGCTCTTTGGTGAGGATTCAAATGGAATGAAAATCTTCATGTTCATGTCCACAAATCAATACATGTGCCTCTATCAAGAAACTCTTATCCCTGATCTTATCATTTTAAAATGTAGGTATTATTACTATTTAGATATGGTGAGGGCAACAGATCGGAAGATGAATGCAGTTGAAGAGGTAGCTGGTTATTCACAGTTCTCAAGAAAGCAGGCACCCCACACCAGGCAGGGGGAACACCAGGTTAGTCAGGAAGCAAAAGGTGAGGGACCAGTGTGGGCAAGAGACTTTATTGTGTTTTCCTTGGGAAATTATGGGCAAGGCAGTATATGCAAGTTAGACAGGTTTAAGATTGGGTAGCTTGAAAAATTTTAGTATGCTCCAGAGTGTAGGATTGTCCTGAATTGTTTGTACCTAAGCCTGAGGTCATTAGGGTGAGGGGATATTGGCCCCAGGGTGAAAGAGCTGTGAGCATGCGATACAGGAGGTGGTTGGGGAATACTGCTTTGGGCTGGTTGATTTGCAGATACAAGCAAGCCCATGGGGCCATATCCTGATATCTCTAAAAATCAGCTAGCCCTGAGGATAGCCTCTGTAGGTAAGCAAGAGCAAAACTTTCATTTCATGATGTCAAAACAACATCAAATGCACAAAATTAGAAAGAAAACATGACTAATCTGCTAATTTCTCTCATTTGAGGCCTCTGATCATCTAGCCTACTTCTGTGTCCATGCAAGTTGGATGACCGGAATGCTGCCTAAACTCTGCCCATTGAGAGTTTCCCCTCACTGCTGTCTTCCAATGTCATTCCTGAGTAGGGCTGGGCTATAGCTATTGTCCATTTTCACCCTTCATTTACTTACAGAGTTGACCATTTGCAAATTCAGCCTAAGTTTTTCCCTGCATTGTTGGATGTCCATAAAGGATCCCCTAAAGCCATAGAGTGAGCTCGAGGAGAATTGCTAGTATAAAGTAGTAAGTGAGATGAAGGTCAAAAGTTACCTTCATACAAATTGTCTGGCCCACTGTGCTTGGTTCTAGATTTACTACCTCAATTGTAGGGTTCACCTGACATTATGATATGGTGGGGCCTGGCATGCCCTAATACTTGGGGTCCATGGCCAGGCATCCCATCTTTACCAGGACCCTATAGTCATATGGGGAAGAGTTTCCCAAAAGGCATATTCTCTGCTGAAGATAGAATGGCCTTGATCCCCAATCCTAAGCATCTAGGTTGTGATTCTCGCTTTGGAGTTTGCTATAAACTCCAATAGCACTACTCCCCTTCGCTGACTACTTTTTAAATTTTAAGGTCTGCCAGATCTTAGCATCCACGCAGTAGAGCTGCTTGTATTGAAGGCTAAGCTCAAAATTAGGAGATTTTCATATCACCTGTATATAGGTAAAAGCAATATTTCCAAATGCAGCAAATGCAAAGATTCTAGATAAAGGCATTTTTTTTTTTTTTAATGGTAGGAAGCATGCTTGGGAAGGGTCACCCTTGGGTGTGGTGGCTCTCTGCTGCTGAGGGAATTCCAGACATGGCTCTAGGAGCAAAAAATTGATCAGAAAATAATTGCACAAAATGATGATTTCACAAAAATAGCCAGGGCCACAAACATGTCCTCAAAAGGTAAGCAGGACATATGATGGTGCCTACCCCACCCACGCTCATTTTGCTTTTCTGTTTTCATTAGTGTTTCTCCCTGTTCCTCAGTCCATACATAGCATTTAGCAAGCAGGTGATGATAAATATTGTTGAAAAGACACACTAGGAAGAATATTTCTGGAGCCTCCTTTAGAGAAATTAGCTTGGAGCGGAGCAATAGTTGGGGTTCACTGACATGTGGGGATGGTGGACTGAATGGAATTCAGGGGCTTCTGGATCAGGTAGCCTTGTGTCTGCTGGCTGAGTCGTCCATGGTGGGAAATGTGGCCAGAGCAGGCTGAAGTGGGGACGCAGGTTGCCATCTGGACTGGTGGTTGGGGTTGCCATGTTGGGGTGATCTGGGGACAGCTATGGCAGTGGGCATCCTGTGAGACATTGGCCAACAGAATAAAAGGGTACATCCCTGTCCCTATCAACATGAGTTGGCCATTCTGCAGGAGAAGCCAGTCAAGAAGCAGATCCCACCAAGATAGGACGCCAACATTTAAATAACCTGTTAAATGGCTTTTATTGTCAATAATCTGATTTGCACTCAGGCAAGACAAGTTGGATGCTTTTGAATGGCCTCAAATACGTCAATATGTAACAAGAAGATAAGGAAGAGAATTAGGTTCAGCACCCAGGCTTTTGCCTTACATCTTTCATTTTCTTGGCTAGATTGCTAAATAGTTTTATATGGAACCAGAAATTGCTGCCTAATGCTAATTTGTGAGCGATACAATCAGTGCTGAGGTAAATGATATAGAGAATTGATACTGGAATAAATTGGGATGTGTCCCTTTAAATAACAATATCGACATAAGTTTGGCACAAAGGGCAGGGGTCTTGGTTAAGCAACAGTGCAATTCCTGAGAGGGGAGCCTGGGTGTAGAACCAACAGGCATGGAGTCAGAGGCAGCTGCTCTCCACTTCCCTCCACCCGCCTTGCCCTCACTTGCCAGACCATGACCTTGGCCAGTTACTTTACTTCCCTAGCCTTCATTTTTATGGGGATGCATGATCCGGTGCGTGCAAAACACTTACCACAGCATGTGGCCTAGAACAACAATAAATATTAACTGTTATTTTTAATTTTTTTATATTATTTTTTAAAGATTTATTTATTTATACATACAAGAATTGGGGTACAGGCCAGAATTGTGGGGGCGGTGAGAGGATTCACCAGACACAGAGCGGGGAACAGAACAGGCAGATTGACTGAAATACACTGCTGGGGGGAGCAGCGGGCAAGTCAGGAGAGGTCTGCTGCGCCATGTGGGTAGCTCCCTGGCTGGAGATTGAACTCGTGCTGCAGTGGCTGCGGCTAGCTTCATAGGTTGACTCTTAATCCCTTGCACCACCAGGGAGGCCCTGTTATTTTTTCATTATGGTTGCTTGTCTCCCACCTGAAGGACTGACACTGATCTCCAGGGAAGGTAGGGTAGGGGCATCTCTGGAGGGTTAAGTCATGCCTGCATGGAAGCCTCCTAGTTCTGAGCCTGGCTAAGGAAACCTGGGCATCAGGGCACTAGTGGGTTGTGGCTGCAATTCCAGCAAAGCCAGAAGAGCTCCTTGAAGTGTTGGGAAAACCTCACATTCTTCTTATAAATTCCATAATCTCCTGTCTCCCAAACCCACCCCCACAGCTGGGATCTTTTGGAAGGTGGGGGCCCCTGGATCTTCTACAGCAAAGCAGTGTGGCAAAGTGTCACCATCTAGATGCTCTGAGAATGGAAACCCTGTGTCTGGCTGGCAGTCGGAGCATCTTACCTCCTCAAATCTTGCAAAGCTTTTGGACTTTATATTCTATTTTTGTGCAATCATCATTCTGATCAATTTGTTTGCTCCCTGAGTAGAGATGTGTTATCTTCTCATCTTTCAGCGACCAGCATAGTACCTGGGGTGAGGCAGTAAAAATGGGTCACATATTCTAACCTCTAAAGAAAACTCTGGCGTGGTTGGCAGCACCCATTGGGCTGCCATTTTAGGCCACGAGAGGAAATTCGGGGTTAATGGGTTCTGCCTTGCTCCATTGCTGCTGCTTTTCATGGGGCTGGCTGGGTCCCTCAAGGCTGCAAGATGGATCTGTTTGGTTTGATTCTTATTAAATATTGGTGCTTTCTGAACCTTGGGATGACGGAGGGCTTCTTAGAAGTTACTGAACATTCTACAGAGAAGTCCCAGTCCCAAACAACATTAAAACTGCTGCTGACGTGAAGCCTGAGTTTAGGTAAGTTCTCCAGCGGGGCCATGTTCCCTAAGAGACTAAGTTTTGGTTTCAGGTTCCTTGTTTCCGTAGCAAGAGTCACTCATGGCTGCTTGAGCAGAGCATTACCTGGCTTGTTACAGTCATTCTTTCAAGCCCATGGCAATGCGTACATAGAACTCAGTTCCCCTTTGGAGGAGGAAAAAGGGTGAGATGAGCAAGGCCCAGAGGTAAATTCAGGGCCTTTACAGTGTCCTGAGCAGAGTGGACCTGGCTTGCTTGGCCCCTGGCCCTGCCTCCAGAGTCTCTGCCCTGGCTGGTCCCAGGCCCGTGTCTGCGTGTGGCCCGAGTCTTCTCACCTTTGCTTTCCTGCTTCGATCTGCCTGCATCTTAGTGCGGGTTACTTCCCCCTGCAGAGACCACAGTTGGAGACAAGCTCTGTGATGAGGCTTTCCCGTCCCGACAATGGGGCAAGAGTCTTGGTACACCCCAGCCCTTGGAAATGGAGGCAGGATCTCGGTGACTGCAGCGAGTTCTCACTAAACATGACTGAGCTAGGGGAGACAGGCAGCCATGCTTCATGGGCCCACCTTTCAAGGATCTCTATTTCCTGCATAATCTACAAGCCTGAGCAGAACTACTTGCTCGTGGTCACTGGAACCAAAGACCTTCTGATCCAGGAAATTGATTTCATCCATTCATCTTTAGTTGAACTGGATCCAAACAGTGGCTTGTAATAGTCACTTTAACATGTTGAAATATTATTTCTAAAATAGTCATTCAACACAACCTGTCTGGAAGTTTTCTGGAGAACAGATATTTTTGGAATCCTTTTGACAGCCAGGCCAGCATAATTGTGTAGAGAATGACTAATGAGTAGGCACTCTTGTCTCTTACCCCACTTTTTTACTAGCAAGCTTTATTGAGTGCCTACTGCATGCTGCCATGGTTTGGCAGTGGACAAGTCCTGTGGACTCCCTGCGTATAAGGAGACTCTGGGTGTCCGAGGCTGTCCACATGACCAGGTCTGAGTGAGCTGATGGCCACTTAACACCACACTGGCCCAAGGGAAATGCAGACACAGGCAGAGATGGGTAAACAACAGGTTTTCAAAAACGTTTGATTTTTAAAAGTGCCCCTGACTCCATTTTCTTTCTATAAGCAAACCAGAGTTTTCCAAAGTGGACCTCCTAGTGGCCCTTGGTTGTCATGGGGAAGACCCCACCACTTCCAACTGTTTCCACTTAAGTTGCAGACCTTGAAGGAAGATGGCTTCCTTCCCAAAGGGCCAAGATCCGGTCAGGGAAGCCCTGTGTGGTGAGCATGGGTGCAAGCACCCAGAGCACAGATGGCCTGACACCACCCAACATGAATCCCATTCTCCCGCCAGGGGCAGAGCAAGTGTGTTTGGGGGTGTTCTCCAAGCCGGGAATGGTTGCACACCCCGCGCTGAGGGGGAGAAGGTGGCGACTAGCATGGCTGACGGATGTACAGCTCACCTCATAAAATGAAGAGAGGAGACATGGCGGGCAGATGCATGTGCCGCCTTCAATCATGAGCAAAAAGGCCTCATCAGGAGAGGAGGTCAGCGAGGTTTCCCAGGCCGAGACCCTGCGAGGTCTGATAAGAAAGGGAGCAATTTTAAAAATCAATGGAATATTTACTAGGATCTGAGTATAGTCCTCAATCTATTGCGAAGCTTTCCCAGGTATCTATAAATAAAAAAGACGCCTGCCCTTCTACGCAGGTCTCCTGGAAACTGGAGAAAAGCGCAAGACAGAAAAAAGACCTCTTCACATCAGAACATTCTGTGATCGACGGCATCTCCTTCTGACATTTTCATTAGCAAGAAATTTATGTTCCTATTTCTGTCTGTTGTAATGACCATTTGCAGGCATAGTGTGGTGGTGGCTAATGGACAGGAATAGGGAGCAAAAATTCTTTAATTAATGCAAAATTGGAGCATTTTCTTTCTACACTTTAAGAAGCCAAATAATTCACAGCAGTTCTTGGCAGTAGAGTGGAGGTAAAATAATTATACACAATTTCTGGTGATTAAAAGATTGTAAAATAATTTGAGTTACATTTTAAAATTATTTATCTTGTAGGTGAGAGTGAGGAACAAGGGAGTCTTGAATCCTGAAGCCCAGAGGAGGCTACAGAAATGTCTTCCCGGTTCCTTCCCGCGGTTGGGGGGCTCTGAGATTTGGGTCTGGGGTCTGCTTAGACCCCTTTCCGGGCCTGTCTCTTCATGGGGTGGGTGGGCTTTGCTGCCACACAGCTGCAAAGAGGATGTGATGTGACTGTAGCTCTTTCATAGCCTTATTGGTTGTACCTTTGCATGAAAATCCTTTTTTTTGGTAAAATCCCCGAGAGTCACTTTTTTTTTTTTTTTTTATAAATTTTATTGTTATATTCTCCATACAATTGCAGCCCCCCCATTCTGACCCCAATCCCTCCCCTCCCACCCCCGCCCCCCTAAAAGTGTCTCTGGTTCATAGTTTTTTGTTGATTTTGATTTTCACTTTCTTACAGTTATTCATTTTCCTGGTCCCTTATTTAAGTTTTCTAGATTCCTGCTATGAGTGAGACCATCCGGTATTTTTCTTTTTCTTTTTGGCTTATTTCGCTGAGCATGATCCCTTCCAGCGGAGAGTCACTTTTTAATTCAGGTCCCTTATTACGTGTTCAAACATGGCTGACAGTGAAACCCACCCATTCTGGCTCTTTTCTTGGAAGCAATGCTCTCAAGGACAGAAGCCTTTTTGATTTTTACAATTGCCCTACAGGACATTTTATTTATTTATGTATTTATTTTACTTACATTTTTTACATCATTGCTCAATTTTGTATCCTGCATGCTTTCTCTTCTCAGGTGTAGTCCCTGTAAAATTCCCACCACCAATTCACCCGTGCACCATCACCATAATCCCTTGTGGGTGTTTCCATTTTTCAAACATAAGTCAGTAACTACCCAGCCAAAGGGCCACATAGACTGCCTGGTGGGCCTGTGGGACTCCGTGCTCTTCTGCCCTCCCACCCCGCCCCCAGGCTCATGGCAAGTGCCCCTGTAGACATTCTATCCCCTTCCTGTGATTTGCGTCCTCATCACAGGGACAGCCAAGAGAATGCAATGTAGCACAAGATGCAGGAAATTCAGGGAGACCCTTCCCAGAGCTGGCTGCTCCCCAGGGAGGCTGCGGATGCTGGCACGCTGGCCCCAGGCCGTGTGGCTCAGCCCCGCAGTGCCAGGTGGCTGTGCCCATGAAGGACTTGCTCCTTGATGGGTCCAAGGATGCCTACCAGCATTTCGCTGTTTAGACTGGGGGGATGGCAGGGCTCGCCAAGCAAAGGGAGACACTCTCTGCCTAGAGCATCTTGTTAGGGCTCGGTGCTCCAAGATGCTTTATACCTCAGGCTTTAAAAAAGTCTTGCTCACATCCTAGAACAGAAAAGTTGCAGGGCTGAGGGGTCTGCCAGCTGCCCAGCCTAGTGGATGACATGAGCACAATTTCCACTGATTTGTAAACTCTGCTTACATTATGGGTTGTTCATTACATCCTGAACAGTTCCATCTATCTATCTATCTATCTATCTATCTATCTATCTATCTATCTATCTATCTATCATCTTTCAATATATCTGTCATTTATCTTCAATCTATAATCTCTTGATCTATCACCCATCTATCTATCCATCTATCTATCTATTGTACGTCAAATTGAATACATAAGACTGGGTAGACTAGTTTACAGGTGATTTCAAGTATTTTTACGGGTGATGTTGACAATGTGATTTTCTCAGGTGCAGCTGAAGGCGCCATCATTCTAATAAGCTTAATTCCACTGGAGTCATAACTATGGCCGCCATTGACTCTGCCTCTGCCAGACACTTTGAGCAGCACTTAAAATGCCCTTCAAGGTAGGTATTATTACCATTTTCTAGATGCACAAGTTGATGTTAAATAGGATTGCTAAGAATAGGCTGCCTTGCCTTGTCCCTCTCCTGGCAGAAAGCTTTCAACCGAACCTCTTAAGTATGATATGAGTGTAGGTTTTTTGTACTTATTCTCTATATAATTTTCAGGTGGTTGAGTGATTTGTATCTTATTTCTAATTTGCTGACAATTTAAAAAATGTAAGTGGATGTTGAATTCTATTTTTTTCCTTACATCAAATTTTTGTTTATGTGCTTTTTCCTTATTTAGATAATTAATATTGAGTATTGCATTGATTGATTTTCAAACACTAAGTCAGTGCTACACTCGCAGGATAGATCCTCCTTGGCCTGGTCTATTACCACTTTTATATTTTGCTGTATTCAATTTGCTAGTCTTATTTTGAAAACTATAGGCTGCTCATTTTATTTTCTTGCACTGCTTTCATCTGGTTTGGGTACCTGAGCAATGTTCTCTGCTTTAGAGAATGTTGCCCATTTATTTTCAGAAAGAGATGTGTAGAATTGGTGTTTTTTTTTTTTCTTTAAAAATATTTGTTATAACTTGTTAGTGAAACCCTCTGAGCTTGAAGTTTCTTTTTCCAGAAGTTTCTTATTTTTAAACTACCAGTTCAGGGCCTCCCTGGTGGCCCAGTGGTTAAGTCTCAGCACTATCACCACTAGGCTCTGAGTTTGATTCCCGGGGCCAGGGAGCTAACCCACATGGCAGAGCAGACCTCTCCTGTCTCTCCCACTGGTCCCCTTAGCAGTGTATTTCAGTAGATCCACCTGTTCTGCTCTCCACTCTGTCTCTGGTGAATCCTATCAACCCCCAGCTGCCTGCACCTCTGGCTTATACCCCAGTTCTTGCATACATAAATAAATAAAAGTAAATCTTTAAAAAATTTACCAGTTCAATGTATTTAATATTTATAAGACTATTCAGGTTATCTATTCTTGGATAAATTTTGGTACTTTGTGGTTTCAAGGAATTGGTTCATTTAGTCTGCAGCTGAGTTTATGTGCATAAACCTTTTCATAGTATTCCCTTATTAACCTTTCAATATCTGTAGGGTCTGTTGTGATATTCCCTTTGATCATTTCTGCCATTTGTAATGTGTATTATCTCTTTTTTCGCAAGTTTAATGTTATACTTTGTCTTTTGATCTTTTCATGGATTAACTTCAGTTTCATTGCTTCTTTATTTTTATTTTCTCTTTATTGCTTAAATTCCTTCTGCCTGCTTTGCATTTATTTTGGCCCCTTTCTAGTGTCTTAATGCAACAGTTTATATTGATGGTGTCTCTCTTCCTTTCTAAAGTAAACTTTGAATTATATTAATTTTCTGTAACCACTGACTAGTACCTATCATATATTTTTATTTGTTGTATTTTCATTTTTGTTTGTTAAAATATGCTTTAATTTCCTTGGGATTTCTTCTTTGACCCATCTAATTTTCATTATAATTTCTAGAACATTTTTAAATCCACAGAAAAATTGGACAGAAAATACAAATTTTCTCTACATCCTTTCAGTTTTCCTTATTATTAACATCTTGCATTGATTTGATATATTTTATAATTGTTGAACCAAGTTGGTACTTTGTCATTAACTGAAGTTCATAGTATACATTAGAATTCATTCCTTGTGTTGTACAGGTTTTCACCAAGTTCATGAAGTCCTGTCTCTACCTGTACAGAACTGGACAAAATAAATTCACTGCCCTAAAGAACACTTGGGTCCCACCTACTCATCCTTTCACCATCCCACCCCCAGCTCCTGGCAACCAGTCATCATTCTCCCCATTTATTTAGTTGTATATTTCCTAAAATGTCATATCTTTGGAATGATACATATACACTCTTTTCAGAAAGACTTCTTTCACTTATAAATATGCACTGAAGTTTCTTCTATGTTTGTTCATGTCTTTGTAGCTCATTTTTTGTATCATTGCATAATATTCCATTTTGTGGATGTGCCACTGTCTGCTTATCCCCTTGTATGTTGAAAACTACCTTGGTTTCTTCCAGTATTTGTGAATTATGACCAGTGATGCTATAAACATTCACATGCAGGTTTTTACATGAAGCATGGACATGGTAAATCCCTAGGAGCAGAGTTGCTGGTCTGTATTATAATACTCTGTTCAGTTTGATAAGAAACGGCCAAATTGTCTTCCAAAGTAGCTATCATTTTGAATCCCACCAGCAATGAATGAGAATTGTTCTACATCCTCACCAACATCTGGGCTTGTCAGTGGTTTGGATTTTAGCCATTCTAATAGATGTGGAGTGGTATCTTGTTTTAATTTGTAATTCCCTAATGATTACGATGTTAAACATCTTCTCATATGATATGTATCATCTGTATTGCTCTTGTGGTCAGGTGTCTGATCAGATTTTTTTTTTCCCTGTTGGATTGTTTGCTGTCTTATCATAGAGTAGAAAAAGTTCTTTGAACATTTTGGATACAAGCCTTTTATCACATATGTGTTTGCAAATATTTTTTTTCTCAGTCTATGGCTTGTCTTTCAGGGAAATTGTTTTCAGATTTAATCAAATTTAACTTAGATTTTTTTCTCACGAGTCACGCTTTTGATGCAACTGAAAAGTCATTCCCAAGGCCAAGGTCTGTTAGACTTTCTCCTGTTAGCTTCTAACACTGTGCATAGTTTTGCATCCTCCATTTAAATCTATGATCCATTTTGAGTTAGTTATTGAGAAGGATATAAAATCAGTGTCTAGATTCAATTTTTTCTTTTGCATTTTGATATCCAGTTATTCTAGCACAATCTGTTGAAAAGACAATCTTTTCTCCATGTGATAGACTTTGCTCTTTTGTGGAAGATCACTTGGCTGTTTTGTAGGGGCCTATTTCTGAACTCTCTATTATGTTCCATTGATCTAAGTGTCTATTGTTTTGCCAGTGCCACATTATCTTGCTTGTTGTAACTTGTAGTTAGATTTGAAGTTGAGAGTGTTAGTGATTTGACTTTGCTCTTCTTGTGTTGACTATTTTGGGTCACTAGCATTTCTGTATAAACTTAAAAATAAGTTGATTTTGCATTTACAACCTACTTTGTTGGGATTTTGATTGTGAGTTCCTTGAACCTATAGATCAAGTTGGGAAGAAATAATGTTGGAACAATACTGAAACCATCTATCCATGAGTATGAACTATCTTTCCACTTATTTAGATCTCGTTTGATTTTTAAATCAGTTTTGTGGTTTTTCTTCTACAGATCACCTACCTATTTTATTTTGTTAGATTTGTGCTGAGGTGTTTCACATTTTTGATGCTAACATAAATGACATTTTGTTCTGTGTTAAAAATTACACTTGTTCATAGTGTAATTTGCTTGTATGTAGGAAGGCAATTTTCTTACCTATCGAATTAGCTAAGACATCTAGTGTGATGTTGAATAGGTGTAATGAGATGGAGCCTCATCTCATTCCTGGTCATAAGGGGAAAGTATCTAGATTCTCACCATTAACTATGATATTAGCTAGAGGGTTTTTGTAGATATTCTTTATCAAGGTTAGGAAAAATCTCCTCTATTCTTATTCTACTGATAATTTTTAATCATCAATTGTTTTTTGGAGTTTGTCCAATACTTTTTATGCACCTACTGATATAATTACATGATTTTTATTCTTTTTTTAAAAAGAGATTTATTTATTTATTTATATAAGAACCGGGGTATAGGCCAGATGCGTGGGAGGGTGAGAGGATTCACCAGAGACAGAGTGGGGAACAGAACAGGCAGACTGATGAAATACACTGCTCAGGGGAGCAGCGGGCATGGCAGGAGAGGTCTGCTGTGCCATGTTGGACCCTCACCGGCCGGCCGAGATTGAACAGGTGCTGCAGAGGCTTTGGATAGCTTCACAGCACAATGCTCAACCACCTGCGCCACCAGGGGAGGCCCATGATTTTTATTCTTTAGTCTATTAATATAATGGAATATATTCATTGAGTATCACATGTTGAGCCTGTCTTGTATACCTGGAATAAATCCCACATAGTCATAATATACATTTCTTTTTATACAGTGTTGGATTTGATAAACCAATGTTCTGTTGAGGAATTTTGAGTCTACGGTTATGAGAAATAATAGTGTGCATTTTACTTTCTTGGTACATCTTTATAGAGCTCTGATATAAGGTAATGCTAGTCTCATGGAGTGAGTTAAGAATTATCCCCTCTGTTTCTACTTTCTGGAACAGAGTCTAGAAAATTGGTATAATTTTTTCCTTAAATGTTTGGTGGAATCCACCTGTTAAATGATCTGGACCTGGGAAGTTTATTAATAATCAGTTCAATTTGTCAAATTGATATAGGTCAGTTAAGATTGTCTATTTTTATTGGAGTGAATTTTAGTAGATTATATCATTCAAGGAATTGACCTGTTTATTCTAAGTTATCACATTTGTGACCATAGAATTATTTATAATACTTTATTAAATTTTTGATGTCATTGGTCAGCATTAATTGTCCCTCTTTCATTTCTGATGTTACTAATTCTTCTCCCCATCCCTCTACTCCCTCTCCCCTTTTTCCTCTCCCTCTGCCATTTTGATTAGTCTGGTTAGAGATTTTTCAACTTCATTTGATATTTTGAAGGAACCCATTTTTGGTTTCATGATTTTGTCAATTGTTTTCTTGATTTCAGTTTCACTTATTTACTGTTTGATTTTTATTATTTTGTCTTTTCTGCTTGTTATGGATCTAATGTGCTCCTCATTTTTTAGTTTTCTATGGTAGAAACTTAGATGATTGATTTTAGATATTTCCTCTTTTCTAATATAAGCATGCAGTGCTATAAATTTCCCTATAATCATTGCTTCACTGCATCTCACAAATTTTAATAGATGGTATTTTCATTTTCTCTTAGTCAAAATATTTAAAAAAATCTCTCTGAGATTTCTCTTTGGCTCATGTGTTATTTAAATGTGTGTTTAATCTCCAACTTTTGAGTTATCCTCTGTTATTGTTATCTAGTTTAATTCCATTGTGATCTAAAAGCATCTTTTGTATTAAACCCTATCTTGAATTTTTAAGGTGAGTTTTATGGCCTAGAATGTATTTTACCTTAGTGAATGTTCATGTGACTTTGGGGAGCATGTGCATTCTGCAATGGCTGGATGAAGTATTCCACAAAAGTCAATTAGATCCAAATAATTTATGGTGCTGTCTCTTCATTATATTCTTACTATTGTGTGTCTGCTGAATTTGTCAATTATTGGTAGAGGGATGGTGAATTCTCCAATTATAACAGTAGATTTGTCTATTTCTTTTGCAGTTCTATTAGTTTTTATCTTATATGATTTGAAGCTAGGTGGATGCACACTAAGCATGGCTATCTCTTTTTGGAGAACTGACCTATTACCAATATGATGCTTCTCTTTACCCCTCATAATACACCTTGCTATGAAGTCACCTGTCTGAAATTAATACAGCTGGTCCAGCTTTCTTTTGTTTAGTGTTAGCATGGTATATCTTTCTCCATCACTCACTTTATTTTTAATCTATCTGTGCTTTTGTATTTAGAATGGGTTTCTTATGAACATCATAGAGTTGTCTCTTGCTTTTTCATTCATTCTGATGGTCTTTGTTTAGAGACTATTAGATTATTAGACTATTTAGCTCATCCATATTGATATTGATGGGTTAACAAATACATAACTCTACTTATCATCTTCTCTTGTTCTTTGTTTCATTTCCTTGTCTGCCTATTGTCTGCCTTCTCTTCTTATTCAGCATTTTATATGATCCCGTTTTTCCTCTTCTCTTAATATAATTTAGACCATTTACATTTAAAGTGAATTCTTTTTAATATTTTAAAGAGTAGTTGCCCTGAAGTTTGCAATGTAATTTTAGAATAAATCCATGTTCACTTAGGAATAACACTACACAGCTTCACAGGTGGTTCATGTATATTTTAAGTTTCCCAATTTCTCCCTCCCATCATTTATAATATTGTTTATATCCATTTATCTTACATATAAACTATACAATGTGCATTGTATATTGATGTTATTATAATTTTGAACAAGGTATAATTTTTAAATGATGAATAAGAAAAAATATTTTATTTTCATTTATTCCTTCTCTCAAGGTATTTTTTTCTTAATGTCAATCTCAATTTCTAACATATAATTCTTTTTCTCCTCAAAGAATTTCTTTTAATATTTCTTGCAAGATGGCCTGTTGGTAACAAATCTTTTTAATTTCTCCATCACTGTTGGAAGATAATTTCATTGGACACAGAAGGTAAGTGGGTGATTATGTTTTTTCAGCTCTTTAAATATTAAATTAATTCCCTTCTTGCTTACATGTTTTCTGAAGAGACACAGGATATAATTCTTATTTTTCTTTCTTTGCAGGTAAGTCATTTTTTGCCACCTCTGCCACCTTATTCATCATTCCCAGTTCAAACTACCTATTAAACAATAACTTCTTAATTCTCCCTACTCTCAGTTCTCGATAACCATTATTTTACTTTTTGTGCCTACACATTTGTCAGTTGTAAATATTTCATATAAGTGAGATCCCATGTAATATTTGCCATTCATTAGCTTTAGTTTGAATATGATATGCCTTGTTATAGTTTTTGGTATTTATCCTGCTTGATGATGTGCCTAGATTTGCAGTTTAGTCTGTCACTAATTTTGGAAAATTCTTAGCCATTATTTATTTAAATATATCATCATTAATTTTCTCTCTTTCCTTCTGGTATTCTTATCACATATGTGTTAAATCTTTTGTAATTGTCCCACAGTAGTTGTTGGATATTCCATTACATGATTTCCATTATTTTTCTATTTTGCATTTCAGTTGTGGAAGTTTCTATGGAAATGTCTTTAAGCTTCTTCTTCTTTCCTGGGCTTCATCTCATATACCAATGAAAATTTTGCTGAGCATTTTTCATTTCTGATTGTGTTTTTGTTTTATAGCATTTCCTTTTTACTTTTTCTTAGAGTTTCCATCTCTCTGTTTACATTCCTCATCTGTTCTTTCATATTGCCTAGTTTTTTTCATTAGGACTAAGCTATTAATCACAACTATCTTAAATTCCCAAGCTGATTGTTTCATTATTTTAAATTTTCTAATTTTCTGCCAAGTCTTTGTCTGGTTCTGATGCTTGTTTTGTTTCTTCAAACTTTTTTTTTTTTTCTTTTTAGTATGGTTGTAATTTTTTTGCTGTTGAAAGCTGAGCATGTTTTATTGGATAAAAGGGAACTCACATATTATGGCTAAAGAATATATATTGTCTGATTTCAGTTCTCCTATTTTTTTATTTTTTTAAAGATTTATTTATTTATATAAGAACTGGGGTACAGGCCAGAGGCGCGGAGGGGCGAGAGGATTCACCAGAGACAAAGCAGGGAGCAGAACAGGCAGAAGGAATGAAACACTGCCGACGGGAGCAGCAGGAAGGCAGGAGAGGTCTGCCATGTGATGTTGAAATCTCCCTGGCCGGCCGGGATTGAACCCATGCTGCAGAGGCTGTGGACAGCCCCACAGCACTGTGCTTAACCTGCTGTGCCACCGGGGAGGCCTAATTTCTATTCTTTTAAATTTGTTAATATTTGTTTTATAACTCAGGACATGGTGAATGTTCCACAAAAACCTGCAAGAAAAAAAGTCATTCTGCTTTTATTGTGGTGTTTTATAAATACTACAATCAGTTGGTAGATTGTTTCAGTTCTTCTGTCTTCTTGCTAATTTTTTTTTTTTTGTGGTATGGTTACTGGAAGAAATATGTTTAAATATTCAACTATAAATGTGAATTATTATCTTTCATTTCAGACTTTTGATTTCACCTCATGTATTTAGAAACCTCACACATATTTATGAATGAGAGTAGAGTGTTCTATCATTTATATTGTCCCAATTTATTTTGGATAAATTTTCTTGGTCTCTTATTTTTGCCTTGTCTGATATCAATATAAATGTTTCTGATTTCTTTGTATTGTTGTTTTCAGAGTATGTTATTTCCTGTACTTTTATTTTAACTGATCAATAGCAACAAATTTACATCGACTTTTCATTGATAGCATGTGATTGAGCCTATTTCCCCCTCAATTCTAATCAGTATATTTAGGCCATTTGTATTTAACATAATTGTTGGTATATTTGGCTATATACCAACACTTATTATTAGTGTTGGTATACACAATACAATACAATAATTATTATTGTATTGCTATTTGTTTGTCTACTATTTAAAAAGTATATTGTGTTTACTATTTTTTATAGTAGTAAAATGCACAAAAACATTTTACCGTTTTCATAATTTTTAAGTATTCATTTTAGTGGCATTGAGAACATTCACAATTGTATATAACCATCACTACTATCCATTTCCAGTACTTTTCATCATCCCCAGAGAAATTATGTATTAAACAAAAACTTCTTAATTCTCCCTACTCCAGTTCTTAATAACCATTTTTTTACTTTTTGTGTCTATATATTTGTCAATTCTAAATATCGTATATAAGCAAAATCCCACGTGATAGTTGCAAGTTTGCATTTGACTGTTTAAGGGAGCATACTGAGTTTAATGTTTACCCAATTTACAGTAGGTATCATCACAATTCCATTCCATTGTATCAGAATCCTATTCCTTTTCAAAGTTGAATAACATTCTATTATATATTCTAGTATATATAGGTGTATATACTTCTAGTATATATAGGTGTATATACTTCTAGTATATATTCTAGTGTGTGTGTGTGTATGTGTGTATTCATTTTGTTTATCCAGTCTTCTGTTGATGGATATTTGGGTTGTTTCCACTTTTTAGCTATTATGAAAATTGTTGCATGAAAGTTGGTGTTTAAGTAACTGAATTACAGCCTTTAATTATTTAGGATGTATGTGTGTGCGTATGTGTGTATACACCTAAAAGTGACATTGCTGGATCATATTGTAGTTCTATATTTAACTTTTGATATCATGTCAAACTGTTTTCCACAGAAATTGCACCAATTTGCACAATGTGAAAATGTTCTAATGCATCTGTATCTTTGCCATTATTTGCTATTTCTTGTATTCTTGATTATAGCCATCCTGGTAAGTGTGAAAGTGGCATTATAACCATCAAAGGTGGGGCTGCTGACTCTCTCTGACCCCAGAACTATCCTTTTGTTAGTGTTTTTCTGAGATCATTGGTATCATCTATGCCTCATAGAAAACATCTAGGACCCTAATTAAAGAACAAAGAAGTATTTCAGATTGAAAACATTGATAACTGTCACTTGACTAGACCAGCTGGTGCCTCTCCAAATCTGCAGAAGTGGTCTCTTACACCTCCACTTTTGTATACTCTCTCAAATGATGGCTCAGAAAGCCAACTTTTTGGATTGCTAACTCCAGCATGACACCTGCTGAAGTGCTACCTGGAATAAAACTTCCTTTTGGCAATTTCTTATGGTTCAGTCTTTGGATTTCTAAGTAATGAGCAAAATAACCAATTTCAGTATCTCATTGTAGTTTTGTTATGCATTTCCCTAATAAGTAGTGATAGTCAGCATTTCTTCACATATTGACTATTTGTTTATTTTCTTTTCTTATTTTTAAAATTTATTTATCTTTGTGTAGAAGAACTAGGCAGTGGTGTGGGGAGTAAGAGGATTCACCAGAGACAGAGTGGGGAGCAGAATAAGTGAATTGACTGAAATATACTGCTGAGGGGAGCAGCGGATAAGACAGGAAAGGGGGTTCAGCTTCAAGTGTGTGTGTGTGTATGAGTGTATATGAGTGTGCCAAGTGAATCAGCTCCCTGGCTGGGGATTAAACTGAGGCCATCATGGTGACAGTAGTGAGACATAACCCCTGGACCACCAGAGAGGTCCCATTTGTATTTTTTCTTAGGAGCAGTTTTTTTTTTTTTTTAAGATTTTTTTATTTATTTATACAAGAGCTGAGGTACAGGCCAGTGGCACAGGAGGGTGAGAGGAATCACCAGAGACAAAGCAGGGAACAGAACAAGCAGACTGACTGAAACACACTGCTGAGGGGAGCAGTGGGAGAGACAGGAGAGGTCTGCTGCACCATGTGGTTAGCTCCCTGGCTGGCTGGGAATCGAACCTGTGCTGCAGAGGCTGTGAACAGCTTCACAGAGCTGTGCTCAACCCGCTGTACTACCAGGGAGACACCCCCCTTTGCATATTTTCTTTGGAGAAATGTGTATTCAATTCTTTGCCCATTTTTAAGTTGGGTTGTTTGTTTTTTGTTGCCATTGAGTTATCGGAAATCTTTATATACTCTGGGTATTACTTTAATAAGACATGATTTGAGACAATTTCTTTGGTAGACAATTTTCTTTGTTTATATTTTTGATGTAATCTTCAAGATATTATCACCTAAAGTAAGGCCATGTGTTTCTCTCAGAATTAAAAAAAAATAGCTCTTTATTTAGGTTGATCTATTTTGAGTCAATTTTACATACAGCTAATGGTGAGGGTCTTGGCATGTAGAAATCCAGTTATCCCAGCACCATTTATTAAAAAGAATGTCCTTCCTGCCCCCCGCCACCCCACAGTATTTAATGTATTTTGTATCCTTGTGAAAAATTACTTGTTCTTAAAAGTGAGGGTTTATTTATGGACTGTTTGTTCTATTAATTGCTCTCTATGTCTGTCTTTGTGCCAGCACTTCACTGCATTGATTACTGTAGCTTTGTAGTTTTGAAATCAGGAAGTGTGAGTTCACCTTTGTTCTTCCTTTTTGAGATTGTTTTGGCTATTAGGGATCCCTTGAGATTTTAAATTAATTTTTGGATGAGTTTTTCTGTTTTCACAAAAATGTCATTGGGAATTTTGAAAGTTATTACATTAGGTAAACTTGGGTCATGCATGGGAATAAGAATTGCTACTTGCATTCTTTTAGTGCCCATAGAGTAAGTAAGTACACCTTACATTGTCTCTTTCTACAACAAAAATCCCTGCACAGATTAGATAGAGCAGTAAACATAGGGTTCTGAAAAGAAAATGGTAGCAGGAAAATTAGAGATGGAAAATATCAAAATACCACCCAAATGGCAGTGTCTGGGCAAGCGTCCCAGGACTGCAGCTTCATTGTTTATTTGGGCAAATGGAGAAGAGAGTCTTGGAGTCCTCAAAAAATTTGACAGGACTTTAATGCTAAAGCAGGGAATAGGAAACAGGCAGACCAGTGGGCAGAGGGGCAGGTGGGAGGTGGGGGAGGCTGGCAGCCACTGAGCCTCCCAGCCCCCACGATCTCCCCACTCTTTTGTTTCTCTCTGGCGTTCTTTCCAGATCTCCCTCTCATGTAATAATGATCTCCCAGCCCTGGGTCTGTATTTATAGTTATGCATGCCTGTGCTCTGTGCCTCCTCAGCCTGGGTGTTTGTAATTACAGTGTGCATGCCCCATGCTCATGCCTCTTTGCCCTGGGTGTCTGTGTGTATCCTATGTTCAGGCTACTAGGTGCTTTTAGAACCAACATGATATTACATGTGGGCGATGAAACCTGAGGAAAGCAAGGTGGCTGGTGTTGGCTATAGAAGCTGTTGGTAGAAAGTGAAAAAGAAACTTTGTTGTCCACTGCCCCACACTATAGGCACTATGAGTGTGAACTCAAAGGCAGTCCAAAATCTGGAACTTTTCATTAAGTGTTGGCAGAAAAAGATAAACCATCTGATTAGAGAATCATTCAGGAATACCCTACAATCAGACAGTGGGGAGAATTCTCTGCTTTAAATAAATTTATTTGCATATCATTGACTCCTGCTGTAGTTACAGGGCAATTCCTGCAGTGTCAGAGCAACAGCAGTGGCTGGTAATGTGCCTAGATATGTGAAGGGGTCAGATGATCCAGAGGAACTAACTGAAAGTCCACAAAGCAAAAGGAGGATCTGCACTGTCTTTTTCTCTATCATCTTACTGCTTGAACCAGGATGAAGTCACAGGAAGTACATAGAAGAGCTGAGAAACCAGACAGGAGATCAGGATGGATGGTCTATGGGAAGAAGAATGTGCTGAGGAAGTTGTGGGAAGAAGAAATTTCAAGAAAGTGGTTCTGTGAGGTCCTCTGAGGACTCCTGGGCTCACACCAAGCTACAGGGATTGGACTACAAGTGACTTATTAAAGTTTCTTGGGATTCCATCACAGGGCAGGTTACCTTCCACGAGGCGCATACTGGACACTAGGTGACACACATGTGAGACAGTTCTGAGTGACCTAATAGAAACTTTGAAGATGAAATTTAAATTGGACCCAGGGTACATAAGCTGTGATTTTCAGCTTGAAGATAACTGACTTGATTGCCTTATGAAACAAAACAAACATTCTTCAAAAGATATAAACAAGACCCAGAGTTTAAAACTATATTCAAAATGCCCAAGGCTACATTCCAAGATTACTCAACATATAAAGACTCAAAAAAATATCTATACTATTCAAGGGGAAAATAAAAAATACCAAACAATTGGCAGCACCAAACCTGAGATGGAATAGTCTTGGAACTAACAAAACAAAGAATTTAAAACAGCTATTATAGCATATTCTAAGAAATAGGAGAAAACACTGTTGAAATGAATGGAAAGTCCTGAAGTCTCAGTATAGAAATAGAAAATACATAAAAGAATGAAATAAAATTTTACAACTAAAATACAATAGTAACATTTATAAACCCAGTTGATTGATTTAATAGCAAAATGGAGATATAGAAAAAAGTGATTGAACTTGAAGGTAGATCAATAAACATTTATAGGATGAAACAGAAAAAATAACAAAAAAATGTGGAGAAATTGAAGGCCCTGTGGAAAAGAGCAAAGGTCTAATATTCATGTCATTAACTTCCCACAAGGAGAAAAAGAAACTGGTGTATGATACTAATAAGCTGACAGACAGAGGAGATAATAACTAAAAACTTCCCAAATTTGTTGAAACATAAACTTACAAATTCAAGAAATGTATGAAGTTCAAAAAGGTAAAATCAGAGGAATACATGCTTAATTACTTTTTGATCAAATTGTCAAAAATTGGAAACAAAGAAAAAAATGTTGAAAGCAGAGAAAGGAAAAGATACATTATGTATAGGGAAATGATTATCTGAATTATTGCAGAATTTTCATTAAATACCTGGTGACCAGAGGAAAGTGATGCCGAGGCTTTAGGGGCTAGATGATGGCTCTCAATCTACAATTCTATACCCAGTGGAAATAATCCCTCAGAATTACAGGAAATGCAGAGCAAAAACACTCTCAGAATAGGGATATAAAAAAGAATTATAACTACTCAACTTAACCTAAAAAAGGAGCAATGATAAAACAAGTATTTCAGATAGAAGGGAAATGATACTAGAAGAAATTTGGAACATCACAAATTAAGGAAGAGTAATAGAAATGGAAAAATACATGGGTAAATATAATACACTATTTTTCTCCTCTTAAGTAAGCTCCTTATAATAAACATAAAAGTTGAAAGCAGAATCTATAATATCGCCTGATAGCATTTCTCCTGTACATAAATGTAATACATACGAAAACAGCACCTAAGTGGGGGAGATAAAAGTTTCCATAGTCCACCTCACGCAACTAAAAGGCGAATTATAAGTAGGCGGTAAGGTTAAGTATGGATATGGAAATCCTCAGACCTATCACCAATAAAATTGTCAAAAATACATGGATAATTGTGCTGTTTATTTTTTGTTGTTGAGGTTGAATGAATGCATTAAGTATTCTGCAAACCAGACACTCAGTAGACTGAACTATGTGATTTGAAATAGGTCCCCCCTTCTGTAAGTTATTCACTTTCTTATTGTCTTTCTCCAATGTACATTTTTAAAAAAGGTAATTTTGCTTTGTTTTGTTTTCCATTAGCACTAAATGCATAACTGGGCAAACTTTACTCTATCCTGTCTTAATGTCCCCTATTTACCTACTGACTGCCAGTTTAAGAAGTTAGTCCAATGTGGAGATGTGGGACCGAGACCACACACTGTGTTAGCTCAAGCCTACATGGATTATGGTAGCAAGATCACTTGACCGCAGGTCAGGAAGACTATGTCTTATTATTTATTTGACCTAAAGTTTTAGTCAATACTGGTCCTGTTTTCAGGATTTCAGTAAAATACCTGCCCTATTTAGCAGACATGATTCTCTGAATGTTAAGAGGAATGTTCTCAGTGAAAGGGCTTTGGGAATGAGGCAACTTAAGCCAGTCAAAGGCAACTTAAGCTTAAATCTAACTTAAGCTCCGTCTTAAGCCAGAAGAAGCCCCATCAGTACTGGAGAGATGCTTAAGCTGGGTCTACTCCCTTTTCTTGAGCCACACAATTTGGTCTCCAAGTGAGCATATGCGGCTCTCTGCTTCCAAAGAGCTCAGGCCCTGTTCTGGGGCATCTTGGCGAAGAAGGGACGTCAATTTCATTATATTTAGAATTAGGCAAAAATTGGCTGTGGCCGCCCAATAAAGTAGTGAGTCCTCCATTCCAAAGAGGATTCAACATCTAAAAGGATACCTGTAAGCAAGACCATGGAGAGTTCTGTCCCCTCCTTCTGTAGGAAGCGACTCACAGCATCCGCCCTGTGTTGGATGCTAGCCCCAGGTCTGCCCATCCATTGAATTCTCCAACAATGTGTCTCCCCATATGTGATCTGTGCAATATCCTCCCACTAAAGAATTAAAAGTGTGTTGTTTCATGACAGGTTTGCTGTTGTTATTTAGTACTTTTTTGGGTTTTCAAAAGCCCAGTTCTCCCCTCCTCCTCATCACTCCTATCCCCAGCCTTCTGGTTTACAAAATCCAAACACATTGTCCTGCATAAGTAATATTGAAGAAATCTACAAGAAAAGATTTGTGCCACTTGCTAATCAGTTTAATAATGGAGGCTATCTCTGCCACATTATAGGGAGGCAAATTAAAAGGGCAAGGAGAGCTCCCAGAAATCATCTGTTCGTGTTAACAAAGTGAATATTAATGAAAAACAAAATTGAGTTCCTCTTGTGTTTGATTTTCATCCAATTGTACAGGTATTAAAAAATAGCTCTAGGGGGCCTCCTCGGTGGCACAGCGGGTTGAGTACAGTGCTGTGAAGCTGTCCGCAGCCTCTGCAGTGCTGGTTTGAATCCCAGCCGGCCAGGGAGCAACCCACGTAGTGCACAGCAGACCTCTCCTGACTCGCCCGCTGCCCTCCTCAGCAGTGTATTTCGGTCCTTCTGCCTGTTCTGTTCCCTGCTCTGTCTCTGGTGAATCCTCTCACCCTCCTGTGACTCTGGCTTGTACCCCGGTGCTTGTAAAATTAATAAATCTTAAAAAAATAGCTATAGAAATCCTCTCCATTAGTAGTTAGTTCAAAATAGCTCTGGCCTCTGCACTCTACCTGACTATGCCCTCTCTTGTGGGCAGGAAAGTCAGTCACCTGGCTGGGTCCACTTTGCAGAGCAGCTGATGATGGAGCCCCATCAGTTCACTTTCACAGATTAAGTATCTAGACAGTGGAAACGGGCACTGAGTTGATGATACACTCTGGATGGGAGGGGCGGCAAAGGAGCACCAGAGAGTGCTTTCTCCCCTGGTAACCAGGATCAAGTTGTCCCTGATCAATAGTCTGTGTTCTGTAGAACAGGTGTCGTACAGAGAACAGGGGGCGCCAGGGTGCATTGCCCAGACAAGGAATCATGTTCAGAGGCTTGGGGCGAGTCTTCCAGGCTCCTCTCTACTTTATCCCTGTCGTGAGTGGCTCAGCAGGGGAGCTGCACAGGATGAGGAGGGATCTGAGATCCCCTGGGTACACCCAGATGTGAAGTGCTAAGGGGCTGGGGTTAGGGAGAGGTGCCGGGCGCGCTCCATAATCATGCAGACTGCCATTAGTGGGCTCCTCTGGGAGTGGAGGGAAGGATAATGGCTCATCCCACTATTAGATTATTAGGATGGACTTGAGATTTATGGGGCAAGCCTCAGAAGGAGTGAGAGCTACTGGTAAGGGGGAGACGTGGACTCCCCTAGTCTGTGCAGGCTCCCCAGCCATCTCTAGGACACTTTAGGTCTCCGGGGGAGGAAAGATGATTTGAGAAGGAAGAGAAAATCTGGACACAGTCAAGATACCAAAGACAAATATGTCCACATCCACCACGTGTGATCTAGACATCCCCGAGGACCAGCAGGCTTCGGGCAGCAATGAAGGACTGCTGATGATTCCGGGAGAATGCTGATCTCTCATCACCCCCCTTTGTCCTCTAGATCGTAGCCGTAGATTGTAGCCTTCCCCCTCTCAGTGTTTCCAGGTCCCCAGCAGCTGCCTTGCTGTGCTCACAGGCCTTGGAGCATTATAGACCCCGCCTGCCTCTCCCGGTTCCTGCGTTGCCTACAGCCGCGCCCACTGGACACATGACTTCTCCAGGCAGCTTCTATCAGTTATCAGATCTGCCATGACTAGGGCCAGGGAAGCTTCAACCTGCAGGTATGAGCTGCTTCTGGGGTCCTGCCTCCTGCGGCTCCTTACTGCACTTGGTATCCTGGAGGGAAATCATCAGAGAATGTTGCTCTGCCCAAAGGGAGGTATCTTGGTATTCCCGAAGCCACAGAATGAAGCATCTTGCTACGATCCACAGACACGACAGAAGCCCCTCCCCATAGGACTCAGGCTCAGTTCCTGGGACTGGGCTGAAGCCAGAGCCCATAGGGTCCCTCCCCCTCCTCCAGGGACCTGGGTCACATGGACTGGTGCATCCTATCTGCCTACAGGACTGCTCTAGGTGCCCAGTTCCCTGCAGACCAGTTTCCTGGGCTGACACAGACTTCTCTGTTGGCCTGTAATATAGGACTTGGGCCTTTGCCTACACAGGGATTTGACTTGAGTCCTTGTTTTCACTAACTCTTGCCTTGGCTCCCCATAACATATAGCTCGGGCTGGTTAGGAATGCTTTCAGCTGCACGGAACAAAAGGTCAGGAAACACAGGACCTACTTATTCACACAGTGATTTTTCTAGCTGGAGATACTTGACTGTGTCAGCACTGTTGTGGGGTTTTTCTCTACTCCCTCCTCAGCATATTGGTTTTGCTCTCATGCTTGCTTCCTTGTGATTGCAGGAAGGCTGCTGAAACTTCAGGTATCATATAAACATCCAAAAGAGGAGCAAAGATTTTTTTCTGTATCTTGGTTATTATAAATAGTGCTTGAGTAAGTTTAGAAGTACAGGTTTCCTTTTGAATGAGTATTTTGTGTTCTTTGGATAGATTCCTAGGAGCATAATCCCTGGGTCATATGGTAGATCCATTTTGTGGTCCCACAACACATGACTGGATCAAGAAGATGTGGTCTGTATACACAATGGAATACTATTCGGTGATCAAAAAAGATAAACTCATGCCACTTGGAGCAACATGGATAGAGCTGGAAGGGATTATGCTAAGAGAAATAAGTGAGGAGGAAAAAGAAAAATATCAGATGGTTTTACTTAAAGGGGGAATATAGAGAAACCAAACAAAGAATCAGGAAAAAGACAAAACTTACAAGCTGACCATAGATCTGAGGCATCCAGCAAGGGAGGGGAGAAATGAAGTACTGTTCGAAAATGAGCAATAATGTAAGAAAATAAACAAATAATTTTCTAAAAGATTTATGTATTTATGCACACAAGAACTGGGGTGTAGGCCAGAGGTGCCAGGGGTGAGAGGATTCACCAGGGGAGCAGAACAGGTGGATCTACTGAAATATTCAGCCAAGAGGAGCAGCGGGTTAGACAAGAGGGTCTGCTACACCATGTGTGTTAGCTCCTTGGCCGGGGATTGAACTCGTGCTGCAGTGGCTGACGATACCTTGATAGCACTGTGTCTTTAACCCCTGCACCACCAGGGAGGCCCCATTAACAAATAAATTTAATAAACAACAACAAAAAAATAGGACCGAAGAAAGAAACGGAATATCAGCTGCAACTTCATTCATCTGGGGACACCAAGCCAGCTAGGCAGACATCATGTCTCCGTGGCTGAGGTCGCTGGTGTGCCTCCAGGTCACTGAGATTCAGTGCAGCAGTCCAGCTCTGTGGTTTAGGACATTCAACTGGAGGGAGTGGAAAAGGAGACTGAAAAAGGCGAGTACCTGGTAGCCCATGGGGAGGGCTGCCAATTCCATCAAGACTAGATCTGGCATTTGGGGATGGCTGGCCTTGGTCCTGGTCATTATGCTGATTGTTCGGGATGGGGTGGAGATGACCCAAGCTGGGCCTGTTCATGTCCCTCCGAGTCTGTCTAGTTGGGGTGCTCCTGTCTTCTCCTAAATGGCTGTTACGCAGGGCAGAGAGGTGGCTCTCAATATCTGGGTGCTCTTCTGGGTCACATCTTGTATTCAGGCCTCACTCTGCAGGCGGCCAGCTGCCAGCCCCTCCTGCTCGATGACCAATGCAGAATATACACTGGGACCTTTGCAAACCCTGGAAGACATGCTATTTTTCTCTGCCTGCAGAACTGTTGAGAAGAAGCCAGGGAGGATGTTCTAATTAATTAGAACAGGTATTGGAGGATGCCACCCTGTGCTCCACTCGGGACCAGAATCCCAATTTCCCACTTATCGGCCTCCGCCACAGTGACCCCGGGACACCACTCTCCTTCCCTGCATTCGTATTTGTGTGTAAACTGCAGCCTGTGACCGAAGCCTTATTAGTTGGTCAAAATTTTACTTTTAAATGGACCATTAACCTCCTCGGAAGCCAAGAGCACACTGATAATGTAACACTTCAGGACCTGTCGGGCCTCGGAGTGAACCGGGTCAGAACCCACATCTATTTCTCTCCATTATCCCCCAGATGTCCACGGCACGTCCTCCTCCGCAGACGCCTCCGCCTGGAGAGACTCCCTTGGCCTGCCTGCTCACCCCGCTCTGCCGCTGGCCTGACAGGTCGCGGCACCACCCCAGGCCTTGGAGGCCCATCCACACAATGGAACGAGCTGTTTTTTGTTTAATTTCCTGGCCGTCGGGGAGGTGAGGAGAGGCAGCACTGAAATGGAAGTAGCCTGGACGGCACTCAGTACTGGGCTGGAAACATGGAGACCCCACCCTTGCTGCTCCCTACTCTGAGAACAGAGACAAGGACGCGGGCAAAGGGCCCCAAGACAGAGAAAAGAGGCCCTTTCAGCCTCCCGGGTCTCTGGGTAGAACTCCTGCTTGGCTGGAATTCCATCCACTCTTGGCAAGATCTAACTTCCTGTCTCCAAGGGCGAAGGGCTTATAAAAGGCATAAAAATGAGACTTCTAGAGACACCCTGGACATCAACTAGATGTTGCAAAATTACATTTTGATGAGTTCAGTGTAAATGAACCAGAAACATATGGATTCAATTTCCCTTGGAATCCACATGGGCTTTAAAACCAAGGGGGCGGGGGAGGATGCATTTGGGGAAGAGCATTTTAGGTCTCACCAAACTCCCCGCATTTGTAAACAGCAGTTTGAGGTTTGTGATGATTGCGTCCCGGGCTGGGTTCCTTCCCTAATAATAGAATGAACAGGATGTCTTGCACAGCCTCACAAACGTGTCCAGGGAAAAATACCCAGAGCCTGCTCTTCCCCAGTCTCTGCTCCTCATCCTAGGAAACTGAGGTGACCGCCACAGACCCTGCCCTAAGTTTGCTCCAACAGGGGACTGCTGTCTTCCTCCTGTGCCTGCAGAGATAGTGCGTAGCAGGGCCAGGATCAGAGTCACAGTTCTGTCCTATGCCAGGTCCCTCCAGGAGATTTCAGCAGGAGCTGCTACTTCATGAGGTGGGCAGCATCGCCCCTGCTTCGGAAGAGGGTAATGAGGCACACAGATGTTACGTCCAAGATCAATTAGCTAGCGGGTGCCTGGGAACAGAAGTCCAAGGCCATCCCCATCATCGAGGGTGGTTCCTTATTGCCTCATTTCCGAGAAGGACAGGAACGGGCCTGGCATCTGGAACCTCTACGAGGCAGGCCTGGCAGGAGGCTGGTGGGGAGGTTCATAAGGAGATTTTCACATTGTACCCAAAGAAGTTTGGACGCTCCCAGTGGTTTCCGAGGGGCTCCTTGGGAAAAGGAACAGAGAAACCGAAGGAAAGGATGAACTGATGGCTCTCCCATCCCCGTTCCCCCGGGCAGCTCCCTCCTCTCTGGTTATGCATTAAACTTGCAAGTGAAATTTTGATCCTAAAATGTTTCTGTAGTTAAAGTTGGAAAATCAAGAATCCAAAGAGTTTTGGGTGACTCCCTGTCCCTCCCCACCGGTCCAGTTTTGCAGCTGCCCAACTTAGTCAACGGGCTGGTTCTTGGCTCCTCTTCTCTTGGTGCTACAGGGTGTCCACACCGAGATGCTGGCAATGAACCCAGATAATTGGATGACTTATGTGCTCAGCCCTGCTACCAGGCAGGGGGGGAAAGTACAAGATGGAGTCCTGCTTCCAGGAAGCTTGAGACCTGCTTTTTTCAAGAACCTAAGCCCAGGAGGAATCTTGGGAAGAAGATAATGTGAGAGAAAGAGCTGGCGAGGTCTGGGCATCAGAGACTCAGGGGTGCTCAGCTAGAACAGGAGGGGTCTCCTGTGGGTCAGAGCTTCTGGGAAAGTGTTTCTGAATGACTTGGGCCGAAGCGCAGACTCCTGACCCTCAGGAGAGGGACAGAGCCTTCTTGACTCTTGGCTGATAGAAGGACTCTTCTGCGCCGGGTCCCCCAGGAGAAGAGCTGCCTGGGCCCGCCTAGGTACATCCTGCAAAGTCCAGCCAACCCGGAGATGGGCTGGAGAGCCATCTGATTGCTATTAGGCTGCGCGACTTTCTTTATTGGCAAACAGTCTGTCAGCAGCTTCTCCTTGCAAAGCGGCCCAGATGTGCTTACAAAGCGCTCTGTGTCCTTCCCATCCACACCCAGCCCCCACGCGTCCTGCCACTTTGCCAGACTTCGTCCTGGTCCCAGAAGCGCCGTGTAGCCAAAGGAAGGCGGAGGCTGGCCGCTGAGGGGAGCCACCCCCTCTTTTCACGTGCTGCTGTCTCTTTCCCTTGAGGTGTGGGTGGGTGCCCTGGGTGGGTCGCAGGCAGCATGGTCTTATACACTGGGGGCCCATGGAGGTGGGGCAGACAAAACCCACTGATGAAGATAGCTGTGCCCACCGCTCTTAGAGAGCTCGTTGTCAATTCTCCATGCTTCTCCAGTGAGTTTCATCTACCAACAACTCTAAACCTCCCGTGTGAGCGAATTCCATGGGAGATTAGGGCTCACAGGTAATCCAGGTCGCTTCCCAGGCTTGTCCCTTATGGTGGAGGCCAAGGTCATGGGGCTTTCCTGGATTCTCTTGAAAGGTTGGGAGGGGAGAACAAAACGGTGACAAAAGGTGCCCTCTCCTGGGGCATGTAGGAGCAAATGGGAGGCCCCATTTTGGGGTGTTTATAGAAAGTATTCTTCCCATCTCACACATATGCTTTTTTATTAGGTAACAGAACCCCAAATTTCCTTTGAGGGATCCATGATCTCCTGACTTTCATACCTTGAATTATATGAGCTCATAATTCTCTTTTTTACTGCAGTTATAGTTAAGAGCTCAGATTGCTCCATGCCCCACACCCACCCTGACCCATGCTGTATCCCCCCATTGCCCCTGTGCGCTCTAGTAAAGGAGAATGGGGGGCTTCTTTGGTCCTCTTTGTTCTCCTTCCTGAGAGCTTTATGGGGAGGGAAGTGAGTGCCAAAGCCGCCAACACAAATGGCCAGGCTTTTCCTCTCTCTGGCTGTTCTGACGACCGTGAATGAAAAGTCACAAACTCCTGTATCTGGAATATTTTCCTTGTCCCCTTCTTGTTGACAGGGTAGCCTGAACTCTGGAAGGAGAAGTGTCGTTTTTTTCAGGGTCACGGTGGAAGTCCACAGCAGGATAAGTGTTTTGAGTGTTGCACAAGTCCCCACCTTGCATCTAGGATGGTGTACGGAGCCACAGGTCCCACCAAATCATACCTTTGTCCATAAAATGCTTTGCTATAAATGCAGTTCTTTTCTCTCATGGTCTGGTTGGTGAATCCCCAGGCCTCATCTGACTTGACTGATTGATCTAAGCCAGTCCAGCTCACTGTCCTCTGCTCTTCTTAGAAATAGAAATGGGGGCCTTACTGGTGGCTCAAAGGATTAAGTCTCAGCACTATGAAGCTATCTGCGGCCACTGCAGCAGAAGTTCGACCCCTGGCCAGGGAGTTAATACACATAAGGCACAGCAGACCTCTCCTGTCTCTCTCAGCGCCCCCCTCAGCAGTGTATTTCAGTAGATATGCCTGTTCTGCTCTTCACTCTGTCTCTGGTGAATCCTTTCACCTCTGGTACTTCTGGCCTACACCCCAGCTCCTGTATGCATAAATAAATAATTTAAAAAAAAGAAACAGAAACAGGACTCACTTCTGCTCAGGAGACAACGTGTGTGTCTGCCAGAGGCCATGGGAGGCAGGGGGCTTCTATAAGTGGTTTCCTGGCTCTTAAAAGGACATATAAGAAGAAAGCAAATGCTTACTTTCTTGCGAGGTGCAGCTTTTGGTGCTGGGGGGGGGGGCGGGGCGCCCATCTGGAGACTGGAGGGAAGCTGTCATGGCATTGACAACCGTGTGTGAGAAGGCGGGTGGGGCCTGGATGATTGAGTTCATCTACATTATCCAGCTCCAGGGTGCACAGTGTTTCTGGGCTTTGTGTGCACCCATGTGCTTGTGAGCGCATCAGAATTGGGTTTCCTCTAACTCAATATTTGGCTCTTCTCCAGGAGGTCAAGGTCAGTGACCCAAACTTTTGCTGAGCATTACAGGGCCTGGGTGATTACAGTGAGGATTTCCCTCTTGATTCCCACTCTCTTGTTTGACTTTGCTTCTCGCCAGAGTGATAGGTTGTTAGAGTGCAACACTGCAGTTTGAGTAAGTTCAGAGGAGGAAGTGGCTTAGTACTTGCCTGTGGTGCATGAAGAGTGGGTCTAGGTTGAGGGCCCAGGTCCTCTGGGGCCTCATGTTGCTACTTCTTTACCATCTTGCTTCATGAATCTCCCAAGACCCCTCCTGACCAAGACAAATTGGCCCTTCTCTAAAAGGGACAGCTCTACTGGGGGCTGCAGCATCTCCAAAGGAGGCTGTGCTGGTGAGACAGGTTGGGATTTGTGTGAATGGTCCTCAGGCAACAGGGCCCACAGATGGCTCCTCAGCTTCAGGATCTGACAGGATTCCAGGGCCCAGCTCCATGGAGCAGGCTCAGCTGGGGCTTCTTCCAGCCCACTCTGCTTCCCACTGACTTGGAGAGACAGCCTGTTGGTGGGGGGTTTATGTGGGTTTATTTACTCTTAATAACAGGCTCATATTTTAGATATTTACCCCCACCTCGGTGTTTCTGCTCATTTTGCTTAAGTACAAAACCATGAATCTATGCACAGAATGTGGGGATCTAACAATGGGGACAATGGTCCAGTCAGATGATAGGCTCCCTTGGAAGAGCCCAGGGCCTTGTGTTCTGTCCTGAATGGCCAAGCCAAGTCATGACAGCCACATAGGTCATCAGCAACCTCAGGGCCCAACTGGAGGCAGGATTGTCTGCTTTCCTCTTGGGTTCTCCTCAGTTCAGGAAACATGCTGAGCAAATCTTCTAGTCAGACCTGGGGCTCTGCCTGGGGTGAGAGGGAGAATTTCCACACTCCAGAAGGAGACTAGAGATGCCTGTGTGACCAGGGAATGCAGGAAGTTCTGACACTGGGTTTAATACTCAATGGAAGAAGCCTACATGGACTGTATAGGTTTTTTGGCTTGGGGTCATAAGACTGTGGCCAGGAAGCTTGCCCCAAGGGTTCTCCAACCTGCCCTCAGAATGTCTGCTGTCCTGCTTCTCCAGAAAGGTCCTCTTCAGGCTCCCACCGTTTTACCCCATGCACTCTCCCCTCCAACCTGGTGAAAGCTTGTCTACACCAATTTATTAAAGCAAAAACATCACATGGGGGCCTCCCCTGGTGGCACAGTGGTTGAGTGCTGGGCTGCAAAGCTGCCTGCAGCCTCTGCAGCACTGGTTCGATCCCCGGCCACCGGCGAGGGTCCCACATGGCGCGACAGACCTCTCCTGCCGTAACCGCTGCTCCAATCAGCAGTGCTCCCTGCTCTGGCTCTGGTGAATTCTCTCACCCTCCCACACTTCTAACTGTACTCAGTTCTTGTATAAATAAATAAATAAATAAATAAATAAATAAATAAATAAATAAATAAATAAATAAATAAATCTTTAAAAAAAAATCACATGGATCCTCAATTTCTTCCCATACTAGCAGCATCTGTCTAATGCAACTCTTTGCAGAGGGAGTGTCCTGCGAATGTACCCCTGGTCCTGTTCCTTCTCCTCCTCTCGGGTCATTGCTTCCCCAGTTAACCTCTTTCTCATCATGCAATGCTGACATTTTGGCACATTCCAACTCATCTACAGATGCCTTCACTCTCCAACCCACTCAAATCCATCTTCCATCTTCACTCCATCAAAAATGTATTTTGTCAAGGTCACCAGCACCCTGTGTGAGGTAACCAAATCCAGGGATGTTTCTTGTTTGTTTTTTTCCTGGAAGGATCAGCAGGTTTGGAGAGGAGATAACTACACCTTCCTTACAGCACTCACACTGGCTCAGCCTCTGTGGCCCCATACTATTCTGAGTTCCCTCCCATCCCACTGGCTGTTTCTTCTTTGTCATGTTGGCTCAATCCCTCAAACTTCCCAGTCTCTCTAAGTGTGGGGTCCTAAGAATTCAGACCCTGATATCTCTGATCTACCTACAATCTTTCTCAGGTGACCCCGCCCACCCTCTGGTTTTAACATGTTGCTCCCAAACCTTCTTCCAAACCTCACCTACACATCCAGACTCAACTTTTCACATCTTGCTTTGGCTGTTCCACAATTATATCAAAATGAATATGTTCAAAACTGAATCATTAACCCAGTCCCATCAAGCACAGCTGACGGCAAAACTACAAGACACTGCCCAAGATGGCCTACTCTCCATGTGGGTGCCCTGCCTGGCCCCAGGGCTGGGACTATACTGGATCTCATTTCCACATTAGATTATATTATATTGCATAGTTGAAAGGGAGACTTGGGAAAGTAGGACTTTATTATTATTACTATTTTTGCTCAAAAGAACTGGAGAGTAGGCCAGAGACGTGTGTGGGGTGGGGAGGGGCGAAGGGGTGGCGGTGAGAGGATCCACCAGAGACAGAGTGGGGAGCAGAACAGGCAGATCCACTGAAATCCACTGCTGAGGGAGCAGTGGGCGAGACAGGAGAGGTCTGCTGTGCCATGTGCGCATCGAACTCAGGCCATAGCAGTGATAGCCCTGAGACTAAACCCCTAGGCCACCAGGGAGGCCCACCTCACATGACTTTAAAAGTGAGAGCTCTCCAGTTGGTGTCAGAGAGGAGCTCTAGTGCTTGAAGCAGGATCTCTGTGACTGGCTGTGAGATGGAGGGGCGGCCGGGTGAGAATCTGGGGTTGAGAGTGACTTGTGGGGGCTGAGATTGACCTCCTGGAGCTGAGAGGAGTCTCTGGCTACAAGCAGCAATCAAACTGGGGTTTTAGTCCTACAACAACAAGAGACTGAACCAGGTAGCTTGGAAGCGAACAAGGCTCAGCTGACACTTGCCGGCAGCCCCAGGAGGCCCTGCGCCTAGAAGCCAGCTCTGTGCTCAGATTACCGACCTACAAAAACTGTGAGACAATAAATCTGTGTTGCTTTAAGCCATGGAGTTTGTGAGAAGGTGTTTTGCAGCAATAAAAACGAATATATTCCCTCATAGTCTTTCCATCTCAGTAGACATCATTACCTTTCAACCATGTCGGTTAAACCAGAAATCCTCGAGTTTGTATTTCCTCACCCCCATCCCATCCCTCAGCAAATCTTCCCTCTTCTACCTTAAAAGTGTCTTTATCCTTTCTGCTGCTTCCCCAGCCTTGGCTGTGCGGCCCGGCTCCGTCCTGTCCCATTACCACAGGGCCTTCACTTCCATCCCTGCGCCTGACAATCATCCCCCAGCCGCCTGAGCCAGCTTCTGGAAACATCCACTGAATCATGCCATCCCCTGTTAAAACCCATCAGCCGCTTCTGGCTACACATCAAACAATATCCGGGACTCTCCCTGTCTTCGATAAAATTCTCCCTGGCCTGGCCCCTGTCCGTTTCTACAAACTTGTTATAAGTTTTCCTCCCTTTGACTTCCCCATCCAGTTACCTCCTTCATGGCACACATCACAAGTGTGTGTGTGTGTGTGTATGTGTGTGTGTGTGTTTCTATTCTACGACATTGGCAGCTCCTTGGTGACTGAGGCTCCTCCTGCTTGCGCTCCTCTCTCCTTATTCGGGAAACTCCACACCCTGTGCCACATCTTTGGCACTAGCTGGGCCCTGCCCCCATCATAAGGGAGACTCTGTGAGTGATTTGTGTTTAAAACTCTTCCTGGATGGCCCACAAGATGAGGCGTTCTCTTGGGACAAACTCGTTCCTCTGGGGGTGGAACCAGCCCTGGCTGCTTCTCTCGTGGATGGAGAAAATCTCCTTCGCCAGGTAGTGGCACATGATGCCTCGCCCTGCTGGATGCGGGCGGCCTCCCCGCGCCGCCCTCCCACCCCTAAGCCTTGGGTGGGCAAGTGGAAAGCTCCAGAGATTGGAGCCAGGACTCCCAAGGGCAGGCTGTAGGGCTCTAGAGAGGGCTGGTTGTCTCCAAGCCCTGGATTTTCCATCATAAATGGGGCTGCCCTTCTCCCACCCTGGATCAAGAGGCCTGTCATACAGATTAAATGGAGTAGCAGAGGGTAGGGCCTGGTTCAGCATTTCTATCAGCAGCTGAACAGGGGCTCAAAGTGAGGAGCCATTATTATTTTTGATGTTGTTATTATTATTATGAGAGAATGAACATTGCCACAGCACATTGTTCTTGATCCACAGCTAGAAACCTGTTGGAATGACAGTAATAAAAACATTAAAAGTCCAAAGGGCTCTGAAGTCCATTTCTTTTTTTTAAAGATTTATTTATTTATGCATACAAGAGCTGGGGTACAGGCCAGATATGTGGGGGGTGAGAGGATTCACCAGAGACAGAGTAGGGAACAGAACAGGCAGACTGACTGAAATACACTGCTGAGGGGAGCAGCGGGAGAGACAGGAGAGGTCTGCTGCGCCATGTGGGTTTCTCTCTTGCAGGCCGGGCATTGAACTCATGCTGCAGAGGCTGTGGATTCCTTCATAGTATGGTGTTTAACCCCTTGCACCACCAGGGAGGCCCCAAAGTCCATTTCTTAAAGTGTCAGGTGGTATTTTTTTTCTGGAGTAAGCTGGCTGTGTCTCTGGAGGTCATACTACTGTGGCCTGTCCCCTGGGAGCAGAAAGCAAGTCTGAGGCCCTACAGGACAGTCACTTGGTATAGGGAGGGCAGGTCCTGCCCTATCCTACCTCCTGCTGAGCTTGGAGAGATACATGCCCGACTGAGAGACCCCTAAGTGGGGGTAAAGCAGGATGGGGCAAGGATGTGCCAGTGTTTCCTAGACAGCTGTGGCATTTGGTGCTGAGAAGCTTGTGGGAGAACTCACCTGGGCCTGGCAAGGCCCCACAGACCAACACTGAACAGAATATGGCCTCCTGGGCTGCCTTCCCTCACCCCCAGAGCTCTCCATATGGCAGTGCTGTGTCTCTGCACCCCACAGAACAACTGTTCCAAGAACTGTCCAGGGATGGGTTTCACCCAGGGTGAAGACCAAGTTAACACAGGTGTAGTGGTAGAACATGTGAATGAGTATCATCCCTGCTCTTGCTGCAAACCTGTCCCCATCTCTCTAACTGGTCCCAAGTGCAAAATTTCCTATATCCAGTGGTGGTGTAGATATTGCATCAGGAGAAGCATGTAACAGTGGAGTAAGATGTCAAGAGCCTCTTCTGGGAGGGGCAGGTTTATAGCAAATAGGAGGAAAATATTGATTGGCCAGATGTCCCCCGAGGACCAGACCCCAGATGTCTGCTGACAAACAAAGATGGAGCTAAGCTGCTCTAAGTGAGATGAGGAAAGTGGGGTGTTCAGTAAGAACAGGAAAGGTAACAAGAGGGGAGGTGAGGTTGAGGTGCCCTAGATGTGACCCTTCACGTGACTCCAGTAAATAGGGCTGACCCCACAGAATTCCTGTAGCAGTGGTCTGGAAGTGGAACCACAGAGAAATTCATGTTCCAACTCAGATTTGACTGAGGCAGCTGGCACAAGCCAGGAGCCAGTCAGAGGCCACTTGAGAGTGTGAGCCTGGAAACTCACACAAGTCATGGGGGTGTCTTTGCCTCTCAGAGACTATGGAAGGTGGGGTTGGGGTAAAGATTTGAGTCAAAGTCAGCCAGATTTCCAGGGAGTCTCTGGGTTTGCTAGTGTGTGTAATCTTGACTGGCCTTTGTCTTTGGTTCAAGTCAAAGACAAGAGGCTCTAAATCCTTGGCAGTCCCCAATAATAGGAGTGTCCTCATTCTTCATGAGTCATGAGGCTCACACCTGAGTGTATGCTAATGAAATGACTTACTGTGGGGGCTGGTAACTAGAGAGACTGTCTTTGAGTCTTTGTCATCCTCCAGGAAGGAGAGAGGACTGAGGGTTGAGTTCAATCATCTAGTCCGTGGCTTGGTCAACCACGCCTACAGAATGAAATCTCAGTGGAGACTGGGTGCCAGGGCTCATGGCACATCCCAGGTTGGTGAATGCATCAATATGCCAGGCCATGTCCTAACCCAGCAGGGAGATACCATGGAAATGCAGAGTTGGGGACAATCCCCCACCTCACCCCATATATCTCTATGTTTGGACGGTTCTGGTTTAATATCCTTTAAAATAGAACCGCAACACTTTTCTGAATCCTGTGAATTATTAAGTGAATTATCAAACCTGGAGGAGACACAGGGCTCCCCCAAAACTGTCACCAGTGGGTCAGAAGTATGAGTGACCTGGGGATCCCTGAACTTACGGTGGCAGTTGAAGTGAGGGCTGACTTCTTGGGGACTCTGCCTGTAAACTGCGGGGCCTACACTAGCTCTAGGTGGTCAGCATCAGAAATGAAATGTGGGCCTCCCTGGTGGCGTAGGCAGTTGAGCGTCGCACTCTGAAGCTGTCCACAGCCTCTGCAGTGCGAGTTCAATTCCCGGCCAGCCGGGGAATTTCCCACATGGCTCAGCAGACCACTTCTGCCTTGCCTGCTGCTCCCCTCAGCAGTGTATTTCCATCAGTCTGCCTGTTCTGTTCCCCATGCTGTCTCTGGTGAATCCTCTCACCCTCCCACACACCTGGCCTGTACTCCAGTTCTTATACACATGAATAAATAAATCTTTTTTTTTTTAAAAAAGAAAGAAATGGAATGTAACACACCAGCAAGGGCACAGGAAGTGAGTTTCTTTCGACATGTGAATCCTTCCTTTTCTTGTCTCAGACCCACTTGGTAAATGCTCAGATTACAGTCCTGAAGAAGACGATCTCCTCTGTCCTCCTGTTTGGTCTTAGGATCTTGGAGAATAGTATTAGTTATGGGCCCTCACCATGTTCTCCCCCAAGACAATGGTGCATGAACTCATGGCAGGCCCTGCTCCGAGGTTGCCTGCTCTTTGGAGGGGCATCTGCGAACCATCAGCACAGCCATTTTGCAATAGCAGCACCAGGACTTCTGTTTGGGAGGTCCCGGGGACCACAATCTGGTTCTGAGGCGTCTTCAAGCTGCTTGTGCATAGCAAGCATATGGTTTTTGACTTCGATTATATGTTTATTTGAAGAGCTTAGGGTGGGGGCTGATGGAAGTTATGGGGGGGGAGCTCAAAAGTCAAATCTAACTCTGGCCCCTCTCTGGCCGAGCCACTGTCCCTTTGGTGAGGCACAGAGACCCCAAAGAGGTAAGTTCAGAGAGGGTCCAGACGATAAATCTTCCTCTCAAAGTAATGCAGTTTCATTGTACTTAAAAATAATTAAACAAATCTGTAAAACATGTTTCCATTGCATTAGTTTACTTCATTTGGCCTCGTAATGTGAGGATCATAATTACTTAAATATTTCCCTTTACTATTTTTCAAAACATTTTTCTAAATTGTCAAAAAACATTCTGGAGACAGTTGGATAAAAAAACATAGTGAACATGTGTCTGATTAATTTTTTAAGACAATCAAGATCAAATGCAAAAAATGATTGGAAACGGTTTCAGAGCGACAATAAAAGACAGATCTCAGAGCAGGGAGGGTGGTGAGTCATAGGAAAAAAGGATTCATCATTTTTACTACGGCATCTATTGGAACTCAGCTGACAAGAAACGAACTGGCCTGGTGTGTAAATTGCAAAGGTGGAGCGTGGCCTAAGGAGCCGGCTTGGGCGAGGGCCGCTGCGGGGGCTGTTCCAGCCCACCGAGCCTCTCCGATGCCGAGCTTGTAAAACAAGAGCTCACTCCGAGCAGTCACTCTTTGTCACCTGTCGTTACAAACAACTGGAGGGCGATCTGCTGGCACACTGACAAGTGGATCGTCCCTCATCTGCCAGCTGACAATCAGGCCGCTGTCCCGAGGCCATAGAAGGAGCTGCTGGGTGATGGAAAGGCGCTTGTCACAGAGGGTTTATGACGTTAGTTCGCAAGCACTTCCTAAGCTTGGACTGAATTTTATTTTACTTTATTCGATTTCTCTTCTTGAGTCCCTTTCTGAAACTTAGTTTTTAAGTGCTTGTAAACAATTGGGACCAGGGCCTCCCTGGTGGCCCAGGGATTAAGTCTCAGCACTGTCATTCGTAAGGCCTAAGTTCAGTCCCCTGCCAGGGAGGTGACCCACATGGAGCAGCAGACCTCTCCTGTCTCACCCGCTGCTCCCCTCAGCAGTGTATTTCAGTAGATCTGCCTGTTCTGTTCCCCACTCTGTCTCTGGTGAATCCTCTCACCCTCCGCACCTCTGGATTACATCCCAGTTCTTTATGCAAAAAAAAAAAACAAAAAACAAAAAAAACAATTGGGATCAGAGAATGTGATTTCTTTCTCTGGCAAAACACTTCGTCCCTCTGCTTCTCCAGCTGCCCCAGTACTTAGAGGAAGAGAGGCAGAAGCTTTGTTCAAGCTCTTTACCTTTCTAGGAGACAGAAGAAGTTTCTAGACAGAATAGACCCCTGACAAGCCCGATTTTGCTTATGAATATGGGTCTACAACCTTCGACGTGCCGCACAGGGCTCAGTCCTGGATCTTAAATAAGAATCCTCTGCAGGGAAGGACGGAGGGTCAGGCACTGGGGATTACTCCATAACTCCATGCTCTTTTGGCCTTTAAAATTTGATCTTCTCAACATTTGTATCTTTTTTTTTTTTTTGTAATGTTGAGGATAATGTACTTTTAAGTTTTAAATCACAAAACATGGACAGTTGTTCCAGGTGCCTCCTTGAAATTAAAAATAAAGACAGGCAAGGTGGAGATGGGCAGCTGGAGACAGTTTGAGAGGGACATTAGCCCTCAGGAACGGGGCGGGACTGGGACCAGGAAGCTCCACCTGTGCTGCGTAGTTAGATGTGCAGATGCAAAGTCAGGGGCATCCCACACGCCTAGGGGCAGCATGAGGTGGAAGTGACAGAGGCGGCTCTTCAGCGGGCATTCTCTGGTCCTCAATCTGTCCATGGCCACGTACAGGGCAGGAAATTCAGCTTCATCCCCTGTGGACCATCTCGATTCTACTGGGGTGAGGAAAGCACAGCACTCCTCGGCAAGAGATAGAAGCTGTTCATGAAAGTGGATGGACCAGTTAGAACTGGGCACACACCACGGCTGTGTGTCCTGATGTCCACTCAGCAAGAAAGGTGGGGGAGGGGCGAGAAGTCAGAGGGGAATGTGATCACAGGCAGGGCGCCAGGGAGAAAGCTGCTGCATGCAGTCCTGTGCTCCCGGGTCACGCCTGAGGACAAGCAGCCTTGTGGGTGATGACTCCAGGGAGACTCCAGATTGGCCTTGAGCAGTGCTCCTCTGCACCTGGGGCACTTGCACTGTCCTGCAACCTTTGGGTGCTCTTCGTTTTACCTTTTCTTTCCTCCAAAGCTTTAAGAACTGGGCTTTTTATCTTTTCAGGTTAGAATGATTTTGATGTATTTTGCACCATAACGTGGTGAGGGATTTTTGCCAACCTTTGCAATCAGAGGTCCTAGCCTGAAGACTTGGAGTCCTGGCTGGATCTTCCCCTCAGAATGCTCTGTGCTGAGGTGCCAAAGTGTCAAGAGGCAGCTCTGGGTAGGAAGCAGAGGCCACATTCCTGGCCCTCCACCCTGTCTATTGTGTCCCCTCCTCCTGCCTCACCCCTCCCCCCACCAAGTTCAGTGAGATGGAAAAGAACCTTGGTTTAACTCTATTCTCAAGTGTGGCATCAATCACGGGACACCTCTGCTAGGGAATCCGAAGGCCTCCTGAATAATTCAGAAGTCCTACCTACAATACTTGTTGCTCCCAAGTGTTCAGAAAAATATCAAGGGATTTAATTAATTAACAGTCAATTATATCAATTTTACATTTGGACATTGATTCAGATGCTGAAAGCTAAATCTGCATTTTTGCCAGCTTCTTTCCCTGATTCTCAACTTCTTGTAGTCATTTCTAATCAAACTTAGAAGGGAAACATGCTCAAATTATTTCCATCCCCTCGCTCTGTTACAGCTTGCTTGAGATAAATAAGGCTAAGAACTGCTTCAGTAATATATATTTTCTACAACCCTGGGCGTACAGGTACTATCTTGATCTCTGTATTAAACTGCTTGGGGGAAAAGGGAGTTTGAATCTATGGATAATAAATTACCAACAAAGGCGAAAAAGCAAAAATAATGTGCATGCTATTTGCATAGATATGTATATTTTGCACAGACCGTGACATGGAAGAGCTCACAGGAGATGGGGAATGGCAAAGGGACCCACATGCGGCATCCTCGCCGCCATCCTGCTCCCCTCAGAGCTCAGAAGTCTGTCCATTCCCATGTGTGACATGTTTGCTAGACATTTGTTCAACATCACATATGAAGGGATTTTTTTAAAACCCTTTATGATCTTTGATATTAAGAAAAGGCATTTCATTGAAAACAGTCTTTGCATGATTTGGCACGAATCGTCTAGACTGCTTTATGAAAAATGACAGCTAGTAGGAAAGTAATTAAAGATGTATTTTGCTGAAAGCAAAAGTATTTTTGGAATCAATACCAACCATCTTTAATTTGCCAGCTCTTTCCACAATCTTGTGTTATCTGGAGGATCTTAATTCTAGAGAATGGGGGTGCCAGCACCTTATTGGTGTCACCTTTGGGTCCCCATCTTTTTACTTACCATCCTCAGGTAGGTTAGAGGAGATTTGGGGTGTTCATCACAGTGGGGCATGGGGAGCAGGCCTCTCCCTGGAGAGCTGGTACTTCATTTGGCTCATCCCAGAACAAAGGGGAGGTTTGAAAAGTAGTAGCTGTGAGGCCAGGTCATCAAGGGCTGGGGTGTTGCTGGTGCTTGTGGTTTCAAGTTAGAGACAAAGCAGCCACAGCCTTCCTGACTGCTTGCAATTCTCCAGGCAAGAAGACGTGTCTCCCAACTATTTTCACTTTTTTTTTTAAGACTATTTATTTATTTTTGTATAGAAGAGCTGGGGTGTAGGCCAGAGGTGGGGGTTGGGAGAGGACTCACCAGTGACAGAAGGGAGCAGAACAGGCAGATCTACTGAAATACACTGCTGAGGGGACCAGCAGGTGAGACAGGAGAGGTCTGCTGCACCACGTGTGGGTCAGTTCCCTGGCCAGGGATCGAATTTAGGCCATTGCTGTGGGCCTTCGCAGCGATAGTGCTCAGAATTAAACACTAGGCCATCAGGGAGGCCCTCTTCTCCCTTTTTTTTATAGGAAGTATTTTCCTTAGCTGGTTGGGAGCTCCCTGTAGGTCTGAACTGTGGCTTCTACCTTCCTCTGAGGTGCTAGATATACTATGTATTTCATGTGAGTCTGGCCAAGGCTTGACCGATGAATAGAAAATTAGGTTAGCACCCTGCAGGGACATATCTCTGGCTCTGTGCTCCACTTGCCCACCCCTCCTTTCACTGCCTGATTCATAGTCACCTTGCAGCTGTCAGCTTAGACAACCCTTTTTCCAGGAAGCCTTCTTGGATTACCTCATTATTCCAGTCTCATCTCACACATTGTTGCAGTTTCATCTCCAGTTTCATCACTTCTGTAATTGGCTGATGGCTTGCTTTCCTCCATCCCCTAGTGACAGATCTGGGCCACAGCTGTCTCACCAAATAATTCCTGATTTCCGGTCTGTGGTCTTGAACAACACCTGAGTTTTGAGTGATAAAAGATAATATGGATAACTACAGTCACCTATCTGTCCCCAGATTTGCTCATCCCCTAGCCTGGAGGTCTCTGGGTCAAACTTCAGTGTGGCCCTAGGGTCCTGGTTTGCCCTGTGTCCTTCTGTATCAGCACTGCAAATATGCTTTTTCCTCTCCTAACATTCCAGGGGAAACCTGGTCCTGGGAAGTGAGTCCTAGATGGCTGGGAGGGGACTGGGGAGTCTGATGTTCCTGAGGATGAAGGATGGAGGTGATGTGGGGACAAGGGTTTCTTGGGGGAGCATCATGGCTTTAAGAGGCAGGACTCTGCCATAGCTTCAGGGACTTTGCAGGCCACTGTCTATGCCTTGGGGGCCATGAGCTGTCCAGTCTCGGGGGTCACCTTGAAAGGGTGGATGTGTGAATCCGCAGTGTCGGTGTCTGTGGTCTTCGTTCTCTGACTTGGAGTCCTAGCATGCCTCTGAGGACCCCAGGGGTGCCGTACTGGAAGTGGGAGGGAAAAGCAAGTTACAGACCCTCTTACCTCTTCAATGAAATCTGTCTCTGCCTCTTTTGCTTTAACAAGATATGTATACACACACATATATATGATACATATATTAATATAAATATAAAATATATTGTATATGCACTTGTGTGGGTGGAGTATATGTGTGTGCAAGTGTTAGCACACATGTAACAAGCTGCTGCTCACCTTTTAGTTTACAACAGCTTCTGTGCCGCCTACCCACTGTGCCTTGCCATAGAGGTTGCGCCGGCAGGCTCCCAGCCATGTATGGCTGTGCTGAAGGGAGGAGGCCGTCTTTTGGCCTGATTTTCACTGTCTAGGTGCTGTGGATTTTCATTGCTTTGGATCTTACTGAGGCATTAATTTTTTCCCTCATTGATATGCATAGTCAGACATAGTTAATCTTTGGGACACCTGCTGGTCAGATGCCTGGGATAATCATGGATTAAAGGAATTCTGTTTACCAGTCTTCCCAAAGTGCTAGGCAACTTGGGAATTCAGACCGTGGGGGCTGTTCTTGAGTACAGAGCTGCCCCAGGGGAGGTGGGTGGTGTTTCTTGTGGGCCTCTATTCGGGGGTAGTCTTGACACTGGTAGTGTGTGTGAATCATCTGGAAGGGGACCCCATATGCCCTCGTCTGGTTTTCACTGTCTCTGTGTTGGGGTGGCTCTGAACTCAATCTCCCTTGGGCTCTTTCCCTTTGGCCATCGTTTTGTGGTTGGGTGTCACGTCCACAGAGCAGCTCCACTCCTTCGCTGTGACAGCAGAGTCCTTACTCTGCCAAAGGAGCCAGTCATGGACAGGCTGGACAGAAAAGGAGTAATCCTCACACATTGCAAACGACACTGTAAGTCTCCCCTACTAGAGTGTGAGCATTGTGAACTTATGTCTTAAGAGGATTTGCGGGATGCATGACTCCCCATTATGAGAATACCTGAAGGTGTCAACTGGGTTGGGTCCCTGCTGAGGTCCTCTGTGCAAGGGCAGTGCCCTGCACAGTCAGTCAGCCCCAGGGTAGTCTGGAAGAGCATGGCCGAGAGCTGGCCTCAGCACTTCAGCCCTGTGCAGGCTGGCTTGGCCAGGTCAGACAACTTATCAGAGACGCCAATCAGAAAGGATCCACTCTTCAGTTCACTAACGCACCAGCAAGACTATCTATCAATATATTTGAGCAAGGTGTGGTGTTCTCTTCAGTTCTAAAGTCAGCCCAGGCGGCTTGGGTAGAGTTTCTCCAAAACCCGCTAGGGAACGTGCAGGGTGATCCAGGTCTGTGAGAGGAGGCTGTGTTAGTAGATATTAAAGTTGAAAATAAGCAAAATTTTGTGATCCAACAAATTGACCTTTTGGTACCTCAGCTGTTCATGTTCTTGGGCATACAAAGGACACATACAGGACTATTTATTGCAACATATTTGTCATAGTCAAAAGTTGAAAATAATCTATGTGTCCATCAATATAGGAATAGCCAGATAAACCTGGATGCAGCAATTCTAAAGAATGAGACAGATCTATGTGTACTAATAAGGGTAAGACCATATGTTGAGTAAAAAAAAAAAAATGCTATGGAGAACTATATAGGTTTGATTAAGTTTATGTTAAAGAAATGAAAAATTTCTACAAGAACATATATGTTACACACATGTGTGCATATATACATATATACATATGTGTATATATACATACATACATACATACATATATATATATATATATATATATATATATATATATATGATTACCAAGACTGAGAATCTTCCAGATTGACCCTGGCAGACCCTTTTTTAGAAACTGCAGTGGTGGATAAAGGTCTTTAGATTCTGGCGTCCCCTTCTATAAGGAAGAAGCATGTCTCCGGAAAATCAACATCCTGTGGGAGGTAAGAGCTGAACTCCTCTTGCGGTTATTTGTGTGTCTACATCACACGCACAAAGCCAGTGTCTATCGATGAGCCTCAGATTATTCATCTGCAAAATGCAACAGTGAAAACCCAGCCCCACAGTGGTCAGGACCCACTGCGTCCAGGTGACACGCGAGAGGCGGTCAGCTCCAACTTGGCTCAGTGATCATAGGTGATGCTAAACTTTGCTCAGACCGACAAACACTGTCTCCGTGGCCTCGTTCCCCGGCCTCACGTCAGCTGCAGCCAGCTGCTAACTCTCTGCCTCATTTTCTCCTCTTAATGAGGGGAAATCTAATATCGGCTTTAGGCTGGATATGGAAATAATCCAGTTCCTCTGATGCAGGGAGGGGGCGGGGAGGCAGTGCATGGGCCCTGCTCCTGCCCTCACTGCTGGAGGGGGGCACTGGGAACAAGAGGGTCCTCAGCCATGTCCCCACGCTGCTCCAGAGACCCCGCCCTCCAGCCTCCTGCCTGACTTCTTGGAGTGTTAACGAGGATTGCGGCTCTCCTCCTGGCCACACGGAGGAAACTTTGGGTGACTGACCCCAACCCTCCTCACGCACAGCCAATCTCCCTCCAATTGTTTCATCAGCGTTGGGACTGTCAGCTCAGACTTGACAAGTGACAAGTCTCAGGCTCATGCTGACTAGATAATCAAAGTCTTGTCAGGGCTGTCAATACCCCGCAGATGGGAGAGGACAAAGGCAGGAAAGGTTTCTACAGAAACCGCTGCCTTCACACAAACCCTGTCGAAGCCTCTTACCCAAATCACCTGTTTGTTCCTAAACGTCACTTGCTACAGAATCTACGGGCTCAAAAGCACAAACCCCGAGAGAAAATAATAACCCGGTATCAGACACTGATGCTGCAGGTCCTCCGATGCCATAGTTTATCTTATAATTTTACATAGAAGAGATAATAAATGTACTTTTCATAATATTTTATAGCCGTCACTTGCTAAAAGAGATTTTCCTAGCAACGATATAATTTTAAAAATCTAAAGTGGAAATGCCAATAAAATGACAGACCTACATTCATTGGTCTTTCCAGAAATACAGATGGATGAAGAGGACTCTGGTGTCTGATGGACTCATCAGCACCCAGAGGCATGACTGTCCCCAGAGTCACCTCTGACAGAGCAGAGCGAGCAGCCCTGAGAGTGGAGGCCGATTGTCAACCTTGACCTGACTCTCAGCAGAGACTGAGGCCAGCCAGGCCCTGGAAAGGAAGGGAGCACTAAGGCCTTGAAATCCCACCCAAAACTACTGATAGACTGGCAACCACGGCCCCAGCGCAGGGCCCTTCCTCTTCTCTTTCCACCCCCATGTCAGGGGCTTTGCCTTCCATGCAAGTGCTTCGTTGTCAAATCACAATGCCAGAATACAAGCGTGATGGTCATGGGAGAAGCCAGCTTCTTCCTGGCTGCGGGAGTGCTGGGTGGGTACATGCTCGGACACCTGTGCAGACAAACATAGTTGCCTGGTAAGGCGGTGTCTCTGCAGGGGGCCACGGCCTTTCCTAGGCCCGCCGGTCTGTTCTGGTGGCCTGGCTGCTCTGATTCAATCAGGGGAGGCGACAGTCCCCAGGCTGTCCCTGCAGAAGGAGGCTATAGGCCTTCCCTCGTCTCCAACCAGACCAGAACAACAGCCGTGTCTCCTATCCACCTTTATCTGCTCTCCTCTGGCCCCGCCACTCCAGACACACAGCTTGTGTCTGTTTCCTCAGCCCAAGTCAGCGTGGGTCCACCCAGTGCCCTGGTCTCTGCAGCTGCTATTCTAAATCTCAGCAAGCCCCAGCCAGGCCGGCCCCGAGAAGGATGATGTGGCCCTTCCCTGCGGCGCCTCATCACTGGCCCTCAGCAGTTTCTTCTATCTCTCCCCGAGCTCAGAGGTGCGCCAACTCTGAGTTTGCAGCCATGTCAATTCCTCCTTTCCCAGAGAGCTAGCACAGGAGCCAGGGCTCATGTTGCTCCTGGCAGTGTCTGAGGGCAGTGGGAGAGGTGACCAGACACATGCTACCCAGGTACAGGGTTAGGGACTGGAGGCGCTGGAAGTGCAGCTCCCTGCCAGCTTAACCTCCCCAAGGTGCTTGTCACCTGGGGGCCACCCAAAACTTGTCTTTTTGAGATGGGGGCCAAGTTTGTGTCCAGGCCTTCTGTCTCTCTCCTGTAGCCTTCCCCCACTGTGTGGACCCAAGATCCCTCTTTGGGAGTGTGCACCCCTTATGCTCACTGCTGCCCTCCCTCCAGAGGTCCTGGGAGGCACTATCAGAGGAGGACCCAGTACGGCTCACAGGCGGAGATCTGTTGCTTCTTCACTGGATGGTCATTGTCCTGCTGCTCCCAGTCCTGCACAGGGTCCTTAACTTCCAGCAGCTAATGGCTTGGACCTTGTGCAAGAAGACTTAGTTCTCAGCAGTGTCTTGGCTCCTACAATGCATCCCTCTGGAGCAGGTGAGGAGCTGCCTGAGTCCCTCTGTCTGGTACTTCTGGAAAGCTTTTTAAAAATGCCTCTTTTCTCCATTACCATGCCATTCCCAGGCAGTATTTAGAGCCTCCAAAGTGAAAACTGACCGCCTTTCTCCCACCCCCACCAGCACTTGCAGTGGCCTTGATTTTTATGGTGCTGGGGCTGACAGGGGTTTCTTGCTGAAATACCGCTCACCGACCATCCCCAGCGCTGTCAACTTGCAGGCAGCTGCATTTCAAGGTGTGTCAGAGGGGCGCAGGGGGCGTGCGTGTGTGGAGGCCAATATTCCCTTGTCTAATTTATATTTTACATTTCTGTAAAATCATGCTTAGAGTATTTTGGTAATCTCTGCTGAGATTAAGTATAATGCTGTACATTTAATTGATATAAGTGGTTTCAATTCTCCTTAATATGACAAATCTCCAGTGTGAAATATTCTTAGTTAATGATCAACATAAAATAGAGTTCATTTTTAATGTGAGTACAAGATTTGAATTAATTTGTAGCTAGAGCAGGGTTATTAAATTTGGTGTGCATTCTGTTCACAGGCACACATGGGGTCATACATGTGGCCCTGGTCACACATGCATGGCCATGCATGTGGCCATACGTGGGTAAGGGCAGATATAAGTTGAGAGTGTCTACACCCTTCTTTCCCTCTGTCTTGGAGGGGGCACCCCGAGTGCCTAGCCCATGAAGGAGCCGCACCCCTGGGGTCTCTGTCTCTGGGGCTCCTAGGTCCTTGTTGCCCATGGTTGCCTGGCCCAACCTGGGAGCACTGTGGGGACTCAGAGCAAGCTCTACCAAGGCCATCAGCTCCTCTTGGTTTAGTTTCCGACACAGCGCTTACTAGTCTGGAAATTAGCATATTGCTTTACATTATCAAAACCATATGAAGACTAAAGTCATCCAGTAGAGTTCAAAGAAAGTTTCGAGTGGAAGAAGATCCATGCCAAGCCTTGTCCAGGGGGAAGGTCTGGGGGCAGACCCCCAGCAGTGCCAATCAAACCAAGGGGGTTGCAATCCCCTCACCTGGCCAGATCCTGGGCTCACTCAGGCAAGTGTGTTTCCCAAGGCACCTGCATTAGGACGCGTTTGCGGGAATCCAGGGCCGTGATCTTTGGCCCTCAGATGCAGGATGAGAGCGCACTCACAATCACTGCTGCCTTCCCTGCTCTGAGATAACAGAAAGCAATTTTCTTACAACTGTTAAAAGAGAAAGGGGGAATAAAAGCTTTGGGATAAGTGCCAAATGGAATTTGAATATTGTATAAACCGTGCGTGGGATGGAGGCAGCAACTTGCAGGAAACATCTGTTCCTACTGGACCCTCCGTTCCTCCTGCAGCTGGGGCCCAGCTCCGTTCCTCCTGCAGCTCTGACTCCTTCAACTTTTCCTTTGTGATGCAGCCGATTAGAGGCCACCTTCCATAGGCAGGGGGACCCTGCAGCTCTTAAATATTTCGTTTGCAGTCACTTCTTTATGCTGATGGGACTTGAATCCCAATAACAAGGAGGACTTCCCACCTGCTCCTGTTGCAGGAGCGAAACCCTGCTCAGGCAGGTTCAATTTCTATTGGCTTCAGCGGCTGTGGAAAGAATCTTTAATCACATCTACAATATTATTGGCAACACCCTGCAATAAAAGGGCTGAATGCTTCATTTTTCTAGATTTCCTTTTATATTTCAAAATCGCTTTTCTTTCAAATTAGTGTGTTCTATACATTTTCTTCAAAGAAATTACTTATGGCTTCACTTTTTTTTCCCTTTGTTGGCTTACCATTCCTTTTGAAATTACCACCTCACGGGTACTGCAGACTTTCAAACACTTTGCATATGAAATGAAAGGCTTGAGTGTATTAGGTGGCAATTTTTAAGAATGGCATAATTTTAATTAGAAATGTATAGATGAATAAAAATAATGCTGCTGCACGTTACTAATTAGGTATTTTATTACTCTTTGATTTAAAAAAGAACTGCGCCTGCTAACGAGGCAGCAAGTGTGCTGGTCTGGAGGCTTCCACCAGGTCCCAGGGGAGGCAGGGCGCTGGAGGACCAGACTTGTCTCCTGTGTCATAATGGAAGGAGGCCGGGGGTCACCTCCCTGCAAAGGCTCAGGGTGAGAAGAAAACGCACACCCAACAAAAGACAGATGGAGAGACACTTCCAAGGCCTGGGAAAATGATCTTGCTTTGAAATTTGGTATGAGGCAGCAAATAATTCATCTTTCCCAACCCCCAGCCTAGGGATTATCTGGGTGATGCTAATGATGGAGACTTTTTCCCCTTGAAATTTCTAGATAAATAAGTAAGCTTTGTAGCACCTGTTATGTTTCTAAAGGAGCCCGTCTTTTGTGCTTTAAGGAGAGAGGCATGTGATATATAATTGCTGCCTTTGGGCATTTTTTTCTCCATGGTTTTCTGTTTGGCTCAGGTGAGTGTCCTGAATTAGAGGCTACCTGTGGTCTCACCCTAATTTCTTGAGGCTGTGTGACATCCTACTTGCCCAGACCCAACCTAGTGTGACTTGGGTGTGGCTTGAGATTTGGTCAGGGCTTTTGATTACTAAGTTTTAAAGCTATGGACTCATTGCTTGGTAAATTGTTGGGCTTGGTGAGTGGGTATTTTGGGTCCCTCTGAGGAAGAATTCAGCAGAGTCTCCTGTTCAGCAGCACATGGCGAGGACATCTGCATAGACACAGGCGGGCAGCAGTCTTAAAGGGCAAGAGCTGCATTTTGCCAGAGCCCGGGGTATCCTTATATATTGCTCTTTTATAAAATTACTTTGTGGACTCTATCACACTTTGGGTTGATTTTCTAATAATCCTCTCTGCCCCCACCTCTGACTGATATTTTGACCTTGGAAACTTCTATAACCAGATTAAGGTTTCATTAATCCCCCCTACCCCCAACCCTGGTTAGCATACACCTGGTTCTATAACAGCAAGTCTCCCCCCTGGGAATTGGAACAGATTCCTCTTTTTCCTACCCTAGATATCTTTGTAGGGACCTATGCAGGTGACTGAGCACATCTGTGTTCATGGGGAGGCATGTTCACTAGACCCTGCCCTTGGCCTGGACCTGCCAGCTGTGTGTATTGTATGATCAGGTGGACCCTCTGTATAGACACCGCTAACCTGCCCTGCTCTGCTCTGTAACTGCTCTTATCTGTTTCACTGAGCAAAGGTGAGCTGTCACAATTACCTCTAGGATCGCTGCAATGGATACTGCGTCCCACTACTTAGCATCATCAGGCTACCAACCTTGGGGCAGCTTCCCTGAGCCACTATATCTGTTGGCTATGTGAACAGGAGGATTTGTGGGGTTAATAGAGAAACTTTCAGCGTGTGGAACTTCCACAGAGGGGTACCTTCCAAGAAAAGTGGAGCGGCTTCCCCCATTAGGAATGGTTTGTAGCCAGGAATCTCTGGGCTGTCACATCCAATTATGCAGCCTACTAATCAGCAGAGAGCTCGGTAGCATCCCATCTCAAGGAAGTCGACATCTGTTCTAAATCCTGCCCTCAGAGCAGGAGTAGTGCCAAGTGCAGCGAAGACTGCTTAGCTGGGTACAAAAGATGTTGTCGATGAGCCAAGAATGGAAAGGAGTCTTGGTTTGATCTGGATGAATTATTTATTTTTTATAGGATAGACAAAATAATTGAATTATAGCCAATAAAAATAATTCCCCACATTCTTTGAGAAAATGATATTGACAAGTTGTGTCTGGTTGGAATCAAATATTCACTCTTTGGTTTCAAGCATATGCAGCAAAATTCATGACCCCCCTGGTCAGCCTCCAATAACAGGTTTTAAGAGTTATTTCTTTGAGATTGTGCATGACAGGTACATTATATTTCTCTGAAAACTAGCCTCTAACCACCTGTTGAACTTTTTAATCACTCCTTTCAATTTTAGCTAAAGAGGGCACACTCACTGGGGGGAATGAAGATGCCTGTTTGTTCCTGCTGGTGTTAGTGTGGTTGGGGACCTCAGTGCTGTCACCAGAAGAAGGGGACCTCCTTTGTCATGGCTGGCTACCTTTCCCTACCTCTGGCTTAATATTGGGTCAACGGGCTTTTTTTTTTTTTTTAAGATTTATTTTATTTATACAAGAACTGGGGTACAGGCCAGATGCGCAGGAAGGTGAGATGATTCACCAGAGACAGAGTGGGGAACAGAACAGGTAGATTGACTGAAATACACTGCTGAGGGGAGCTCAGCAGTGTTCAACTGTGCTCAACCGCCTGCCCCACCAGGGAGGCCCAAGGTCAACAGGCTTTTTTTTTTTTTTTTAAGATTTTTTTAATTTAATTTATTTATACAAGCACTGGGTACAGTCAGAAGTGCGGGAGGGTGAGAGAATTCACCAGAGCTAGATCAGGGAGCAGAGCAGGCAAAATGATGAAATACACTGCTGAGGGGAGCAGCGGGCGTGGCAGGAGAGGTCTGTGCACCATGAAGGACCCTCATTGGCCGCCGGGGATCCGACCAGTGCTGCAGAGGCTGCGGGCAGCTTTGCAGCCCAGTGCTCAACCGCTGCATCACCAGGGAGGCCCGGTCAAGAGGCTTTTAATAATAAAAACCAATATTGGCTGAAAGCCTTGACTTGGGTTCGGCCCCGGGCAGGACCTACGAACACACAATGACTGAGTGAGGACTCCCTTCTTCCCAGAGTATACATGCTGCTTGGTGAGATAAAACAGGCCTGCATGAAATTCTTTTATCAACACAAAGAACACAGGAATTTCAAAGCCTATAGCTAGAACCATCATGGTGTGGTTCAGCCAATGAACGGAAGGAAGAAGAGGATGTGCAAGAGTTCAGAGGAGAGAGGCAATGCTCTGCTAAGTTTGCAGAACTGGAACTTATAGACAAGTAGGTGGTAGTAAAGTGGGGACAGGAGACAGCAATTCAAAGGCCATGTGTGTGTTTTCTTTAAGATATATTTATTTATGCATAGAAGTACTGGGCTACAGTCCAGAGGTGTGTGTGTGGGAGGGTGAGAGACAGAGTGGGGAACAGAACAAACAGACTGACTGAAATACACTGCTGAGGGGAGCAGCAGGCGAGACAGGAGAGGTCTGCTGCACCATGTGGGTCACCTCCTGGCCAGGGACCGAACCCATACTGCAGTGGCTGCGGATTGCCTCATAGGTTGCATCTCAACCTCTTGCACCACCAGGGAGGCCCCCACAAAGGCCATGTGTTTTGTACTTATGGGGCTCTTGGGACTACTAGGGAGGGAGAAGTACTACAGTTTACAATTTCCAATTTTTCAGTGATAATCAAAATGAGACACAGCACCAAGGGCCTTTGTCCCTGGCCTACTTACCTGGCCATCTTCCTCTTTCCCGTTGGTATCAGTGAAGCTGCACCTCTGTGATGTCAGTCAGCAAGAAGGGGCTGGGAGGGACTTCCCCACATTTTTGATTAGTCCAGAAGAATGAACTTGGACCAAGAATTGGAGAAGTAACCCTTAAGCTTCACAGCCTACAGGCCCACAAGGTGGACAGGGGGGTATTTTGGGACATCAGCTTGTGTCTAGTCCTCCCCACCAGTAGCCCAGGTTTGCAGACATGGAGTCTCACAGGAGCATTTGAGATCTTTCCAGAGGATACTGTGAGGAAATAGGCCTGGGAGTGGCCCTCCCTAGACTTGGGGAAATCACCTCTCTTTTCTGTTTATCTTTTTCCTCTGTCTTGTTCAGAAGTTCACTCCACTCCACACCCCCCCTCCCAGATGCCCGACATAAGGTGTTAGGTTTTCATAAGGCAGGAAGATAAGCTTTCCCTAACCTACTTCTGCTTCCAGGCTGGCAACTGTCTCAAAGTACGGACTGTGCAGACACTGGGCAGAGTCCACATCTGGGGGGACAGCTAACTTGCCAATTTCTTTTTTTTTTAAAGATTTTATTTATACAAGCACTGGGGTATCGGCCAGAGGCGCAAGAGGGTGAGAGAACCCACCAGAGACAGAGCAGGGAGCAGAACAGGCAGAAAGACTGAAGTACATTGCTGAGGGGAGCAGCGATGAGACAGGAGAGGTCTGCGCTGCCATGTGGTAATCTCCCTGGCCGGCCGGGTATCGAACTGGCGCTGCAGAGGCTGCGGACAGCTTCACAGTGCTGTTCTCAACCCACTGCGCCACCGGGGAGAACAATTTCTGAATAACCTTCCTGGGTTTTGTCCTGCAGCCTCATGAACCCCATGTTTCTCTACATCTTCTGTCACATGGATCTACCAGACAATCGATGGATGGGCTCAGTGACTAGCAAGTTGTTTTCCAAGATCCCACGGACCAGTTTCTCCTCAGAGACTTTTCCCTGAGAGTGGACACCAGGATATTCTTGGAACACATCACTGCCCTTCTTAGGGTTGGCTCTGTGTTCTCTCACACCCTGCAAGTCTCAGCTTTGGGACGCAGATCTTGTGACCTCACTGATCACCAAGTTCATTCCTTTGCTTACCAACAAAACCAGGACACTGACCAGCTTCTGGCCACACCACCTTGCTTGTCTCTGTCTTGGTCATGAAAGACCTCAGTTCTTGGCCACAGCCATCCTGGTCACCCAATTCTTCCCAGGTCTGTGAGGATTCTGCATTGTGACAGATGCTCAGCTCAATATGTGGCCCCTATTGTTCCTTAAGCAACAGTGAACGTTTCTTCCACCCACTCAGTCAGCAATTCCTACAAATACATGCTCCTTACTTATAACTCCAGCCATAGCCTCTTGACCTGCTAAATGATTTCCTTCTTCCCCCTTCAATCGGGATTGAGCTCAGGAGGGTTTCCAAGCCTCTGACCCCTTCATATTTTTTGCCCCTTTTCTCGCCAATCTCTCTCACCTCGCCCCTAATTTCAATCCCAGTGTTCATCATTTGGTCACTTTCTTATCCTCAGGTCCTTTGACCCCTTATGTCATTGATCTGGGAAGACCCTTATACCAGAGCCCTCTGCCTTTGTACAAATGCTAACGTTTCTATGTCTTCAAAGCACAGCTCAGCCCTAGTAAGGAACATCACAAAACTGAAGGTGACATAACAGGGTGGCAGCATAACGCATGTGGCAGAACAAACACAGCCTCAGCCGGGCCCCATACCCCTTGAAATTCTATTCTATTATCTAAGATGAGTTCTGTAACTATCCTCATAGTCACTAACATACTCATTGCTGCTGTATCACAGAAATTATTTTTGTTGGAGTGACTAATAGAGATCTGTTGAATCAATGATAACCGCATGCCAGGGAGGGTCTCCCCGTCTGTAACAAGGTGATGGTGCTGCTTTCCATCCCGCCTCCATGGACTCGGAGTGTTTGTCTGTGTTTTCCTTTAGATGCAGGTGAAGTATTTCAAGCTATTTCAAGCCCAGAGGATGACAGAAGTTCAGTTACTTCTCTAGTTGATCTAAATTGTCCCTGAGCTCCATACATGGGGGTGTGGAGGCATTTTTTTCTGCTCAGGGGTTCCCCATCTCTTCTTCTGGGCTCATGAGAGAATCATGTTTTTCTGCCCCATGATGAATGGGCTGCAGCCAGAACATTGTATATTCAGGACGGTCCTTCAAGAGCCACCCTCCTGTGCTACGGCGCTTGTTGGCCCGGAGGCCATGGTCCAGGCACATCATGCCAATGTCTGTGGACACATCCTAAGAGCAAGAAATATGTTGCTGCTTAGTTGCTGCACCTGCAGCATAACCCAGCACTGCCTGCTGAACTGCACAGAGGCTGCAGAAGTAAGTCACCTTCTTACCTCTGTGTCTCAGGCGCAGCCCTGGCACACCTGTAACCCTGGCCTCCTCCAAAGACCCATAGTGCTCCATGAACTCCCCTCCTGCCCTTGGTCCTGCCTCCTCTGTGACTCTCCTCCAACTTATCTGTCAGTCACTCTCTCCTTGGCCTTCTATGATGGTGGTCTTCGAAGAAGGATAATGTGGATCAGATGTGAGAAGAGGGAGTAAAATTAGGGTCTAGACTCCAATGGTCAGTCACAGGGCACACAACCAAGGACACAGTGAGCTGAGGTGTAGGATTCTCTCCCTTTCCTGGGGCCAGTGTGCTGAGGCCGGACAGAAGCAGGGGGTACCAGAGAATGAATGGACATGCCGAGCACACACCTCCTCTCAGAGTGTTCCCACCCCAAGTCCTTGAAAAGGTTTCTGGGCCTCCCTCAGCTCCTGCACTTTTTTGCCTGTTCTCCAAAGGGAAGCTATTAGCCTGGGTAAACACTCCCTCTTCCGAGTGGCTTGATCTCTGTACTCCCTGATTCAGTTCCTTTGCAAGGTAAATAACTATAAATATTAAAACATGTCAATAGCTTTATTAATAAATGACTTCTGGCTACCTAAGAGACTGTGCACTGTGGGCTGGCGGTGGGTCTCGGTTTCCCTGGTTTGCCATGGCTTAGCCTGTGTTGGCTGCAGGATGTGTGGAATCTGCCCTCCACTCCAGAAATCGCAGTATTTGGGTTCCTCAGCATGTTGGAAACCCAAAGTGCTAAATAATACCATTTTTTTCTTGGTGTCAATTTTTAAAATTTCATTTTAATCTGGTTTAGCATACTATTAATACCAATTGGCGCTTACTTTAGACATATTTCGAGTTGGCAAAACCCATGACCACCTTATTTAAGTATTTAAGTATTTAAGCTTCCAACTCTTAACTTCTCACTTTAATGACACTTAGTAAGTTCTCCTTACAGGCACATTTACAAAAATCCAGTGAAATACATTTGTTTGTCATTTCCAGTAAATTTTATATAATTGTCATATTAATTTTGTAAAATCTTCCCTAGACTCTTTTTAGGAACTATCAATTTTTCAGGAAACTGAGAATTGTAGTTCTTAAAATCAAGTCAATTATCTAGATATTACATTCTGGAAAACCCAACTTGAGTTCGTTTTCTTTTTATTTTCTTTTGAATCTCATTTCAGAAAAAGGACTCTACGGAATTGTAGTCTCCAAATTCTACAGAATTTGATTGTGTATTTTCCCTTTTGGACTCCCCCATGCCAAGTCTGAGAGCAAATAACAAATGCCTATGGGTTTAACTTGGACACATAGGCTAGACCTACCACCCCAGGCCACAGGGAACATTCTGGAAGCATGCAGATCCAGCCTGAATTTCATGTGGTCTGATGTCAGCCATGCTGAAGACGTTCTCAGTATCCACATTTCTCTCCAAAGGGAAACTCTTTATCTGGTGTTTTTACTGAAGATACTGAAACTGCATCTGTGATTGCCTACCTTTTCTCTCTTACCCAGTCGATTCCCCTTAAGCTCCTTGCAGGAGACTGGGAAGGCATTAGCCATGATTGGTTCTACTAAGGAACGTTCGAATACTAGTCCTGCTCTGCCCTGTCCATCTCAAGAAGGGCAGGAGGGTGCAGAGAGGAACAGGAATCTGGGAAGTGACTGTTACTGTTCTCAATTACGCTAGAAAATGTCACTCTGATGGGGAGGGAGGTTGGATCACAGAGGGGACAGTGGCACAAGGGGAAGTAGAGGCTGAGCTAGGAGGCCATGGCAGAAGCCCAGGTGAAAAATAGAGCAGTGGCTTGACTTAGCATGGCAGAGAAGAATCTGGAGCGCAAGAGAAGGCTGATCCATGGCTAACTTGGGAAATATAAAGGTCACCACCTCATTGACTAGACTGAGTGGGAGGCATGAGGGGAAAGTAGGAGTCAAGTGTAGCTTGTAGGTTTGAACTTGACCTATAGGATGGAGGGTCCCTTACTGAGATGGGGAAAACTGAGGTTTTGGGAGGAGATGAGTGGTCCAGCTGGTCGAAGTGAATTTGTGAAGCTGGTGGGGATACTTTTGGTTGGGAATCCAAGTAGGTAGTGATAGAAACACATATGGAGCTTAGAAAAAAAGATGTGATCTACAGATGTAGATGCATTTTCAAGTGGATGAGATTTCAGCCCTTCAATGGACTGAAATCACCTCTGGAGACAGTGGTGAGGGTGAAGCCGGAGATGGAGCAAGCCTGAAGATGCTCCAGCAGCTATTTTTTTGGAAAGTTATTTTAGTCTTTAATTGAAGAGACATGATTCATGTTCAAAAAACTTGTCAATAGATAAAATGTCTGCCCCTTGACTACCCCCACATTGCTGTCCTACTGCAAGTTTACTCCTCATACCAGCATTGTGTACACATCCTTCAGAAGGAATTGCCTGCATGGATGTATGCACGGAGAGAGATGTCACGCTTTCATGGCATGGTTCTCTCTAATGCTGTCTTTTATTTTCACTTATTATGTCTTTTTTTAAAAATAGATTTATTTATTTATGTATACAAGAGCTGGGGTGTAGGCTGGAGGTGTGGAGGGGGACGGGGTGAGAGGATTCACCAGGGACAGAGTGGGGAACAGAACAGGCAGATGTACTGAAATACACTGCTGAGGGGAGCAGCGGGCGAGGCAAGAGAGGTTTGCTGCGCCATGTGGGTCAGCTCCCTGGCTGGCTGGGGAATCGAACTAGTGCTGCCGTGGCTGGCGATAGCTTGATAGTGCTGTCTTTAACCCCTGTGCCACCAGGAAGGCCCTTTCGTTTATTTTTTTTCCCCATCATTTCTTCCAACTGGGAGATGCCACTTTACATGTATGTCAAGCCACAGCTGCTTGGGAATCTGGCTGAATTTCAACGTGGAACACTGACAATGTATCTGGGCACAGTAGGCCCTTTATAAATAATGCCTGAGTGAACTAAGGAGTGAGCGTGTCTTTCTCATGGGGCTGTTTCCCAGTGGGCAGATATGTGACAAGCCCTTGGAGTTGGGGGGCGCCCAGTCACCGCTCACCGTAGGTTGCCATCACCTCTGACCCTCATGGAACAGAAGCATGTCAATGGCTTTCCTGGCACCAAGCCCTGCCTGCCCTCCTCTCACCACCAAAGGGTACCAGGACTCCAGCCTGAGGGCTCGGGGGTGCCGGGCTCTTGGTGGCCTTGAGCTGGTGTGACATCTGCCGGGAGCTGGCACCTACGGAGAATGGCGTTCCCGGTTTGTCCCATCAAGGCCGCCACCTCCACCCTGTGCCACCTAAGGGTGTCTGTAGCAGCGATGCTAGTTTTGTAGAAACAGCTTCGGGATCTTCTCTTTTTTTATGCAATCACTTGTTAGGAAAGAAAAAGGATGTGGCTATTTTGGACTTCTGGGAAATGCCCTTTGTGTGGCTGGGAGTATGAGTGGAGATTTTCCTTATAAAAAGTGACCAAGCAGAGGCTTCTGCTGAAGGGGCAGGCAGCAGGGAGGCTGGGCCCACCATCCAGAGAAATGACACTTCAGTGCACGGCGGCCGGCCCCAAGGAGCGTGCTACCTGCCACTTGTGGGTCTCCCCACTTTGCTCCCACTCACAGGGCTAGGACATAAATCGTCTTTAAACACCCAGGACTGGCCTGCCTCCCACTGCCATCTTTGGACCCATTCGTCAATCCCAGCTCATTCCAGGCTCCTTTTTTTGAGCCCTGATAATGCCTCTGAAGGGAGCTGGGGACACTTTTGCCATTCATCACAAAATAATGCGACATTCTGTACATTTATTACAGTATACATTATGACTGCACTATTAACTTAAAAAAAACTTTCATTTCTCTGAAGTTTTCCTTTATCTTTACCAAACAGATACCCAATATGACTGAGAATTTAATACCCTAAAGTTTAAGACCGGTTTGTAAACACAGTCCCTGGTGTCTGCTATTGATCTTTTGCTATTTTAATGCATTTTTACTGACCGACATGTCCTGTGGTAAAGAATATTGCCTAAATTAGTTATCTGATTGGTTCTTCTGATTAATGATGGGCCTGTGCTTCATTACACATGACAACATGATCAGAATAATCACTATTGCTCTACAAGCCAGGCCTGGCATTTTTTATTCCTTCATTTTTAAAGTTCATTTATAAAATTATTTAATGTATACGTCCTAAGTTGTAATTTATTTACATGACACTTTTTTCGATGGGAACTGTTGTACTGTGTCACAAATGGCTAAGAAAACAAGGTAAACTAGATGTACAGATCAATGTCTCTTGGCTCAAGGGGGGAAAAACGTAATCAAGATTCAGGAGCTGACCTTGTACCAAAGTCCAACTTGTCACAGAACAAACACTGAGATACCCAACAAATCACCAGACACAGCAAGACGTGTTCTCATGCAATCTCCTCTCTTCATCGCCTTCTTTCTGCCAGGAACTTGGCACCCGAGGCTTCCTTGTGTCTGGGGGTAGCCCTGGCGGGTCTGCCAGCTTGCACTTACCCAACGGGCTCTCGTTCCCGCACCAACTCAGCAGCCAGAAGTTTTGTCAGGGATTCAGGATATTCAAAAGCAGGACTTGGACTACATCTCAATTAGAAATTGTGTGTGTATTTAAGCAATGGTGCTGTGTTAATTCTGGAGAAATGTAAACACCCCAAATTAGTCTACTACGTTATTTATTAGTACTTTACTAAGTAATTTAGTCTACTAAGTTATCGGCCACACCACTCCTCAGGGTACCTGCCTTAATTATGGTTTGACTTGAGTAATTATGGTGTAAGCTAGGGAATCTCAATTATGAGTTATGGGTAAATCCGACAAATTTGTTGTCTGCTCAAAAAGATGACACTTTCTGTAATTTTCCTCTCTCCTGTATGGTGCTAGCCTCTGAGGAAGACCAGGAAGAAAACTTCTGCTTTGCTCTTTCTCAGTTCCGTCTTTTCGTGAATCTGCAGTTGATGTTAATCTGGTTTTCAGGAAGCCAGTACTGGACCCCCAGCTGCCAGCCATGAGCTTCAACATCAAGCCCACTGTAATCCTTCCTGCGTGGTCCAGTGCAAGTTCCGGTCAGCCACCCTTCCTCAGGAAAATGTTACATGTCAAAATTTGACAGACCTAGGGTACTGCTAGATTTATGGTTATTCCAAACATAACAAAGTCATTTGGGTCTCCCTGGTAGCGCAAGGGGCTAAGGCGCAACCTATGAGGCTGTCCACAGCCTCTGCAGTATGAGTTCAATTCCCCCGGCCGCCCAGGGGGCAACCCACATGGCGCAGCAGACCTCTCCTGACTCGCCTGCTGCTCCCCTCAGTAGTGTGTTTTGGTCAGTCTGCCTGTTCTACTCCCCACTCTGTCTCTGGTGAATCCTCTCACCCTCCACACCTCTGGCCTGTACCCCAGCTCTTGCATGCATAAAATAAATAAATCTTTAAAAAATCAAAAAACAAAAAACACACTCATCTCTCTTGCCCTTCCTACCCTCACCTCCTTCCAGTGCCTCCACATCTTCCATAAGGGAGCCATGCCACCCTCGTCCCCAGTCTTCTGTTCTCCATTTTCTATGATTTTTAGCACCTCCTGGCATCTGGGCCATGCTACCAGGCTATCGTGAAAACAAAACAGTCCCACCACAGCACATCAAAAAGTTTTAAAGTTCAGTCTCCTATACTCTCCTTGAATTTCAAAGTAAGTAGAAGAACAAAATGTGGGTTCCCAAGCAAAAGCACTTAAAATAAAGTGAAGTGGATTTATATGGTCCTTCTTTTCCCCCGGATTTAATTAATGTTGTAAATAATGCCTCCTATCTTCTGCATAATGATTTGCTCTGTTATGCTATTAAAAAGTCCGTTACGTCAATTCAGAGAGTCATTTGCTTAGACATTAAATAGAACTTCGGTTGAGAGCCTACACAGGAGATGAGCGTGTGTGTGTGTGTGCACAGGCATGCACGTGTGGGCCTATTGCCTTGTGAGGTTTTCTGGGATATAAGATAAGCGAGCAAGTGAGATTATGTTGAATATGCAAGTTATATGTTAATATGATTAAATGACTACTGGATCGCCCAACATAATCAATTGAAATATTCACCAACTTGGTGTTGAAATTGGAAGAAATTATTACCTTGAGGCTGCCAAACACATTTTGCAGCTTTGCATTTGCAATAATGTGTGTCTCACTTAGCATTTAAAAACATATTTTTGACTTTAATAAAGCAAGATGAGTCTATTAAAGAGATACTCACTAGAATGGAAGAGGGATACAACAAACAGAGCCAGCTACCCATGGAATGGCACCTGGGCAAAGGCGGTGCCTGCTGTGCTTCCCCTCTTCCTTTATCTCCTTTCTCTTCACCCCACCCCCACCCCTTTCCTCCTCTGGCCTCACTGTGCATTGTATGCGGGGTCTTGAGGCTGAGTTTTCCAAGGAAAATCATCCCATTCCAAGCCATTCATAATAATTTATCACTGAATTATTTGCCTTCACTCTCAAAATCCTACAAAATGATTTAGCCTCTTGATGTGATTTACTTGTATTTTAAAACTCCACGCAACACCATCCAGATCCCAGGGACGTAAATGTGTCTTCTCTCTCACTGAACAAGCACAGCTAAAACAAATAAAATCAGAGATGCATATTCCTTCGCTGTGGCTTTGCAAGATGTAAGTGATGAGAGGAAGGTAGTCGTCATTTAGCCCTGGTCTATGATTGACAACAGCAGAAGTAAAAATTAGAAAACAAATCCCCTTTTAAATGAAACGAAGTCAAAGGCCCACCTCACTCAGAGGAAATACTAATTGGAACTACCTTGCTAATGCTAGCGAGTCACAGGAAGGAAACATTAAGTTATTATTTTTAATAATGTTTACAAGTATATCCAGCCATTTCCAGCCGGTGAAAGATGTCAGCCTTGGACAAACGTGGCAGATCTACTTTTCACCAAAGATGCTCCTCGTCTTCCCCCTGATAGCAATCATTAATTTTATTTTTTAACTCGGTCTTCAAATGAAGACAGATGAGCTGGAGAGTTTTAAATGCAGGCTGCTTATGTTCAGAAAAATGGCTGTGAGATAGCAGATCACGGCATCTGAGCTGAGGCCAGTTACCGTTTGGGAAGAAAATAAAAACAAACATAAGGTGAACAGCAAAGCAAGCCTCCGAAGAGCTAACGGTGAGAGGCGCTGATCGTGGGGGAGAAGGACTTTGTCCTGCCTCTTGGGTCTGAGTCATTTCCTCATTGCATTAGAGACTCTTTTTTTCTTTTTTCTTCTTTTTAAAAGATTTATATATTTATGCATACAAGAACTGGGGTACAGGCCAGAGGTGTGGGGGGTGAGAGAATTCACCACAGACAAAGTGGGGAGCAGAGCAGGTGGATTGACTGAAATACACCGCTGAAAGGAGCAACGGGCAAGACAGGAGAGGTCTGCTGCGCCATGTGGGTCACCTCCCTGACTGGGCATCGAACTCATGCCGCAATGGCTGCAGTTTGCTTCATAGTGCTGTGTCTTAACCCATTGCGCCACCAGGGAGGCCCTCATTGGAGACTTTTTAATTGTTCCTGATAATATTAACATTACATTTTAATATTTATTTCTTATTGGGCCTCCCCTGGCGGCGCAGCTGTTGAGTGCTGGGCTGCGAAACTGCCCACAACCACTGCAGCGCCAGTTCAATCCCCGGCCTCTGGCGAGGGTCCCACATGGCGCGCAGACCTCTCCTGCCACCCGCTGCTCCCCTCAGCAGTGTATTTCAGTCAGTCTGCCTGTTCTGTTCCCCACTCTGGCTCTGGTGAATTCTCTCACCCTCCCATGCTTCTGACTGTACCCAGTGCTTGTATAAATAAATAAATAAATCTTTTAAAAACATTTTATTTCTTATTAACAACCTTCTTAAGAGATCAAAATGCATATTAGGTATATCATTGATCATATTGTCTCATACCTTTAAAAACATTTTTTCTTACCCATTAATTCTCATCTAAGCTTTATTTTTGGTCAAAAGTCAATTAACCCTATTTGATTGCTATCATTTTATTTTATTTATTTATTTATTTATTTTTTTTAGGCATGCTTTATTTATTTGTTTGCTGGTTTTGTTTGTTTGTTTTTTTGTTTATACATGCACTGGGTACAGTCAGAAGTGCGGGAGGGTGAGAGAATTCACTAGAGCCAGAGCGGGGAGCAGAGCAGGCAGAAGGACCGAAGTACACTGCTGAGGGGAGCAGCGGGCGGCAGGAGAGGTCTGCGCGCCATGTGGGACCCTCCTCCGGTGGCCGGGGAGCAGCCGGGGATCGAACCGGCGCAGCAGAGGCCGCGCGCAGTTTCGCAACCCAGCGCTCAACCGCTGCGCCACCGGGGAGGCCCCGCTATCATTTTATTTTTAAGTCAAAGATTTTTTTACTACCTCATTACAGGCTGCTCCAGGAGGACTTCAAGACTCCATCATATTGAAGGTTGTTGAGAGAACATTTTATTTGCACACAGCAAATTATTTCAGTCTCAGAGACAATATGATTAAAATGCTTGTGATGACTGGTTTGGGGTGATCATAAGGAAGAAGGGAGAAAAGCAGGTAGAATAAAGCTGATGGATGTGATTTTAGAAAGGTGAAGAATCTCTGAAAGTTGATTCCTCCATAAAAGCAATGATAACATTGGCAAAATTGTCAAAAACAATTTTTTCAGAACGTTGGAAATATACCAAAGACCTCCAACAATTGGAGGTGAATTTATTCAAGAAAACAGCTGAGCTTTGGCAAGGATAATGAATACGAAGGCATTTTAATTGGCGTAATTTCTACCTCTTATCCCCAACTCTGAGGTGGTCCTCAGGACCACAGTAGGTGTCAAAACCAACATTGTTTTATCCACTAGATGGGAAAGTGTGGATTTGGAGAGCAGATCCACAGAAAAGTCCCATTCATATGGCTTGTCTTTCTCTGACTCAAAGCTCCCTCATGGGAAAAGTTCTATTTTTGGGGTATTTATTGAAAACAATCAGTAGAAATTATTTAACAGTGTGGTGGCCTGAGACAGAGGTTACAGGTGGGACAAATAAGAAACTAGACACAAGTCTTACAAGAAAAATGCAGGAATGAGATGTCCACAGGGGATTTTGTAAAGCTTTAACATATTCTGATGATCAGAAGACCATATGCATAAACACGGCTGTGTACATTGCTAGATATGGCACTGTCAGGAAAGATACAAGAAATCCCTACTCTCTCACCTGTGGCTGTCTCTAAGGCTCTGCAAAATCAGGAATTAAATGCTAAGACAGGGCTGTAAAAGGTAGGAGTATTGAAGGAGTGCCCCCCAACCCCAATGCCTTGGCAAAGGGTGGTGATATATTGGTTTAAGGCATTACAAAAAATTTCTGTTCATTTTCAGCTGACCACAAAGCTAACCAGCCAGAGACTTTCAGTGGGTGTATATATCAAAGAATACAAACTTTACAAGATTAATTCAGAAAAGTCATTCAACAAACAACCATTATTATGCTAAACAACAAACTCAGGAAAGGGGGAGAATATGATATCCAGATTTGCCACATTATAATATTATGTCCAGCTTCAACAATATCAACAACAAAAGGACAGTCAAAGAAAAAGTATGCCACAGAATGATTAGAGATAGAAAAAGGAAATAATGCATCAAAAAAGAATAGAGAAAATCATTAAAACCAAAAACTAGTTTTCTTAAATGAAATACAAAATAATAAAACTTTAAAAAAACTCACCAGAAAACACAACAGTAACAATGACGATATAAATTATTAAAATCAGGGATGAAAGAGGGTACTTACTGATCTTACAGAAACAAAAAGAGTTACAAAGGAATTCTTTGATCAACTCCATATCAACAAATTATATAATATAGATGAAATGAAAATAGTATTAAAAAGACATAAACAACCAAAACTAATTCAAGAATAAATAAAAAATATGACTAAGCCTATAATGAGTAAAAAGATTGACTTGGCAATTAAAATAACAATCCCACAAAGAAAAAACCCAGGCCCAAATGGCTTAACTCAATTCTACCAGATGTTTAAAGGAGAAACTGATAACAGTGCTTATGAATAGAGACACAAAAGTTCATCACCAAAATACCATCAAGCTAAATGCAGTAATACATAAAAGAATTACATTATCACCAAATGAAATTTATTCCAAGAATGCAAGGTTAGTTTAATATCTGAAAATCAATCAATCAATCTCTATATATATACCATATTAATGGAATAAAGGGGAAAAACACATGATCATCTGTAAACTAAGGAAATGAAGAGCATTTGACGAAATCCAACACCCTTTCATGAGAAAAATTCTCAACAAACTAGGAATAGAATAGGACTTTTTCAACCCGATAGACTATCTTCAAAATAACTCAGGGTGACACTATCATAAAAGACTGATTACTTCCCCCCTCAGAGGTGAAATGACAAGAAAGCCCACTTTTGTCATTCCTAATTAACATTATGCTGGAGATTCTAGCAAGTTGGGTAAGAAAAATAAAAGACATCCCAATTGGAAAGGAAGACTAATATTATCTTTATTCACATATGATATGAATGAAAGGGAGACTAAGATTATCTTTATTCACATGCGATATGATCTTATATATAGAACATCTCAGGGATCTACTAAAAAACTGTTAGAACTAATAAATTCAACTAGGCTGTGGGACACAAGATCCAATGTACAAAAAAATAAATAAAACCAAAAAATTATATAACCAATAAATTAAGTTAAATAGCCAAAAATTAAATTAAATCAAGAATATTATTAATAATAGAAAGAAGAAGAATAAAGTACTAAGGAATGCATTTAACAAACAATAAACAGACTTATATACTAGGAAAATAATATATATTAAAAGAAATATATATTGAAAATATATAATACTATATATTAAAAGAAACTGAAGTGGATCTAAATAAATGGAAAGGCATCTATGGTCATGGATAGGAAGGCAGTTAGATTGGACAGAAATTCTCAAATTGATCAATAGAGTTAATGCAACTCCTATTAAAATCATAGCTGCCTTTTGGCAGAATTTGGCAAGCTGATCTTAAAATTCCTATGGAAAGCAAAGGTCCCAGAAAAACCAAAACAGGCTTTAAAAACAAGAACCAAGTTGAAAGAAATATACTTTTCAATTTCACTACTTACAAAAAAACTTTAGTAATCAGTACATAAGGACATGTATTGATAAAAGTAATGGAATTAAAAGTTGACAAATAAACATTTATATTTATGATTCCTGGTCAATTGATTTTCAACAAAGTTGTCAACATAATTCACCATACATAAAATTAAATTAAAAATAGATAATATTCAGAAAAACAAGCATTAATATTATAAAGCTGTAAGAAAAAATCAGGGGTAAATCTTTATGACCTTGGTTTACACAGTGATTTCTGAGATATGGCACCAAAATCATAAGCAAAACAACCAAAAAATAGATGAAATTAACTAAGTTAAAAACTATCAGGGAACTTAAAAGAGAAATCACAGAGTGGGAGAAGATATTTACAAGTTTTAAAACTTGTAAGCATCTTGTATCCATAGATTTAAGAAAATATTATTATAATTTAATAATATAAATATCAATAAACTAATATAAAATTGGGCAAAATATTAGCAGATATTTCTCCAAAAAGATAGCTGTAACTGGCCAATTAGCACATGAAAAATTACACATCATTAGTCATTAAGGAAATGCAAATCAAAAACCACAATGAGGTATGACTTCCCGCCCACTAGGATGGCTAAAATTAAAATGACAGGCAATTCAAGTATTTGCACGACTGTGGAGAAATTGAAATCCCATACATTACTGATGGGATTGCGAAATGGTAAAGCCATTAGGAAAACCGTTTGGCAGTTCATCAAAAATTTAAACAGAGTTACCATATGACTCAGCAATTCTATTCCTTGGTATACACCAAAAAGAAGTAAAAACAGATGTTCACACAACACAAAAGTTTGTACACAAATATTTGTAACAACATTATTCATAATGTTCCATATTCATAGTATGGAAATAGCCCAGATATACATCAATTAATGAATAGATAAGTAAAATCTGCTATATCCATATAACGGAACGGCAAGAAAAGAAATGAAGTATTGATATATAATACAAATGGATCAACCTTGAAAACATTATGCTAAGTGAAAGAAACCAGATGCAAAAGACCACATATTGTATGATCCCATTTATATGTGATGTTCAAAACAGGCAAATCCATAGAGACAGAAAGCAGATTAGAAGTCGTCAGGGGCTGATGCTGGGAGGATGGTAAGTGACTGCTAATGGGTACAGAGGTTCTTTTTGGATTGATGAAAATGTTCCAGAATGGGATATTAGTGAAAGCTGCAAAACTTTGTGAATATAGTAAAACCCACTTAATTATGTACTTTAGAAAGATGAATTTTATGGTATGTGCATTATATTTCAATGAAATTGTGAAAGCTATCATTTAACGAAAAGAAAAGATAATCCCCCAAACGATTTTCCTTTTATGTCATTAACTTTCCTAGAGAGAAAAAAAGCAATTGGAAATACACCTTTGGTGTATTGATGAAGGTCAAGACACTGAGCATTGTATGCAGTTATCACTGGTCATGAGTGCATCCCACCTGCCCAGCTAGTGAGGCAGCTGTGCAAGGCAGGTTACCTAGCCCTTCTCTACACCTGCTCTCATTGTCTTCGAAAATAGGAGCATCTCAGGCCTCCCTGGTGGCCTAGGTGTGAAGTCTTATTGCTGTCATCCCTACAGCCTGAGTTTGATTCCCTGGCCAGTTTGCTGACGCACATATGGTTCAGCAGACCTCTCCCGTCTCACTGGCTGCTCCCCTCAGCAGTGTATTTCAGTAGATCTGCCTGTTCTGCTCCCCACTCTGTCTCTGATGAATCCTTTCACCCCTGGAACCTCTGGCCTACACCCCAGTTCTTGTATGCATAAACAAATAAAAATATATCCTAAAAAAAGAAAACAGAAGCACCTCATAACTAATAGGTAAATAAACTGAATAACAAGTAACTCTATGCAAATCCTGAAAAAGAATTGTGAAGTTATAATAATGAGGATGGGTGGTATTTCTGGAAAAGCTTACAAAACTAGCTTTGAAGAAACACTCCAAAGATGAATGCTAGAAATTTTTCTTGCAATGGATAAATTGCTAAAATCAGTACTGAGCTTCTCAAGGGTACTTTGAGCTCTTGTATTGTATCTATACATGTTTTTAAATACTTATTAATATTTTATCAACTGGTATAAGAATTGACAAAGATAGTGAACACAAAAAGCTATGTTAAACCCATTCTCACATTTGATTTCTCTTTGAAATTTGTCTTTTCCTTCTCTGACAAAGGTCTTTTTACTTTGGGGGTTGAAAGCTTGTATGACTTGAAATTATCCTACATTCTTAGAACATTCATCTCCCGGGCCTCCCCTGGTGGCGCAGGTAGTTGAGCAGCGCGCTGTGAAGCTGTCCGCAGTTTCTGCACCACCGGTTCAATCCCGGCCGGCCAGCGAGAGTCCCACATGGCGCTGCAGACCTCTCCTGCCATACCTGCTGCTCCCCTCAGCAGTGTATTTTCTCATTCTGTCTGTTCTGTTCCCCACTCTGTCTCTGTTGAATCCTCTCACCCTCCTGCACATCTGGCCTGTACCCTGGTTCTTGTATAAATAAATAAATAAATATTTAAAAAATAAAAAAGAACATTCATCTCCCCAGATATGTTTTGCTATTAGAAACATTCTCAGTGCTGGGCCTCCCCGGTGGCACAGCAGTTGAGCGCTGGGTTGGGAAGCTGCCCGCAGCCTCTGCGGTGCCAGTTCAATCCCTTGCTGCTCCCCGGCCACCGGAGGAGGGTCCCACATGGCGCGCAGACCTCTCCTGCCGCCCGCTGCTCCCCTCAGCAGTGTACTTCAGTCCCTCTGCCTGCTCTGCTCCCTGCTCTGGCTCTGGTGAATTCTCTCACCCTCCAGCGCTTCTGACTGTACCCAGTGCACGTATAAACAAAACAAACAAATAAATAAATAAAACATGCCTCTATAAAAAAAACAAAACCCTATTATTAAAAAAAAAAAAAAAAAAAGAAACATTCTCAGTGCTAACAACAGAGAGGGAAAATGAGCCAGCAGATTTGGGGCATGTCTGTATCAGCAGTTTTGGTGATTTTGGTGACAGGTACACTGACTGTTTCATCCAGTAATGCCATTGTTGCGTTCCTAGGTCAGTCTCTTCATGACCACAGGGGCCACTCTTCGCAATCACACACTGCCACCATCATCCCCAGCTAGCAGAAACTTTTCTTCAAGGAACGTACTTCTTCCTGTGAGAATAAACTTGAGACACTTAAAAAAAAAAAAAAAAGACATTCTTTTTTGTTCAAAGAAATTCTTCCATCTTTCCCAAGGCAAATCTTTTTAGGTATCTTTACATATTAAATACTTTCTGCACCTACTCTGTTGTCTGCAATAAAAGTAGCTCTTTTTCCATGTGGGAAGGTCAGGGGATTATCTCCTTTTTTTTTTAAAGATTATTTATACAAGCACTGGGGTACAGGCCAGAGGCGAGGGAGTGTCAGAGAACCCACCAGAGACAGAGCAGGGAGCAGAACAGGCAGAAGGACTGAAGTACACTGCTCAGGGGAGCAGTGGGTGAGACAGGAGAGGTCTGCTGGGCCATGTGGGTGTCTCCCTGGCCAGCTGGGAATCAAACCGGGGCTGCAGAGGCTGTGGACAGCTTCACAGCGCTGCACTCAACCTGCTGCACCACCAAGGAGACCCCCTTCTTTATCTTCCATTTTTTGGTGACTTTTTAGCATATAAAAGTCACCATTTTATCCTTAAGCCCTCAAAGGGCTGTGGTGGATTAGTTCTACCTTAATGCAAAATAGTTTTCTATGTTTCATAGGAATTTAGAAAATGCTTAACTTTGCATTACATAGAATTGTTTCCTTTAGTAACCACAGCTATTTATTTGTATTTTAAGCAGTGCTGATTATTCTTACTCCTCTGTGTGAATAAATGCAAGATGGTGTCCATGTGCAAAGCAAACCAACAGACAAACAATGGTATTTGTATTTTGGAGGATGGAGCTCAGGTAAGGAACAGCTAGTCTCTCTGTGCTGCTGGGGGTATGTTTGCCTGTGGATGCCATCAAGTACCATCCTAGACATCGAGCCTCTGATATGTTTGGTGAGAGAAAAGAAAATTGTTGAGTCTGCTTTGATTTTACATGTCGGGCCCTTCTTCCCATAAGCTTCAGCTTCATCATCTCTCATTCCCTCTTACCTGTTGTCTTTTCCCCTTATCATCCTTTTTTGTAGATGAGAGTGAGGAAGGAGTTCAACACCCCTCTCTGAATGGATGAAACAAAGCTTACCGAGCATATAGAGAAGAATTCTAATATGAAAGCAGGCATATGGCTGGGTAACCAGTAAGGAAAATGTGGCCCAAATTGTAAGGTAGGTACTTTGTCCCTATTAACATTGCCACTGGGGCGTCCCTTGCAGCCTGGGGATTAAGTCACAGAGCTATCACCGCTAAGGCCAGCCAATGCGGCATGAGTTCGATCCCCCACCAGGGAAATGACCCCCATGGTGCAGCAGACTTCTCCTGTCTCACCCACTGCTCCCCCCAGCAGTGTATTTCAGTAGATCCACCTGTTCTGCTCCCCACTCTGTCTCTGGTGAATCCCCTCACCCTGGCATCTCTGACCTACACCCTAGTTCTTCTATGCAAAAATAAATAAATAAAATCTTTAAAAAAACATTGCCATTGGTAGTCATTCATAACACGCTGTGATGTGTGTGCAGTTAATTCCTTACATTTTGCAGGTGTAGAATGATTGAAACAGAACAGCAAAAAATTAATGTAAAAAAAGGGCTACAGAGGTTAAACAGGTTGAGTTGTCTGGCAGCTCCAAAAACAGGTGAGAAATATGACCCTGGAGTGCAGCAAATTTAATCTTTGAGCAGGTTTACTGTTTTATCAGGTTTTTGTTTAAGGAGGGTTTCATTATATATAACATTGAGATAAATTTTTGCATAGCAGATTTATTCAACAGGTTTATTCTTTTATCAGGTCTCATAATATTTCACCAGTTGGTATGTGGGGCCTTATTCATCAAAAGAGTTTATGACTTAATCAGCTATGAATTTTAAAAAGTTTTACTAATAATGCAGGATGTGTCAAGATTTATAGGTGGTGCATTTATTCTATTAGGAGTTTTATTTTTAAGCTAAGATGCACTGGAGAGGTAACATAAGCAAATTGCATGGTTTATTTGTAATGAGCAGACGTGGTCTCTGCAGGGCCCCCTGCTACGAGAGTGGATTTTATTCTTCATGGCATCCGGGCCTAGGATACTTTCATGATTTTCACAAGTCACGTTATCAGTGGATTTATTTTTTTTTTCCCCCATAGTACAATAGGGCTTGCTTCACGCCTTGGTGAAAACTCCATGTTAACTGGTCTTCCCGATCACTTTGACCTGTGATGGTTTTACATCATTTCTTTTTTTTTTTAATTTTTTATTTTTTTGTGTAGAATAACTGAAGTGTAGGACAGAGGTGCAGGGTAAGAGGATTAACCAGAGATAGTAGGGGGCAGAATAGGAGAACTTACTGAAATACTGTTGAAGGGAGCAACCAGCGAGATAGGAGAGGTCTGCTGTGCCATGTGGGTCAGTCCCTTGGCTGGGGATCGAACTCAGGCCTTAGAGGTAATAGTACCAAGACTTAGCCCCTTGGCCACCAGGGAGGCCCCCTTACATCATTTCTCAGAGGAGATCACCATGGCTGCCCTAGTGACTATACCCAATGGAGAGTTGGCACTCAAGTAAGACTCGTACATGGGCCAAGAGACCTTCCGTAGAGAGTCACTTCCGCTTGCTCGGTTTTCATTCCAGGTGTTTCACCACAGCAACATGGTAAGTTCTTGTGCAGCCTGCAGGGCTGAGCTGCCCAGTTGCTCTCTGACTGGTCTGTGACCTCTGCATGATTATCATGTCATCCTGGGGATCCCAGAAAGTGTCCTCTACTATCATCAAAGGTTTGCCTAATATCATTATAATGTCTCTTTAAAAATGCACCTGCTGGGCCTCCCCGGTGGCACAGCAGTTGAGCATTGGGTTGCGAAACTGCTTGCAGCATCTGCAGTGCCGTTTCGATCCCTGGCCACGGGGTGAGGGTCCCACATGGTGCACAGACCTCTCCCGCTGCCCGCTGCTCCCCTTAGCAGTGTACTTCATCAGTCTGCCTGCTCTGCTCCCCGCTCTGACTCTGGTGAATTCTCTCACCCTCCAGCGCCTCTGGCTGTACCCAGTGCTTGCACCTCCTTATCACCCTGTTGAGAAGACACTTGCACGTCACCCCAACAAAACTCCACTGTTCTAGTCACTGGGTTAGTTTTCCCACAAACGGGACCAAGTTCTGGTAGAAGTGATTCTAGGCAATGCTTCCAAAGTGGGATAACTAGTTTTTCCTATCCCTGCCAGAGGAGATGCTATTTAAGGAGGCAACGTTAGCAGCCGGCCTTCTGATCCTGGTTCAGCATAGAATCACCCATTACCTGAGAGCAAAAATAATAATAATAATAATAATAATAATAATAATAAAAGTGTGTGGTCAAGACTTGTACTGGCTCAATATAAAGTCTCAAGTCCCACATCCACTATGTATAATTTTTAATTGTTGACTCCAGGACCACCTCCTCCTTCTCAAATCCCTGACCACTCATGTCTCTATTTGGTTTGTATCTCATAAGAAGAGAACTTGAGGGAGTTATTATGTCCCTCACATGGGGAAAGTCATGTCATCTAACAGTTTTCTCACAGTTACTTTATTCTTCCCCACCACTTTCCACATGGAATCTAGCAGATTGTATAAAAATGAAATTCTTACCACATCGCTTTCCTGATTCCATCCCTTGGCAAGTTCCTATTTCCATTAGGACAAAGCTAAAATCCCTTTACTAGCTCTAGTCCTTCACGGTCCCGGTCTAGTCTAACCCGCCAGCTTCATCTCAACCCACTCTCCCTTCACTCAAGGACCTGCATCTTCCTTCTTCACCACACGTATGGATGCTCTACCCAGCTCTGGGTCTCTGGCCCTTGACCATGGCCTCTGTCTCTTCCTCTAACACTCTGCCTTCACTGCTCACCTGGCCCCTCCCCAAGTCTTCATTCACTGTCATTTGCTGGGGGAAGTTGGCGCTGCCTGCCACACTGGGTGCCAGTGGCATTCTTGTGATGGACCTTGGCTTTTCTGTCAAAACCCTTGCCCAAAGTCTAGTTAGAATTTAATCACTCATGAAACATGTTTCCTTTCACATGAATGCAAGTGCTATGATGGCTGGACCAGATCGCACTTGTAGCAGTATCTCCAGCATTCAGTGGCAAATGTCCAGTAAGCCTTCCTTGATTGAATCGATGAGTGTCAGTGTCTCATCATCCCCCGTAAGGTTTAAGGCCCATTTGCCATCACATCCTGCATGATGTCTTAGCATTCTCTCTCTGCCATGACATCTCACCCAGGGATGTCTGGCTGGCTGACTGATCAAACCTTGACCTTGTTAGCTAGACCCCTTGGCATCCAGTCCTCCTGTGAGTGCTTAGGGAACCTGATGCTAGAGCAGGTCTTAGAAGGTGACATTCTCCTTATCATTTATTTGGTGTATAGAATGTGGCAGTTTGTGTATGCAGCCTTCAATGTGATTTTTTAAAAAAGATTTATTTATTATGCATAGTAGAAACTGGGGTACAGGGGTGAGAGGATTCACCAGAGACAGAGTGGGGAACAGAACAGGTGGATCTATTAGAATACACTGCTGAGGGGAGCAGTGGGTGAGGCATGCAAGATCTGCTGCAACATATGGGTCAGCTCCCTAGACAGGGATTGAACTTAGGCAGCAGCAGTGATAGTGCTGAGTCTTAACCCTAGACCACCAGGGAGGCCCCTCAATGTGATTTTTAAAAGGATGAACTTATCCCAGGTCCAATGGAAAATCCCAGTTGGTATAGATTAATGCTCCTCAAAGTGTGGTCTGCTGAGCCCACTCAGAGACACTTGGAAGGAATCCTTGAGGTCAAAGCTGTTTTCTTGATAATAGTAAGACACTGTTTGCTCTCTGTCCATGATGTTGGCACTCATGGTGAACAAGTTATGGCACCAAACTGTGCTAGCAGACACTGTACACTTCACTGCCATATATTTACAGTACAAGAGAGTTGAGATAGTGGAAATAAGAGAAAGAGAAGGCAGAGAAGGAAGACAGGAGGAAGGGAAGAAATGCAGTGAAATGAGGAATCTCAGGGAAATGTCACCTGTGGGCAGGGCCTTTGGCGTTGCAGGGTGAATGAGCTGACTTTTTTTTTTTCCCCTGGAATAGCATTTTTATTTTATAAAATGTGAGAGAAACTATGACTTTTCCTGTGCTATTTGGCAGTTAGTTTCTCCAAAGTAAACAAAGGACAACAACTAACAGTATTTGTTGTCAATGGCAAAATTCAAGCTTTTGAGAAAAAAATATGATTTCTTGAAAAAAGAGCTTGAGAGTTTCCCAATATTAATTTTCTGATGAGATCAACGAGTTAATCATTAAGGAATGTAATTTTTAATTTTATGTAATAAAACATGATAACATTGGAAGATCTGCCTCTCTCAGTGAGCCAATGTTTTCTATATAATCAGTACCTGATGCTCTCATACCTGGGTAAAGATTGAGTCTAAGAACAAGATAAACCAATAGATTTTATCATAATGGAATGACAAGTTTTCTCTGTGATGGCTTTAGATTTCACACTGCACTTAATATTTAAAGTGACTACTTGCTGAGTTTTAGTGTAGTATTAAAGAAGAATATTCCCAATTCTCTAAAGAGATTATTGAAATATGTCTCCCTTTTGCAACTACTTATCTGCAGAAGGGTTGCAGATAATGATTTCTTCATTATCGAAGAAATTTCTTCTCTAGTGAGACTAGATTTCTTCATGGTCCTCAAACAAACAGTACATGACAACAGCCTGAATGCAAAGTGGCTATGAAAACCCAGCTGTCTTCTATTTAAGCTGGGATTAAAAAAATTTTAAATTTAAAAATAATACTGCCCTGGGCCTCCCTGGTGGTGCAATGGTTAAGTCTCAGCACTGTCAAGCTATCAGCAGCCATTGTGGCATGAATTCAATCCCTAGCCAGGGAGCTGACCCACATGGCGCAGCAGAACTCTCCTGTCTTTTTTTTTTTTTTTTAAGATTTATTTATTAATTTATTTATACAAGCACTGGGTAAAGTCAGAAGCACGTGAGGGTGAGAGAATTCACCAGAGCCAGAGCGGGGGGCAGAACAGGCAGACCGACGAAATACACTGCTGAGGGGAGCAGCGGGCGGCAGGAGAGGTCTGCGCACCATGTGGGACCCTCGCCCGGTGGCCAGGGATTGAACCAGCACTGCAGAGGCTGCGGGCAGTTTTGCAACCCAGCGCTCAACTGCTGCACCACCGGGGAGGCCCGAGCTCCCCTGTCTTGCCCGCTGCTCCCCTCAGCAGTTTTAAAAATATTATAATACTGCCCTTCTCACTAATTTTTTCCATTTTGGAAAATAGAGCTATTTTTCATGCATGTGCTGCTTATGTTAACTAGAAGGACTCATTTTTTTTGCTAAATGAATAAAGAAATATTTTAAAGGTTTTGAGGTTCCATCTCCAATGGACAAATACTGATAGAACCAACAAAGACAAAAGACTGAGATGGTCCTGCCGGGGCTAATCATCGCGGTTCTGTTTTGCTCAACGTGTTTGCTCAGCCCTCAGCCTGTCCTGAGATGAGAACAGAGTAGTGCAGGGATGAGAGACTATGTTACTTTTCCTTATAGGAGGAATATAGGGCAATCAAATAAGGCATTAGGGGAAAATAATAACAATAACATAACATAACAAACCAAACCAAAAATAAACAGACAACTATTAATCAGAGACACTCTGCAGGAGAGGGGAAGGGAGAGGGATCAAATAGGGAAGGGAAGAGCACAAGGGACTATGGTGGTGGTGCACGGGTGAGCTGCTGGTGGAAATTCTCTGGGGACTACACCTGAGAAAAGAAAGCAAATGCTATTAAAAATGAACAATGATCTAAATATATATATATATATAAATTAATTAATTAAAAATAAAAATAAAAAATAACTTTATATCGTCAATTGAAAAAAATAAAGTGCACAAAGGAGGGGGTGTCCCTTTGAATGGCCATTATTGGGCCTTCATGTGACAGCTGAGCGATGACAGGGTCTTCTTAGGCCACAGCTGTTGCACTGAACGTAGTAACGTCACAGGCTGAGGATAATGTGGGTCCTGGTAGACGCTGCTGAACCGTGGGCTTAGCCAGACCCGCAACTGTGGGCCCCTTGTCTTATTGATATTTGAGAAATAGGGCTCCCTTATGGATTACATCATCAGGGTGGGGTTGCGCTTCCCTTAATAGCAAGGAACATTCTGGCTATGGGACTTTCGCCCAAATGTTACCCTATAAAGTGACTCACACCAGGATGCAGTCTTTCCTTTTTACCTTTTGACTTCTCTCAGCACAGAGCACATCCGCCTCAAAGATCATTAGCGCCGTTTGCCCAATACCTGGGCCTTATATATTGCCATTCATAGGTGGGGATATGATTTTTCCTCCTCACAGTCCTTCTTACCATCCAAACCAACAGAAAAATAAATAGCCATATAAAAGAGGTGAATGTGAGAGACAACAAAAAACGGCCCGGATCTGCACCGCACTTCCCCCAAAGAGTCATTTCAGTCTATTAGGCACATAATGCATGTTTTAAAAAAGAACCCGTTGTAAATACATATTTGTTTAGATGGACTGCAGCACAGCAGAGCATCTCCTGGGGAGAGAGGATGTATTTTACAACCTGCCAAAAAAGATCTTGTGAAAGGTAAAATAAGGACAAGCAGAGAAGCTCAGAAACCTCTCCCCCCGCAGCTGGTCTCACATTCAGACACCTGGACCTTCGAGGAGGTTCTGGCACAGCTGCTGGTCTCCTGGACTTCCAGGAACCATTCATGCTAATCAGGGGATCCGAGCAGGAGAGACCCCGCAATAAATCTTGCAGCAGCGGGGCCTGGCGGGGTGCTCAGGAGGGGCTGATCTGGCAGGGCTGTTTTTGAATAAGCACTGAAGTACCCCACATTGATTCATCTTGGTTGGCTCCAACTGCCTCCATCAAACTCCAAGTGGCTCCCGACATGCTTTTTGGGTCTGAATAAAATCTTATGCCAGACTGGTGCCTGTTCCCACAGGCCTAAATAATAGCCCCAGCTAGGAGCCCCACTGCAGGATACTGGAAAAAGCCAGAAGAGCAGCATCTACTTGACAAGTCGCACCACTTAGGAGGAATCTTGAGAAGAAGAAATGGGGTCCCCAGTACTAAATTTCAGCCCCTTGGAAAGTGCAGAGACCTCCTTCTATTCATTTTGTGGACGCAAAGCTGTGCTTTCCTCCTTGTGCTTTGCTGGGCTACATCAGCTGTTGGGTACAAATGAAGCTGCTGTGACAGCAGTGACTCAGGGGGGCCTGGACACTCCCAGGCATCACATCAGCAGAAAGGGATGACAACTTGTTCCTCTAATTAGAGGTGCAAAAGTTTTTCACCCCATTAAGGCCTCTTTATTGTGGAGGGGCATTGTGCTTTTTGTAATTAGTGAATAATGCCTGGGCTGATAGTTAGGAATCATTTAAATATCCTGCTCTTTTTCCCAATGACTTTTCAAGCCATGATTTGAGAAGAATCCATTGACTGAGTCAATAGCACACTTGTGTCTGCAAAATGGTGATTTTCTAATCCAATCATGACTTCTACACTTATTAGCTGGTGTTGATATGTAAATAGTCTATGAACATAGATTCCTTTAAAGTGAGTATGCTATAATCCATCACCATCATTTAAGATTTTTGAGACTCTCATTGTTTCAAATTTGGCTAGTAGGATCCCCTTCTGCTGTGAGCTCTGGGATCAGCTGTTCCAAGGTCAGTTTGTCCTTCACCCTTGAGACCTGGCACCCAAGGGGAAATGAGCCAGATATTTCACATAAAGTGGCCGTCCCTCACTGGATGATCATCCTGCTAATGCCAGCCTGGCACCGAAGGGTGGCACCTAGAGCATGTTGCATTGTGCTTGGAAGTGACCTGGAGTGACCACAGATGTCAGGTGAGAGAGACCAGGAGACTAGCGTAAGTGAACAAATCTGGCAGGGCATAAAGCATACCAATTATTTTGAAGCCTTGGACTTCATGGTGTAGCTTTTATTTTTCTACTTTAAAAGAAACTTGGGTGTCACTTTCTTCTTAATTCTGCTCTAAGTAGAACTGTCATGCTGACTTAGATCTAAATGGCAGCTGCCTCTGAGGCCTCGAGCGACAGAGATCAGGGACACGTGGGGACATCCATCTGAAGGACAGCTGCCACTCGGTGCCAGCTGATTTTTGTGAAATGTTGTCAGATCTCAGCATCTTTCAAAACAAAAAAGAAATTCAGATCTTTGTGGGAAATCTGCTTTTAAAATGTTGGTGCTAAGAAAGAATGAAATAATTTTCAAAATGCTTTCAGGTCCAAAAAATATATATTCATAGGCTTGTCTTATCAGTTTGCTAAATACAATTTGATGATTGTCTTTTCAAAATCACTAGTTACATACTTTACAGAAAAGAAAACCTTTTCTCTAAAACAATGGTAGATATTTTCAGTTCTCTTTAAACCCCTGTGCAGCGAATTGAACATTTTCTGTGACAAAAAGGCAGATTCTTACTGGTGGCATTTTTCTGGGTCTTTCATTTATTTATTTTTTAAATACAGAGAAGCCTTTGATTCTAAAGGCATGTTTTCCTTTAAGGAAAATGATAAAGAACAAAATTAATTGGAAACAGACACTGCTTGACCCCCAAGTTCTGAAAACAGACAGAATATTCAAGGTCAACATTCAAACTCCAGGTTTAATTTATTCTCTTGTTTTTCTTCCTTCTCCCTCCCCAGAACATTCCTTATTTTCTAAGCTTCTGTTGGAGAACTATAGCTTTATTTTGTTCTGCCTCTTTGGGGAGAGTGCTGAGTAATTGCAATTCTGAGGACACATTTTGGAGACTCATGCGCCTCTAGCCCACTAGGGCTGAAAGGTTAGCCTGAGCAACTTTGAGGGCTGGACACTGACTTGCTCCTGAATCTGGGGGACCCACCTGCCTCTAAGAAGGCAGCTGTTCCATCAAACCGTAACAGGGTTTTGAGTTCAGGGTCCAGGTTTGCCCACTGCCCACTGCTGGAGGAACGAGGGAAGCTTCCAGTGACCACACAGGCTGTGCCACTACATGTGGTCCAGCCACTTTATTCCTTGTGGGTCAAAAGGAAGCAGATTGCTGCAGTGGCCACCCACCTAGCCCAGAGATGGGACCTCCGCTTTGCTTTTACTTTTTTTTTTTAGTAAAACTTTTTTTTTTAAGATTTATTTATTTATGCATACAAGAGCTGGGGTACAGGCCAGAGATGTGGGGGCTGAGAGGATTCACCAGAGACAGTGTGAGGAACAGAACAGGCAGATCCACTGAAATGCACTGCTGAAGAGAGCAGCAGGCAAGACAGGATAGGTCTGCTGTGCCATGTGGGTAACTCCCTGACTGGCTGGGTGTAGAACTCGTGCTGTACAGGTTACAGGTCGCTTCATAGTGCTGCGCTTAACCCCTTGTGCCACCAGGGGAGGCCTCTGCTTGTACTTCTTGATGTCTGCTTTTGGGCAGTGCCGCTGATAGCTTTATTTTTCTAAAGATTGATTGATTGATTTATGCATAGAGGAACTGGCATGCAGGTCCAAGTTATAGTGGTGAGAGGATTTGCCAGAGACAGAGTGAAGGGCAGAACAGGTGGATCTACTGAAACACACTGCTGAGGAGAGTGGCAGGCAAGGTAAGAGATGTCTGCTGCACCATGTGGGTTAGACCCCTGGCTGGGGATCGAACTCAGGCCTTAGCTGAGACTTAACCCCTAGGCCGCCAGGAAAGCCCCATTTCTGATACCTCTTGTCCTTTCCAATAGTGAAGTGTGGGTTCATAGTCTGTGGTTCGGACTATTTCGGTGTTTCTCTATGCTTTCAGCCTGACTGCCCTCCAGGCCAGATTTCATAAACCCCTCACCCACCCACCCCTCCCTTTCCAAGAAAAATTTCTCATTCTCATCACTGAAGATGTGGACTCTCTGAGTGCATCTACCAGCCTCCATGGCCGGTTAGTTGGAGGAACCTGCAATTCTACGAAGAAACTGTGTAGTGCCATGCTGGTAAGGACTGTACCTTTTAAGATGGGCTTTCCTTCCTAATCCCATTCATCTTCTACATGGAATCTCTTCAGCACTTTTTGGCCCCTCTTGGACTATCAGTCTGTCCACCCTCTCACATCATCATTCTCAAAATTTACCTAGAATAATCTGTCTAAAGGAAAAACTGATCATAGCATAACCATGAAAAGACCCTTTGACAATGGTATTAAGGATCAGAGTCAAATGCCCCAAAATAGATGACTGAATCAAGAATATGTGGTGCATATACACCATGGAATATTATTCAGCAATCAAAAAGGATAAACACATGCAATTTGCAGCAACATGGATGAAGCTGGAAGGGATCATGCTCAGCGAAATAAGCTAGAAAGAAAAAGAAAAATACCGGATGGTCTCACTCATAGCAGGAATCTAGAAAACCTAAATAAGGGACCAGGAAAAAGAATAACTGTAAGAAAGAAAAAATCAAAATCAACAAACAACTATGAACCAGAGACACACTATGGGGGCGGGGCAGGGAGAGGAGGGATTGGGTTCAAAATAAGGGGGGTGCAATTGTATGGGGAATATAAAAATAAAAAAAATAAAGAGATAAAGGTGCTTAATTAATAAAAAAAGAATAAGAGTCAAAGAACAGGGAGGGAAGGAGGCACATTGGTCTATGGTGATGGAATATTGGGTGAGTTGGCAGTGGGTGCACTATGGTGGTGATACCTGATAGGGGGACCCCAATGTTACCACATTGGGGTAAAAAATAAATAAATTAAAAAATAAATAATAAATAAATAAATAAATAAATAAATAAAGCCAAAATCTACAGTGTGGCTCTGAAAGTCCTTTCTCATCTGTCCTTTATCTGGTTTTCCAGGCCTTTCTCTTGGTGTGATGCCTCCATTTAGCCTGTATAAAACTATTTTTGTCTACTGGGTAAAAGTAGCACATTGGCTAAGAGGTTTTAGTTCATTTTATAAAAAATCCCTGTATATACCTAACATCATAGTTTAAAACATGTAAATCAAAAAGTAATAGACATTTTACTATAATAAATTCTCACTTATACTGGGAGGTATTTGCCAGACCTCTCTTAGCACCCAATAAATTCAAACCTCACCTATCAAAAGGAGAATGAAGAATGTTATAGAAGATTTGGATAAAACATAACAAGGTTGACCATGTGTGTATGTATGCATATGCTTTTTCTATGCAAATAGAAAGCTAATGTTATTTTCAAATATATATGAAATATATACATATATAATGTTACAATACATGTGAAATATTTACAATATAACAAAGAGCATTTCTGTACTTTTTTTTTTTTTTTAGATTTATTTATTTATTTATACAAGCACTGGGTACAGTCAGAAGCGCGGGAGGGTAAGAGAATTCACCGGAGCCAGAGCAGGGAGCAGAGCAGGCAGAAGGACCGAAGTACACTGCTGAGGGGAGCAGCGGACGGCAGGAGAGGTCTGCGCGCCATGTGGGACCCTCCTCCAGTGGCTGGGTAGCAGTAGGGGATTGAACTGGCGCTGCAGAGGCTGCGGGCAGCTTCCCAACCCAGCGCTCAATCGCTGCGCCACCGGGGAGGCCCACATTTCTATACATTTCTTAACTCAGAAATCATCTGGATCACAAAGAAAGATGACATGGCAAGTCCAGAATTCCAAAATAACCCTTAAGTTACAGAAGAGATTAAAATAAAAATAATAAATTCATGATAAAAATAAGTTACACAAATATAAAAACTTAAGTTAACAGCAATGACAAAACCATTTAGTGTACACACTAGAAAACAAAAATGGTTGAAATTAAATGAACTGAAAATATAGGTTAAGAATTTGGAGAAAAGGATAGTAATATAAACCCAAAGAAAGTAGGATAAATTGATGTTAATAACAAATCCAAAATTAATGAAATAAGAAAAACACCATTAGTTTTATTACCTAGTTCTTTGAACAGACCAAATTGTCTGGTCAGTATGATATTGAAAAAATACATATTTATATATGTGTGTATAGATAATATTAGACATGAAGAAAAGAATGTCACTTCAGATGAGATTATAAAACTAAGTGAATATTAGTACAGTATAAAATATAGACAAATAGAAAATTATCTAGTAAATACAATTCATCAAAACTGATTCAAATAAAAACCCTAATGGGTCAGAGTTTGTAGAAGAAATTTTTTTTAATAATTAAAATATTTTCTGAAAATGACATCAGATCTAAAGAAGTTGCACTAACCTAGGTAAGTATACATATAGATAAGTTATAATGAACCTCCAAAAACAGATGGTTTATATAGTCCACAGAAACCTTCAGACTAATCTATAATGGTAACATTTCCCTGATCGTAAAGGAAGACAACAGTAGCATGACAAAGAAAATTGAAAATTTCATCTATGAGCATACAAATTTCATCTATGAGCATACATTTAACTATATTGCCTTATTACTGAGTTGAGTTGATCTTAGGAATGAAAGGGTTGTTAAACCTCAGAAATGCTTAGCTTTAATTAATAAAATTAACAAGTTAAAATAGTAATGTCATATGAATAGGCATTAGGTAATACTAATCTTGCATTCATGGTTTTTAAAAGCCATAATAAGCTAAAATAAGTAGAAAACATCTTAACCCAATAAAATGGTTAAGAAATTCAAGTTAGGGCCTCCCCTGGTGGCACAGGTGGTTGAGCGCCACGCTGGGAAGCTGTCTGCAGCCTCTGCAGCACCGGTTGGATCCCAGCCGGCTGGGGAGGGTTCCACATAGTGTGGCAGACCTCTCCTGTCTCGTCCACTGCTCCCGTCAGCAGTGTATTTCGTCAGTCTGCCTGCTCTGTTCCCCGCTCTGTCTCTAGTGAATCCTATCACCACCCCCTGTGCATTTGGCCTGTACCCCGGTTATTGTATAAATAAATAAAATAAATCTTTTTTTTTAAAAAAAAAGAAATTCAAGTTAATGATGTAAAATCAGATGTGTTTTATTTGAAGTTAGAAAACTAGATAAGATATTCATGGAAGCCATTAAGTACAGAAATAGAATTGAGCAGAGAAATACTACAATAGAAGAAACAAACCTAATAAGATGTATAACTAATATGTTCGAATAGCTCACAGATCCAAGTAAATTCCCTGGAACTATTATTTGAAGGTAGTTGGACATAAGATAAATACACAAAAGTAGAATTTCTAAACAAAATTATTAGGAAATGCACTATGAAAATATTCCCTTTGATAGCAACAGAACACATAATAGGACCTCCCCCGTGGCGTAGCTGGTTGAGCGCAGCACTGTGTAGCTGTCTGCAGCCTCTGCAGTATGGTTTTGATTCCCGGCTGGCAAAGGAGATACCCACAGGGTGCAGCAGACCCCTTCTGTCTCACCCGCTGCTCCCCACAGCAGTGCTTTTGGTCTGTCTGCCTGTTCTGCTCCCCGCTCTGTCTCTGGTGAAGCCTCTCACCCTTCCACACCTCTGGCTTATACGTCAGTTCTTGTGTAAATAAAAAATAAATCTTTAAAAAAAAGCACATAACATCTAGAAACAAAACTAACAGAAAATATGCAGGGATTGAATACTTATACACTGTAAAAGTGTGTAAAGTCCATAGGAATACTCCATTCCTGAGGAGTCCCCAAAAAGAGGAGGAAGACTCAATAATGCAAGAATATAAATGTCCCAAAATAATTGTCCATTCTGTGTTCAGCACTTTTCTGTCTTGGGCTGGGACTATTTTTTTTTTTTTAGAGGCTTTTTTAAATTTATTTATTTGTTTGTTTTATTTATACAAGCACTGGGTACAGTCAGAAGCGCTGGAGGGTGAGAGAATTCACCAGAGCCAGAGCGGGGAGCAGAACAGGCAGAAGGAGCGAAGTACACTGCTGAGGGGAGCAGCGGGCGGCAGGAGAGGTCTGCGCACCATGTGGGACCCTCCTCTGGTGGCCGGGGAGCAGCCGGGGATCGAACCGGTGCCGCAGAGGCCGCGGGCAGCTTCGCAACCCAGCGCTCAACCGCTGCGCCACCGGGGAGGCCCAAGGGCTGGGACTATTTTCCCAAGAAGCAAAGTTTTAGACAAAGACTTACCTGCAGGGTGTTTATTTTAGGAAATGATGCAACAATGTCTGCAATAAAGAGGTTCCATTGTACAACGGTATGTATGATACAACTCCCAACCAAATCTCAGTAAGAGATTTTTAAAGAAAAGTGACAGATTTTAAATTCATATGTGATGAATCTTATAGAATCTTGATGACAGTTTGAAAGAGAAGAAATCTGAGGTGAGATGACTAATTTCCCCACCAAATTTTCACACTAAATCTAAGGTCATGGCAATTACAACTGTGTGGTTTTAAGAATGAAAGGATCCATAGGGTCAACTAAAGAATGAAGAAGTAGAGCCATGTTGGACCTCCCTAAGTTCAAATCCCCGCCAGGGAGGTGATCCACATGGCACAGCAGACCTCTCCTGTCTTGCCAGCTGCTCCCCTCAGAAGTGCATTTCTTTTTTCTTTTTTTTTTTATTTTAAGATTTATTTATTTATACAAGCCCTGGGGTACAGGCCAGAGGCACAGGAGGTGCAGGAGGGTGAGAGGATTCACCAGAGACACAGTGGGGAGCAGAACAGGCAGAAGGACCAAAACACACTGCTGAGGGGAGCAGCAGGTGAGACAGGAGAGGTCTGCCGCGCCAAGTGGGACTCTCCCTGGCCAGCCGGGAATCAAAAAGGCACTGCAGTGGCTGTGGACAGCTTCATAGCATGGCGCTCAACCTGCTGTGCCACTGGGGAGGCCCCTCAGCAATGTATTTCAGTAGATCTGCCTGTTCTGCTCCCCACTCTGTCTCTGGTGAATCCTCTCACTTCCCCCCACCCATACCTCTGGCCTACATCCCAATTCTTCTATTAAAAAAATAAAAAATAAATAATTTTAAAAAATTAAAAAAACAAAAAAATTAAAATTAAAAAAAACCCAAAAAACAAAAAACAAAGCTATGTAATTGAGAACTTAATTTATCACACAGGTACCACTTTGGATTGGAGAGAAAATAATGAGCCAATTAACAAATGACGAAGCTAGTCAGAAACTCATTTGGAAAATTAGACCTCTCTTTCATAATATACAAAATTTCAACATGAATTAAGGATTTTTTATAAAAATAATTAAAATAAAATAATCCTATGGTATAAAAAGTATTTGTCAATAAGATACTAAACCTAGTGTCTCTGAAAAGCTATATCACCATATTTGACTATAGCAACAAAAATCTTCTGAACAAAAGACAAATAATATATTGAGAGAATTATCTATAGCACGTAACAAACAATTACTATCCAAAGTTTGTAAAACACTCCTAAAAATCAGTACTAAAAATAAAAACAATAGAAAATTAGGCAAAGAAAAGAGTAATTACAGTATTCAGAGAGCAGGAAGTAAAAATAATCAATGAATATGTTTTAAAACATTCAAACTTTTCATAGGTAAATAACTTAAAATAAGTGAGACTATCTCTTGTTATGTGTTAAAATGGTAAAATTTTAAATACATATTCTTATTATGGTAAAACTTTAAATATATATAATTAATATTAAATAACATATCCTGATTAACCTATGAGGCAAAAAAAAAAAACATGTCGAGTGAAATGTCCATGAGACTTTTTGGAAAGGCAATTTTGCAAAGGCATCTGAACTTAAAATGTAAATGTCCTTCAAATAAATAATTTTCATTTTAGAAATCCAGGTTACAGAAATATTTCCATAAATGTTCAAATGCGTATGTTGAGATAAGATTGTACACCAAACTCTTGTAATGTAAAAAAGAGAAGCCCCTTATATATTTTATAGTAAGTGATGCTATGTCCATATCATGGTGCACTAAATGGCTGTTGAAAATGTGTATTGGTTTTGAAAGATCTTTGAAACGAATTAAATGAAAAAAAAAAAAAAATCCAGGTACAGAATAGGATAATATGTCCTCAACTAGGGGCCCTATGGAGCAAGTGGTTAAGTCTAGCGCTATCAAGGTAGTGCCAGCTTCTGCAACCTGAGTTTGATCCACAGCCAGGTTGCTGACCCATATGGCCCAGAAGATTTCTCTTGTCTAGCCCCTTTAGCTGCGTATTTCAGTAGATCCGCCTGTTCTGTTCCCCACCGTGTTTCTGGTGAATCCTCTACCCACCCACACCTCTGGCCTGCAACCCAGCTCTTATATGCATAAATAAATCTTTAAAAAAAATATGTCCTCAACTAATGTGAAAATCCACACACACATACACACACACACACACACACACACACAGTTCGCCTTTGAATAACATGGAGTTGAACTCTGTGGGTCCACCTATATGCAGAAATTTTTTTATTTATAGGTGCCACATTCAAATGAATGAGGATGTTGGAACTCCATGTAAGGGACCAGGAAAAAGACTAATTATAATAAAGTAAATATCAAAATCAATAAGCAACTATAAACCAGAGACACACTGGGAGAGGGAAAAGGAAGAGGGATTAGGGTCAAAATAAGGGGGTGGAAATTATATGGAAAATATAATCAAGATGAAAATGCACACATTGTACAAAAATGAAAAATGATGTAAAAATACATAAAATAAAATAAAATATATAAAAAAAATAAGGGCAGGTAGTAAGTTACATGTGGATTTTTACTACACAGGGGTAGACCCAGCTCATAATCCTTGAATTGCTGACAGGTTCAAGGGTCAGTTGTGTGAAAATGATAGAAAAAAGTGACTGAAAGTTCCTGATTATGGCTGTCTCCATTGCTTGCATGTGGGAAGGAGCACGGAGGCAGATTAGGTATATTGAAGGGCTCCACATTGATTCTGAGCGTTGCAGGAGTGCTGATTGAATTTATTTATTTATATTTTATGTCATTATTCATATTTTCACAGTTTGCCTTTTTTTCTCAGGTGCAGTCCCCATAGAATTCCCACCACCAGCTCACCCGTGCACCATCACCATCGTCCCTGTGCTCTTCCCTTTCTCGTTTTGATACCGGCCTCCCCTCCCCTGCAGAATGTTTGAATTTTTTTTTATGATTTTAGGTTGCTGTAGTACTAAGATAAAATTTAAAAGAAATACAGGGATGCAATTTTATTACCAACTACCATTCCCTTCCCATGTTCACTAAATAAATGCTGAACAAATATTTAAATATACGAGTGTGAAGGTCCCTCATTATTGACATGCCGAAGGCACCTGGGTGTCTCCATCTGCCCTGATCCCCCTGGAGAGCCTGGGGTGGGCAGGGGAGATGTATGGGGGTGGGCCTGCGCTGGGGGCCATGTGGGCTGCCATGCTGCAGACACACATGGGCACACATATGCTCACAGGACACTCACAAGCCCATGTTTTATACACATTCAGCACCCAGGCCTGCTGGCAGGCAGGGAGGCACCATAGTAGAAATCATCTTTTTGTCGACTCAGGATAAGTGGAATGCTCCAGGGGTGATGAGTGGAGGGTCACTCTGCTCACCACCAACCCCCACAGGTTGGTCGTGTCCTGCTTCCCTGTAGAGACGATGTTGGGGTAACCTTTGGAAGTATTGACAGCCTGCCCCAGAGACTGACTAGGACGGCAAGATCAATGGCAGCACGTGGACTGGCCTAACGAGGAGCCCCTTGCTTCATGCAGACCCCCAGCCTCGAGCCTGCTGCATCCCCAGGGCCTCCAGCGGGGCCTGCTGAGGTGGCTGATGCTGCTGGCCTTTCTCACAGCCTGCGTCACTAAGAGCCGACACTACTGCTCAGCTGAGCACCAAGGAGCATATTGAATTTCTTAAAACTTTAAACATGATCAGTCTTTGGTGGCACACTGGGCTCCCGTGCCCACCAACTGGCACTTGTGTGCAGGGTAGCCTCAAAGATGTATTACCCTCCGATGGTCTCAGCAACTTGACAACCCCACAGTCATAGCTGCAATGAAGTTGGCCAACAAGATGTATGAAACAGTATTTCCGATCTCACACGTATCTGGATTTTCCTCTGCTTTTTCTCTCCACTTACTGAGCCCCAAAAAGTCTTTCTATTTGCTTTCAGTATAGATAGAAAACATACCTTGCTGCACAGAAACGTCCTGCAAAAACTCACTAATAAGGCATTTATAAATCGAGGCGCTGCTATGCTGGAATCTCTGGAATCTCCAGATGGTCTTGGATGCATGAATCCTGCCCATCGGCTGGCCCTGAGCACTTGGGGCCAGCTGACGTCATGGCAGTCAGGGGCACCAGCCCTGGAGACTGGGCCGCACCTAGGCGCTGCCACTTACAGACTGGTTGGCTCCTATAAATTACTTTGCCGTTCTGAGCCTCTTATGAAAATAGGGATATTAATTCCAACTTTGCATGGTTAGCATTCAGACAATAGATGGTGTTCAGAAGGTGCCAGCATCACCTGACTCCTTGAAAACCCCATAAATGCTGGCTACAATGGTGTCATCTCCAGGGCTATTACCCGTACCGCTGAGCCTCCCCTCTCGGTCCAGATCAAGGTTCTAGGCAGGAAGCCCCGGACAATATGGGGAAGCATGGTCATTGCCCTGCAAGATGGCGACAGAGCAGAGAATGCCTTTGACCCAGTGAGTGTGCCTGGCCGGATGGCGCTGGGCTCATGGCCACCCACATGAACCAACTCAAAGAAAGCAAACAAACCTCGGGCCTCCCTGGTGGCGCAGTGGTTGAGTGCTGGGTTGCGAAGCTGCCCGCAGCCTCTGCAGCGCTAGTTTGATCCCTGCCTGCTGGGCGAGGGTCCCACATGGCGTGCAGACCTCTCCTGCCGCCCGCTGCTCCCCTCAGCAGTGTACTTCATCACTCTGCCTGTTCTGCTATCCACTCTGGCTCTGGTGAATTCTCTCACCCTCACATGCTTCTGACTGTACCCAGTGCTTGTATAAATAAATAAATAAATCTTTAAAAAAAAAAAAGAAAAGAAAGCAAGCAAACCTCATTCACTAGCACTGTGTGTTTCCTTATATCAATGTTGTTCATGTGATTTTTTTTTTATTGAAAATGAACATTTTGGTTCCAAAATGTACTCTCTAGTGAGGAAGAGAGTGGTGCTGCCCTGGAGGACAGCAAGCCTGTCGCTGTCACCATGTCATTCTCCATTGGAAGCCAGGACCCCCACAGAGGCCAGGACCCCCAGAGGCCAGGATGCTTGCAGGCCCTCAGAGCCCAGTTATAGACCCCGCTCCAGAAAGGCCATGGGCTAGTGTGCGGGGCTGGGAAGACTTTCTAAGCCTTATAGGAGAGGTTGAGCCAGTTGCTGCATTTCTTTGATTTCACTGGAGTTTTGCCATTTTTCCACACTGCCTTTTGAAGGAAGCAGTAGAAACCACCCAAGTGGTATCACGTTTCTGTTTGGTGCTGTGGATGTGGGGTACCTTTCTTTTCTGATTATGGGATCTTCCTAAGGATAACACCTGAGTGGGGAGGGGGAAGAAGAAGCAAACATTGTTTAAAAATGAACAATGATGTAAAACATATATTAAAAAAAATTAAAAATTAAAAAGACTCTATGACTTCTCTCTGGTGTCTCCTTCCACAACCATTTCTCCTTCCTCTGAGAGAACATTTCCTATTTTTAAGGTTCATTTGGTAGCTGTGGTCTTAGTAACGGGCATAGTGAGACAGGCAATACAACACTTTCCATGCTGGTTCAAACGAGAATGAGGGTGAGTTGGAAGGCAGTGAGCTAGTTCCCTGGAAATGCAGATAGGGCATGAAAGGTCCATGCAGGAGGCCGGAATGCAAAAACCCACCAGGCAGCCCACCTGGGAACAGGAATGTGGAAGCCTGCCTAGAGGATTCAGACAATGACGCTTCCCCCTCCCTACAAATCTTTTCTCAGACAAAGAAACTCCCCCCCGCCCTACAAACTTTTTCCCGCAGTAGGAACCCAGCTTCCCACCTGACCTCTCCTCACCCTATAAAAGCCTGCTTCCCCCTGGCAATGTGCGCAGCTTCACTGACCCCCACCTTGGATCTGTGAGGTCCACCCAGGGCACAATAAATTTTCCCTTTCTTTGAGAAATTTAGCCTGGCTCTCATTTTCTTTACCGAGCCGAACCTTTCAGGGCATTCTGGATAGCAGGCAGAACTTTGATCAAGAAACATAGCCTCCTCTACTGAAACCTGGTCTTGGATTCATATCTCTCTCTCTCTCTCTCTCTCTCTCTCTCTCTCTGTCTCTGTCTCTCTCTCTCTCTCTCTCTCTCTCTCTCTCTCTCTCTCTCTCTCTCTCTCTCTCTCGCTGTGTGTCCCTCTCTCCTTCCTTGTCAACTTGCCCTTTCTGCATTCTTAAGACCCAATCCAGCTTTGACCTTGCTTGTCCTTGCCACCAGGCACCATAGTGAGTTCGCTGAGGATTCTGTATTCCACTTCTGAATTCACAAGCAAAGGAGTGTTTGTAGCTCAGAGGAGCTCTCTTATCTCATCGACAGGCAAGAGCAGGGAAGATGCACTCCTGTCTCCCCAACCATCTTAAGGTCCTCGAGGGTAGGAACCCATCTTTCCACTTGGCCAAGCACCCAGTAGGTACTCTGTGCAATTGATTGATTGGTGAAGTGATTGATTGACTGATTATATACTGCACATCAGGCTTGAAAGTTCCTGCAGTGTGAACATAGCTTTCAAATTGTCACTTGTCCCATCTAAGAAAAAATGTGAGATGATCCGGGCTGAATAGAGTGTTGAATTCATTTATTTTACTTTCTGTAGACCTTCTGGGTGCAAGGCAGGCTCATAAAACATGTGTATGAGCTGGAAAACTTGGGGTACTTGCAAGGATGAATTGTAAAGTGTAATTTAACAACATTACATATAGCATCCAGGCTCTGGTTGGACTGCTGGGGCACCAGACGCCCTGGGGTTTGGCATCTTGGCAATTTCAGGGCCTTAAAGAGACACTTCTTCCCTGGCTGAGATTTTGAGGCAGAAGAAAGAGGGGGACAGTCTTTTGGAATGAGCAAAATGAACAACCTGACTGCCTCTTCCTTTCCTGGTCTCTCTGAGTTTTGTGGAGTAAGACGGGAAAGGCAAAGGGAGAGAAATTAAGAGCAGCAGAGGGGGAGAGGACGAATAAGCAGCCTCTGCAAAAGGAAGGGTTTGCACTCCCCCCTCTGCTCTGGCCCTGGAAGTTTGGCTGCATTCAGCCCCCAGAAGGGCCTCAGTCCTGGTCCTGTTGGGCCTACAGCCTCATGTCACCCCCAAGTCACCCTAATCCAATGTCCGTACAGCCCCCACTCAACCCAAACATTGGCGCAGGTAATCAGAATCAGGCCATGGTGGCATCTAATGGCTGGTTAGATTAATGATGTGCTTGCTTCCTTTTGGAAACCCCAGAGGAAATATCTGCAGATTTAATTCTCAGTTAAAGGTGGAAGTGTGGGTTTGAATCTTGTATCAGGTATCACCCCCTCCTGCTCAGCATATCTTTGGAAAGGTCAAGTCTGGGAGAGATTTGAGTGTCGGAATCTTCTCCCTGGTGCTGTATAAAGACTTCTGACCTTTCCGTGGTCCCAATTCCTTCCCTTCCTTCCCTCCTATTCTGCACTATTATTTATTGAAGTATAAAGAGCATTGTATTCACACACACTCATCCACATTATCAATTTAAAAAACAAATGACTTATCAAAAATGGCACATGCTTACACTCCTCAAAACTGTCAAGGTCACCAAAGCAAGGAGAATCTGGGAAATAGTTGCCACTGTGGAGACACGGCAAGAAGACTGGGTATGGGATTTGGATGGGATCCTTGAACAAAGGTCATTTGGTTAAAACTAAGGGAATCTGAATCTAGTCCAGACCTCAGCACGTGATGATGCCTCAATGTGGACTCACTGGTTTGTGACACATGTACTTCTGTGAGGGCCGTGAAGGCCAGGGGTGCAGGGTATATATGTAAATTCTGTATTATTTTCTCAACTTTGTCCTGTAAATCTAAAACTGTTGAAAAAAATAGGGTTTCTTTTGAGAATGCAAAACCACGAATGGTACATTCTGGACCCATGGGTCAGCCGGACAGGGCAGTCTCTCCCCGTGGCTGCTGAGGCTGAAATGGCCGGTGGGGGCGGGGGCCTGATTAGCTAGTCTTTCTTGGTAACCAGGAGGTAACCAAGCAATGAGCTCATTACACAAATTCATTTTGGGGCTTGCTTGGAAAGCTAGAAATTAACCATTGAAGATGACTCCATCTGGTTGGTTTCTTTAACCTGTTAGGTTCCAGACAGAAAGCGTGGCAAAAATAATACTCGAAAGAAAGAAACTCCAGGATGTGCTGGAAAGGGAGACAGTTTCCATAGGCGGAGGCTGATTTCCCTGGTGATGAGGGATGAGATCTGGGATCCGTGTCTTCCCTGCCAGCCTCAGGTGGGTAGCTCAGGTGTACTTGGGTAGCCCAAGGCCTCTGGACCACCCGATCCGATGGTATGCATTTAGAATGGTTGTGGTGGAAGCCTCATTTCTTTATTATTTTTGATTATTCAACTTGGCCACCTCGCTGACCATGAGAAACAGACGGAGACTTCAGCCTGTCCCGAAATGGGTCCCTGTATTGCTCCTTCAGGTCACCCCAGAGAGCCCTGCGGACCCACACTCACAAGTGGGCCTCTGAACTTCTCCCCTCTGTCTTTTCTCTCTCATTGACATTCCAGCCCTTGAAACAAGGTCTCGGCTCCTTTCTCATTTCAGGATTTCGTTTTGGGGGAGCTGGAACACCTGTCCGCTGATCGCCTGCCACTCCGCATCTGGGCCCGGCTGACAGGCTTGTCTGCTTTGACTAATGATGTGATTGATGGACAAAATAAGGAAGAACATACAAAAAAACATTTCTGTCTGGTCTGGTGTGTCAGCAAGCCTTCATCAAGTGGCTGCTGAAGGTATATTTTGCTGCATGCCTCATTACACAGTAATGGCATTCCCAGGCAAAGCTGTTTCTTTTCATGACACAAGACAGCAGGCAGCTTTATGGGCGCGGGGCCCACCGAGCCCGGAGGAAGGAGAGGCGCACTAAAGAGCGGTCATTTCCAAAAGTGCCTCAAGTTGCTTTTTTGTTGTCATGAATTTAATATGAATCAACACAATATGAAATGGGCATGAGGGATTTTAGTGACTAGTGATTTTTTAAGACTGCTGTCTAAACAGCCATCAAGGAAGAAAGGGGAGGAGAGAGTCGCCACATTTTCTTTCTCCAAACCTGTTGCAAAAAGAAGTCATCTGTCAATTTTATTGCATTAAAAAAGTACACAGAAGCATAGAGTCCAAACAAATGTCTTCTTTCAGGCTAAACATGTGGAAAATGCCACAGAGCTGATGCCAGAATCATCTCACTCAGCAAACCGAGTGGCCTGCTGTGGATGCGTGACGATCGTGAGGGCGTCGCAGGCCCCACTGTAGCTCCCTGTGCCCATAGCCATCATCTGAGCAGCCGTGCAGCTTGTGCCCGGGGAGGCAAGGACCCGCTCCCATCACATGACAAGCTTCCAGGTTGCCCGCATCAACGCTGGGCATGAACAGGATTCGTGATTGAAAATAAGAGAGGGAGCAGGTTCTTCTGGGCTGGCTTGTTTTTCTTCTGTTTCTTCGGGGTGTAGTTAAATGCAGGCACGTGCACTTCGGTCACAGAGTTGCCACTTTATTTTTTGCAAAGTAGTTGAACCCTCCTTGATATTATTTATTCTTTCATTTTTTTTCTGGTAAATTATCTTCGCCAAGGTATTTCATTACCCACATTCCACTCTTTTCTTTAACATGTTGGACTGTCTCCAAAGAGAAATGCTGAAAATGAAGTTTCATTTAAAAAACACTTTTTATTCTTGCTGGCTGCCACGATGCGTCTTCAGCGGTGGGTTATTGTGAATAATACGCGATTTTAACGAGTTGTGATTAGACAAAACTCTCTTCCTATAATAAATACCAGATAGTAAATTAGAAAATGGAGACGAGATCTTTATTTGTATTTAAAAAGAGAGAAAGACATAAATGCGGAATCTTGTTATGATAAATTTAAGAGATCAGCTTTTAACATGCATTTCATTTACTGTCAGAGTCAAGGCAGCTGCTCACCTCCTGGGTCTATGCTGACACTGCATTGCCCAGCCTGGCGGGTGCGGGCGAGGGGGGCCACTCACCCAGGGGGCCAGGAATAGCCGGGCCCCCAGGGATGAGGGGGTCAGCACAGGGCAGAAGGTTTAGAAATAAACAGGTGACCCAGACCAAGCCACCAGATTGCTTCTGATAAACAGTAAGTAGCGAGTATGAAAATAAATAATGAAGAAGAAAAGGGGGCTGCAGATTTTGGGTTGAACAAAGGCAAAAGTAGCTGTCAACGGCTTTTGTTAACATCCCACATCTGTTCATATTGTTTCTTGAATTTCAGTGTCAAAATAAGGGATGACAGAGCAGGATCATGGGCGGCTGTTGAAGGGAAAGTGACAGCGGAGGAAGTGTCCGTAGGCAGAGGTCATGGCGGGGTTAGGCACCCCTGCCAAGGCCGGTCACTTAGCTGCTTGGAATTTGGAAGGAGGTGATTCTTGTAATGGCAGAGGCCACGTGCTGGAGAATGCTCTTTGTCAGGGGCTGTTCTCCACCTTGGGGTGGAGGTGGAGGCTGTCTGCTCCTGTGCCCTGCACTAGCACCTGAACATGGTCAGCAACTCCCAGGTGTTCCCTAAATCATCATCCTCGCCACCCCTCAGCCAGGTGGGCTGTTGGTCGTGCACCTCCTGGACTTACAGCTTCAAAGCTAAGCAACGAGATGTTTTAACCCAGGCACCCCCTCCCCTGGCTTGGACCCACTCTGCAAAGCAGGCCTCTGAAGCCCAGAAATTTCATCTTGCTCTGACTTTCCTTTTTAGGGCCAGAGCCTTTTGAACCCCCTAGGGCAGACAGTGTGGGGTGCAGGTGGGGTGAGGGCCTCCTGAACACTAAGGTTGCAATCCATCCCTTCTCCAGTGAGGTCGTTTATTTCAGAGCTAGTGGCTGCAGGAGCCACCGGGGAGCCAGATCATTTAGCAGCAAAAATATTCTTTCTCAGCAAATTGCTTGAAGCCAGGGGGAAGAAGCTTCCAGGTGGGTGATGCTGAGCACAGAGAGGAAGGAGAAGGAAGCCCTCACCTCGGCTTATTTTCTCTAATCTTGTAGGAACCAGTCACCCGTTCACAGGCCATTCTATATATTACAACACACATTTTTTTCTTTTCCTAATCAGGTTTGTGTATCTTTCTTGATTGATTTTCTTTCACAAAACTCTCATATTTTTCCAGAAGCCTCTACCTTTTGTCCTTCCAAGTGCCACCACTCAAGAAAGGCTCTTTGGAAAACATCAAACTAGAAGAACATGTTTTCTTCTTTGGTTTCTAGTCCTTCTCTAAATTTTAATGTCTTACCATTTTGGGATTTTGTCTCTACAATACTTGGCAGATTATTTGGTGAGATACGATTTTAAAAATTAACATTAGGATTGGTTTAACTCGTGGGATTCATTTGGTAGATGTTTTCCTGTTGAAAGTAGGCTCCTTGGTTAGGGTTTGGAGATGGAAGTTAATCTTAATCCCAACAATGCTGACAACAAGGGCAAACAGCCTCCTGAAGAGTCTTTCTATGCTCCAAGTAAAGGTAGTTGCTATCGTGGCTGCCTGCAGCACAGGACCTGGGGACCCTGAAAGATGTTCCCAAATCTTTCACCCACAGTGCCTTTGCCAGGCAGGAGGCCTTGGGGAGAAGAGGTCTCCACTGTGAACCCACAAGTAGAATCTGCAGGAATAGGCTGATGTGTCCCCATGACCACTAGCTCCTGGGTTGGGAGTGAGTGGGTGCAGAGCAGGGTCCCACGCATACCTCCACACTTATGGCCCCCTCCTCATTCTGGCTGTTGCTGCTGAGCCAGTTTTACAGGGTTTCTCCAACTCCTCACAGGTGCACCTGGCAGCCCCTCACAGTTGCATTGGCCTCTATCCTCCTTGGAAAAGATTCCAGTTTATTCCAAACTGGGGAAAGCCTGGGGCTCTCTCCATGCCCAGAGGAGTGGGAGATTTAATGATCTTTGGGGCAAATCTTTGACCACTGGGTGAACAATTTCTTCTGGTTTTGTTGTCACCCCATTGCCTGCTGATGGGCTGTCTGAGATGGGTTCTCAGATAGCTGTCCTCAGGGGTTAAGGGACCAGCTGTTCTCAGCGGTGACCAGCAGGATGATACGGGCTCACGCTGGCTTCACTCCATCCGTGCCTTGAGCCCTTGAGCTCTCCTGTTTCCTCGGCTCGTCTCCTAACAAGGGGACACATGAGCTTCTGCCCCATGTCATGCCTCCTGTGGCCTAAGGAAGTGGGCCTTTGGCAGGGAAGGCAGGGCAGCGGGCACTCCATGCATCAGATCAACCAGGCTTGGCAATTTCTCTGTAGTTGTCTTATTGGAGCCGCCGATGACTTTAGGGTGAGTGACTCTGTGCCCTATCGGTGCCTTGGAGAGTGTTGCAGATATGAGAGGGGAACAGGATACAAAGGATGCATTGTTTTGTACCCATGCCAAGATGCCTCAGATTCGAGGATCAAAACACACGACTGTGTTTCCAGGGTATGTCAGGGGCGGGTGGGCCAGGTCTGAAGGGGCCAGGCCCCCTCCTGCTCCAGTTCCGCACATCTGCTTCCCACCTTGGAAACACGGTCTCGTGACTGCAGACTTTGAACTCTGATGAGGTGTGTGAAACACCCCATCGACACTTCATATCAGATAGCTTTTGAAATGAAAATCTCTTAGATCAGTTTCAACTCATTCCAAATGTCACATGTATCCTCCAAGCTGAAAAATCAATCCCCCCTCCACCCTCGATATTGCTTGAAATGCAGTGTGGGTCTTTGGACAGCAAAATTGGCAAAATGGCAAGTTAGGCATCAAATTGGGACTTCGTTCTACTGATGCTAGGCTTACTGGATGGCAATCTTCCTCTATCCCATACAGGTCCTGAAAGTTTATCCTCTGCTAAGCCCACATTTTTTGCCTGGTTTTGTCATCCTCTCTCCTCTCCTGCCCTGGACTGTCCTGGTCCTTCCAAGACCAAGTCAAGTTCTGCAACAGACTAGCCCTATTTCTTCCACTCCATTTTGATGCCTCCAGCCCATTCAAATGAGAGCTACACAGCATAGTCCAGCCTCACCTGCTCCCCAACTGTTTCTTTTTTTGTTTTTAAAGATTTATTTATATATGCATATAAGAACTGGGGTGTAAGCCAGAGGTGTGGGGGATGAGAGGATTCACCAGAGACAGAGTGGGGAGCAGAACAAGCGTACCAAAATACACTGCTGAGGGGAGCAGTGGGAGAGTCAGGAGAGGTCTGCTGCACCATGTGGGTAGCTCCCTGGCCGGGGATCAAACTCATGCTACAGTGGCTGTGGATAGCTTCATAGGTTGTGTCTTAACCCCTTGTGCCACTGGGGAGCCCCTCCCCAAGTGTTTCAAGCATGATTCTTGTCTTTCAAATGCACCCCTGTTGGTGGGGGGCTCCCATCTCTGTTTACCTGTGTGGATTTATGCAGACCCGCCCATGACCCTGGACATGGCAGTATCAGATCCATGGTTGGAGGCTTTGGAGCACCACCTGACATTTCTCCAAAGGCACTGGCATAAAACAAAACAAATCAAATGCACCAATTGTGTCATATATAAAACAAAAATGAACACCATAAAAAGGGAGAAAAATTTAAACTGCAGTGAATACTAACTTTAACCTATAAATAAGACCAGGACTATTTTCTGATCCTATTTTGGAATGAGAGCTATTGTAAAACGAAGAAAGAAACTTAAAATAATAGCAATTTAAGGCAAAGTGTGTGTTATTAAAAGTTCGTGATGTTGAAGAGCCAAACTCCTATTCTAGTACCGAGATTTAATATGTACTTCACACGAAAATAAATCATGTAATATTTTCATGGCAGACATAGAATTTTATGGCTTTTATGACTATCATGGAATTGGGATTCATATTTTATAGACAGCTCTAATAACATCAAGAAAATGCTCTGGGAAAAATGGGGGCTGAGAGGAAGATGAGCGATCACTCAACAGAAGCTGGAATCAACTGTAATTAAAACCGAGAGGCAAGAGTACCCCACCCCATCATCACCCTCCATGCCCTCCTCCCCGCCCTGCAGCCTCCTGGGGGCTTCTGAAGGTGGTAGCTCCCTCGGGGGTATCTTGGCAAAAAAGGGATGTCTTCCCTCCACCCCCACTAGTCTGATCCCCAAAATGTCCATGGCTGGGGTGGGAGGAGAAGCAGAGTGTCAAATGAGAAAGCACTGGGAAGGATATTCTCAGATTTGATTTCTTGGATGGCTCCCAGCTCCTCAGCAGGAGGTCAGGCGACATGTTTTTGCAGGGAGCAGATGCAATTGTGGAGGGACCCGCAGGACGTCCTGCCTCACCTGTCACCCCAGGGAGCTCCTGTCACCCTGCAGTTAGACTGTTGGAGAAGTTGCAAGAGGCTTGAGAGTAATCTGAGGGTGGCCAACAGCTCCCAGGCGCTTTGCTGAGCTTGACAGTGATTAGCTAGTGGAGTCCCCACCGCTCTCCAGGGGTGTGCCTTTCTCCCTACCTGGGCACAAACTCCCTGAATGCAGCACCAGCTGGTGAGACACTGCAGAGCATGTGTCCTGATGAGCGGTGATTAGAGATATGATTCTGGAATTTTTTTTTTAATTTTATTTATTTTTGCATAGGAGAACTGAAGTGTAGGCCAGAGGTATGGAGGTGAGAGGATTCACCAGAGACAGAGTAGGGATCAGAATGGTTGGATCTACTAAAATACACTGCTGAGGGGAGCAGCAGGGAGACAAGAAGGGTCTGCTGCATCATGTGGGTCAGCTCCCCGGCCAGTGATTGAACTTGGGAGTTAGAGGTGATGGCGCTGAGACTTAACTCCTAGGCCACCAGGGAGGCCCAATTCTAGAATTGTTTTCTGTGCTAAGTCAGAGATTACAAAGCAGCTTCTACCCCTGGGGCAGACTGGCATGTGCTCGAGTCCCAAGGCTCAGCACTGATGGAGTCCAGGTGCAAGAGCAGCGGGGATCCCCATGTGATGAGCACCGACTGTGTAAAACCACCCCCCTCCACCTACCGGACCACCTACGAACCCTCGTAGGAGACAAGCTGTCTGCATCCTCAAATGCATGTGCCCCTTCAGGCCCAACCCAGGCAATCTTGTTCTCCATTGCTCGTTAGGTTGCAGACCCAGCTCTATGACTGTGACCGTGGCAGGCCACTTCACACTCGGGGCCTCCATTCTCTCACTTGTGACAGGGGCCAGCTTCCACCTGCTCAGCCTGCCTTCCCCTGGGGCCAGTGAGTGAGCACCAGGAGTTGGCAGAAGTGAAGGTGCTGGAAGTTACACTGTGCACTGTGCAAATTCAAACACAACCACTTGTTCAACCATTCTTGTTCCTGGGAGCCAGGCAGACCTAAGCAGGGCCCAGCAGAGGGGCAAATTGGGAGTCTGCCCTAGGGGCTCTCACCCCATGTTTCTGCTTCCCCACACCTTTTTAATTTGTTAAGCTGTTTTTCCTGCTCCAGTTTCACTCTCTGTTTTAGGCAAGTAACCCAGACTCTGCCTTGACAGCCCTGGAGGTGTGACTGTGATGGTGTCACCTCTTTCCTTCCAGACTCGCCCACCTGCTCAGTCTCCCTTACACCTCAGCTTTGTGTGTCTCCTTGGCACACAGTCTTATATCCCACTGAGCTGCTTTTATTTTTTTAAATTTGCTTTTATTGAGATGGAATCGACATATACATTGTGTTGGGAATAGGAGTCCAACAAAATGATTTCATGCTTGTTGACATTGTAAAATGCTCACCATGGCAAGTCTAGTTAACATCTATCACATCAATTTTGTTTCTTGTAATGAGAACTTTTGTTGTTTTTTTAACATTTTTGAAAGATTTTTTTATTTATGCATATAAAAACTGGGGTACAGGCCATATGTGTGGGGGGGTGAGAGGATTCGCCAGAGACAGAGTGGGGAACAGAACAGGCAGATTGAATGAAATACACTGCTGAGGAGAGCAGCGGGCAAGTCAGGAGAGATCTGCTGCGCCATGATTTATTTATTTATGCATACTGGAGCTGGGGGGCAGGCCAGAGATGCAGGAGTGTGAAGGGATTCAACCAGAGACAATGTGGGGAGCAGAACAGGCAGACTGACTGAAATCCACTGCTGAGGGGAGCAGCAGGTGAGACAGGAGAGGTCTGCTGCGCCATGTGGGTCAGCTCCCTGGTTGGGGATCAAACTCAGGCCATAGTGAGGTGATAGTGCTGAGACTTAACCCCTAAGCCACTAGGGAAGCTCTCCTCTGTACATCTTTAATCATATTATTTATTTATTTGTTATTGAGTTTTATGAGTTCTTTACATATTCTGGATATTCACCCCTTATCAGGTATGTGGTTGCACATCTTCTGTCCCACTCAGTGGCTAGACATTGTTGGTATTTTCCTTCATGTGCAGAACCACACATTTTAGAATGTGAGTCCTATGTCCCCAGGACTTTTCCACATTAGTGCCTAGTATTTTGCAGCCACATTTCAGCTCTGCTCGCAGACACCTGCAGGCTCTACAGCAGCATCAGGAGAGGGGTGTGCAGGAGGGCACTCAGGCTCTGAAGCATCCAGGAGTCCCTTCCTCATGCGGATTTCTGATCTGACTTTCTTGTGGCCCTCTTGTGAGGTCTGAGCACTCCATACCCCACAGGGGACACAAGCCATGAGCTGGCTCAGCCACAGTCTCAACAGAGGTTGTATATTAAGGACAGTCAAGGCCCCAGTGCCCTGGAGCATGCGGATCTCACATCCCAGGGAAGCAGGTCCCAGAGGGACAGAGTCATGGCTTGGGGTTAAGGCTCCGGGGGCTGCCACTACCCTGGAGTGTCCCTACTGGGGGCTTCTGCCTTACTCCCTCCCTGGGTCACCCTTATGAGCAGGGCAGGATTCAAGTGCTGCTGGGAAGGGCAGCTCTTTAAAGGTTTATGGTCATTTGCATTCTTATTAAATTGCTTTGATAAAATATTCAGCCACAACCCCCTCCATTTGACTCTTAACTTGGTGAGATATAATTCGCAATTGATTATTGCTCAAACATTCCTGGCACCACATTACGATGTGCACATATATCTTACCCTCCCTCTGCCAATTGGGGAAGGAGGACAAATGGTTTCTTTGACCTTTGACCTGTGTGAGGTGGCACAGTTAGGTCATTAGGGACATCAAGAATCAAAACACCCCGGCCACAGCCAACAAGACAGAAATGGATGCAGCGGCTTGGACTTGAGCTGGTTTTTTTTTTCCCCTCATGGTAAGAAGATACAGGAATTTTTCATAGTTGGAAAATGTCTTGAATAAATGAGCTTCGTATATATATGTTTTTAATGTGATTTGCCTGTATTTATTTGGGTGATCACAATTTATGCCAAGTGAAAAGGTTAAGAGTCCTGGAAACTGAATTATTCCATTTATTTGCAGACATGATACAGCACAGGACAACACAAGGAGCCTCTCCATCTTGCCCTGCCCCTGACCTCGCCCCTGACCTGCAGGTGGACTTGGCAGCTCTGAGAGGCTCCCAGTGCCGCGAGACCACCTCAGGGGCCGACCCAGGGCACGTGGGGATTTCCACGGCAGGTCCTTCCTTCCATGAGCATTTACTGAGGACCTCCGTTCACTCTTTTCTACTGTTCCCAGATGCCATTCCCAGGCCACAGCACTTGAGGCAATGCTAAAAAGGGGGGTGCACCCATGATGATCCCTCATTGGGTCCCTGGGCTTCAGTTTGCAAGCTCACCTTCACATTGGTTCTTTCCTCACACCCACATAACAGCCCTCGGCAGACACAGGCAGGGATCAGCTCCCACTTCACAAATGAGGAAGTTGGGGTTGATAGTGTGGCACATGGTGTTGGGAGTGAGGTGTCTGGCAGAGGACTCACCAGGACCAGGTCTCCAAGGCTCCATGACGCCCTGCTCCCTCTACCCCTCCCCAGCAGGCCCATTTTCTTGGGTGCCCTGTGGCAAACTAAGCAGACCCCCGACTCCAAGGAAAGACGCGCATGGCAAAGGGCCTTACTGAGGAAGGCTTGATGGGGAGAGGATGCCTGAGGAAGGGGACTTCTGTGGCCCCCCAAGTCACACTGTTCTTCCTGGGCACATGGCCACATGGCATGGCCTGAGCCAAGCCTCCAGCTTCCTCTTACGCTGGCTGTCCCGGGCACGTGGCCTCCTGGCTGGCTCCCCATCACTTTCCTATTACCCTGGAGTAATTGGATATTGGCAACCAATTACTGAATTTTTCACGTCAACTTCATCAGTGACTCTTAGACAACTGTGCCAGAGTCTCTTTCAATGAAAAGAAGAATTATAATAGTTTGCAGTAATGTTCCATGAGACACGGAAGCTGAGGCACTTGGCCTGCAGGGGAGGGAGGAAGGAGACTGGAGTCCCATCTCCTAACTCGGGGGAACCAGCCTCTCCCCTGTGCTTACATGTGACCCCACAGCAGCCCTCTCTAAACCCCTGTAAATGCTCACCTACTTGCTGCTCCCTCTTTCCTGATGAACTGGGGAGTCCCAGCGTCTCAGGAGGAATGGGGGAAGCTAATGAGGTAGCCCCCTGGAACTTAGCTTCAGTGGCCATTGGGGCTGATGGAGGGAAGGACTGGAGGCTGAGCAGCTCGGGGAGCTGAGCTCAGTGCCCAGGCCAGGTTAGGCCGGTCCCACCTTGGATGTCACAGCCAGACAGCTCCTCTGCCTGCCGATGGCTTCCTGTGTGTCTGGGGTAGGGTGTTCTTGGGTGAAGGGTGCATGAGCGGTCCATGCTTAGCGCAGGCCAAAGACACAGTGGAACTGAACAGCCCAGGAGTAAAGGACAATACCTCTACCCCAATGGGGAAATTTTCATGCAAGCCTTTGCGAGAATGCCTGACTGCTGCGGGATCAGGCCCCAGATGCCTACACAGGTAACCAGTCTGTCACTCGGTCTTCGCTGAATTCTTTGCTTCCCTTGTTCTGTTCCTTAAGACCTCAACAGCCTCTCCTGGGGTCACCTCTCAGATGATAGCTTGCCCCTTATCCTTGTGTCCAGATTTACTTCTGTAGGAACCCAAACGTGCAGCCTCTTCTGGTGAGCGCAGGTACTTGGAGTTGGGGTGGCACTGATCAGCTTGCTAAGGATGCCCCAGTTGTTGGCCCTGGGAACTACTGATCATGAGGCCGTCGCACTGAAGGGTCTCTGCCCAGCAAGCAGAGCCTCCCCCTGACCTGGCATCCCCGACCCCTCTGAGCCTCCCTCTTCTAGCCCTCAGCTCACACCTGCTCTGGGTGGTGGGCAATCTGATTTATCTGGAGTGTCTGGGCTGAGGGAAGGAGATGAGCACTTCTCACTGGGAGGGATTTTCAGCTCATTTCACAGATAAAATCAATCAGATCTAAACCACTCTGCAGTCGGGAGAGGGAAACCCAAACAGCAGGGGCCAAATGGGAAGCCTTTCCTTCCCTCTGTCTGGCTCTACCTTGGTCAGGGCTGTAGGATCCATGGGTCCTGGGGCTGTGGAGGATGCAGAGAGGCCGCTTCCTTGCCTAGCTGGTACAGGCCAGGAGGGCTCAGGCAGCGCAGACCAGACCCAGCACGATCTGTTGCTGGAGGTGGAGGCTGAGGGAGTCATTACCCTTGCCAGGAAGTTACCCCGAGTGTCCCTCTTTTCATTACTGGGTGGGGGTGAACAGATGATGAGGGCACAGTTATAAATGTGCCTGCTCCTTTTGTTTTCCCTGATGATACTGAGTGGAAGGAATCAGAAACAAGGTGGTGGATGGCAGTGTCCAGAGTCATGCGGTTAGGCTGCCGAAACCCTGGGTCATTGGAACATGGGGCTCTCTTTGTGTCTCCCAACTGTCCACATTGGTGAGAAGAATTGGGCCACTGAGTTCTTTCTAGGCTGCCTGGGGTCAGCCCTGCTGCTGGGACGGTTGTTGATATTGGCATCCCTCTGCCTGAACTTTACCAGTATTATCTCGTGCTGGCATTTGCACATCTGAAACATGCCCTTTCCCATCTTGCAGCAGCTTCGCAGGTCTAGAAAGAGATGCAATGCAGCAAGAAGTTCAGGAGGAGCTCCAGTTCGAGCATGGCAGCCTGGGGCTCGTCCATTCTTTCAGCTGTACCGCCTCCTGATGAGTGGCTGCTCTTTGCGGTCTTGGCACAGACACGCAAGTATGGAAAAGCCTGGACCTCCTGCAAGTGTGCTCTATTCTCATCTGAGAAAGCAACAGTGCCCTGTGTATTGCACAGGTGACGTGATTTTGTGGGTACCTGGCTAACATCTGCAGGGACTGAGCTGGGGTTCTCTACCCAGCTTCCATGCGCCTATGGCACCAGTAGCCTGGTCTACACTGGATGCCATGTCTCCCTCTTTAGTTCATGTGGTGGGGCCGAATCAGCCCAAGTGATGGTCATGTGACCTAAGCCAAGTCAATCAGAGAATACAGGCTTTTGGGGAAGAAATTCTTTAAAAATCAGTCATATCTCCTCTAGTTGCTGAAAGCATCGGGTATAAGCTTGGAACTTCTATAAGCCATCATGCCTTCATGCATCATATGGTCATGACATTGTTTGGGATTGGGACGCCAATAGGACTGCAGGTCAGTTCTAATTGGGAAATCATGGAAACTTACAAATTCTCTGTTTTTTGCTTAAACAGCTTGATTTTGAATATTTTTGTTATTTGCGACTGGTATGCAGACAAATATCTACAGTTCAAATGATAGCCCATTGTATCCCCATCCCTCAATATCATTTAAATATATTCCCTTATTTCAATTCAACCAACAGCTACCCAGGACCTTTCAAATCCTGTTCTATGTGTTAAGGATTTTTGTCCTTAAGGAGCTTACTGACAAGAGCAGAAGAACAGAGACTGCAGGAACAACCTCCAAGCTGAGGAAGAAGGTGCTTTTAAGGCATGTGTGCAAATGAGCACAGTAGCTAACCACACTAACTAGGGTGTAGACATTGAAAGCAATATGATGAGGGGCCAAGAAGCAAGAGGTTCATTTAATGAAGAAACCTAAGAAGTTTCAAAAGAGAATGTGGTGTTTCATCTTGACCTGGAAGAATAGGTATGATTGATAATAGACAGACAAGTGAATTAATATCTTAATGCAACACATGCTTTTATTAAGTTATTTACTATCTGCATAAACACAGCACAAATCATTGGCAATGAAAGGGTGAGTCATGAAAAGAGTATACCCCGCCCCTGCAGGCTTCCAGTCTAGCATGGAAGTTAATTCCTGCTGACAACTTCTTTTTTTTTTTAAGATTAATTTATTTATGCATATAATAGCTGGAGTGCAAGCCAGAGGTGGGGTGGTGAGAGGTTTCACCAGAGACACAGTGAGGAGCATAACAGGTGGGTGTACTGAAACACATTGCTGAGGGGAGCAGAGGGTAAGACAGGAGAGATCTGCTGCACCATGTGGGTCAGCTCCCTGGCTGGAGATGGAACTGATGCTGCAGTGGCTGTGACATTGTGTGACAGGTGAGGGGAAGGCATTGGAAATTCTGACCAAGGGAATGAGGTCAGTCTGTCTTGGGAAGATGCACCTGACCATGGGAGATGAAAGAGATTAATACAAGCAAGAGAAAGTGAAGTTAACTTGGGGCTGAGGGTCAGGGAAGAGTTGGTATTGCCAGAAGCCCTGGCATGAGGGCACTGGTACCCGTCAACCTTCCCTTTGACCAGTAGAAGCCACTGCCCCGCACGGCAGGTGGGGAGTGTGCTCACCAGCCATCTCAGTCCACGTCATTGCTTTAACACAAGAGAGAAGAGGCATCTCCACAGTTTCAGTTTGAAACCAGTTCTGGAGGATGCTGAGTGGTCAATCTGAGATCTTGTGCCTTGTCTGTATAATGATTGAGGACAAAATGGAGAATTTTGATTCATCCAGCTGGGACTGAACAGCTGCCTTCAGCTGGGATGCAGTGACCATGGGCTGTCCCTACTGGAATGAAGATCCCCTCTTCTTCAAGTGGCAAATATCCAGGGGTGGCCTCCAGGAGGCTCATATGAGCCATGATCGCCGGGTGACCTGTGTCAGCTTCGTAGACCTGGGTGACCTAGGAAAGAGCTACGGTTCCTGAGGGAGAGTGGGGGAGTTGGGCGGGGACACACACAGTATGGGAGAGGCAATGTGGGTGAGTGCCAACCAGGGAGACTTGCTTCCTCACCCACACTTGCCGCAAGATATTTGAAAGCCCACGGCTGAAGGTGGGCCCAAAGGCCTGCTGTAGACCCTCCACGTGTCTTGTTCAAAGCTGGAGGGACCCACAATTCTGCCTTTTGCTCACAAGCACCCAGAACTGTCGAAACACTTTTAGGAGGGGCAGGATCCACTCTTTTCAGTCTGCTCAGTATTTTAGCATATAGCCTGCAGCCACATCTTTAGATGACAAAAGACATGGGGGGATCAAATTGAATGGGCCACCTCCTCACCACACAGGAGGCCAGTCTTCATGGAGAAACAATGATCTAGTTTTTAAAAAGTAGGCACCCCAGAGGATATGTTTAGCTGATCTGGTCTTAGGGCGAAAATACAACACAGCAGCTGGAGTCATACCCGGCGTGTGAGTAGCAGCAGTGAGGCCGCACCCCAGATCCCGCCCCAGCAGCCTGGCCCACAGGCACGTCAGATTAATACATCACTAGGTATGAAAGCACAGTTAGAATTTGACTGAGGTACTTCCAGCCTGAGAAAGGGAACGATTTATCAATGCAAACTTAATAACATCTATTTGAATCTAACTAAAAATCAATATTTCATTACCAAATTGTTAGTGAGAATGAAGAAAAATTGCGGAAGTCGGGCGGTTTGGTGCTAGGGAAGCGTCAGGAGTTCAATGTGAAGACGGAATGATGCATGAGACCGGGCCGGAGTAAGGGTGAAGGAGGACGCGCTCGGGAAACTTGCGGGGGCCCACTCGCTCGTGACCTTGGCCGTGAGGGGGGGAGACACAAGAAAATGAGAGTGACTGTCAGTTCCCTTCAGGGCTGGAGCCCTCCATAAATCACAGGGAGTCTGCCCAGGTTGCTGGGGAGCAGGCAGTGTGGAGAGGGGCTCGCCATTTAACTCTTTGGACCCTGATGTCTGAGCCGGGTGTCCCAAGGCGGGGATAGGTAACGAGTAGATAAATCGGGGTGGGGGTTGCCATGTGGTTCATTAATGCAAAAATAAACCCAAGGGGTAGTAGGTAGACTGTGAAAGGCTGCCGTCCTCCGGACACAGCTAACCCAGGGCCAGCGCACTGTCCCTTCCCGTCAGAAAACTGGAAATGACAGTCAGTGTCTTGTCTGACACTCACATAAATCAACTTCTGCAAGGCCTGCCCGAGGTGAGATTTGGGTGGAGATTTCCAGTCCGATCATAAGACACGAAGATGCTTGGCCGTGCCCTTGCTGGGTTGCAGCCTCAGTGAGAACAAAATCCTTGCGTTTGTTCCCAGATCTGAAAAGGAAATGAAACCTGGGTTGTCTTCCCCATGGCTGGCCCACTCCGCTGTGCTTGGTTTCCATGTGCTGCGCGTGTCTGGCTCACAAGACCTATGAAGAGAATGCATTTGTCCTTAGTACAGAATAAAGACAAGCCCAGAAGATGTGGCTCAAATGTCGTAACCCCTCCTCCCCCCAAAAAATAATAAAATTGGTCTCTGCTCCATTTGCTCGCTGAATTGCTGTGCAGCCTGCCTTTGGGAAATCTTGGGGAAGGAGCTGTAGTTACCCTCACTGGCTTAAGTCTCAGGCCCCAATTTCAACAGAATTCCCTTTAAAAAATGAGAGTCTCTTGCTTTCAAAAGAAAATGGGATGTGTTTTGACAGAAGATGGAAATATACTTGACTCAAAACTTTTCCCAGAGCATAGTTGTTCTTCATGGAACAAAGGATTTGATGATGTGAGTGGACATACAGTAAGCTAGCAGTGTCCTGAGAGTAAGACAGGCAAGGGCAGAAGGTTCTACACCAGCCCATATGGGGATAAAAAGGGACAGTCCTACCCCGAGTTCTGGGGCATAGAGAGTCTTCCCCGCAGAAGTAGCCCCATCTCTGGTGCACAGTGCTCATGAACATTTGGGGAGCAATGCTGAGCTCTTTCATCTAGGGCTGGGGATGCCAGAGATCTGTCCCAGGTCAGACAGGAAGTGGAGAGCAAGATTCCAACCCCAGTTTGCCCTCCCACTCCTACTTGCAAGGCTGCTGCAAGGTCCAAGGAGGAGGTTCTGGGAGAAATACCATCTGGGTCTCTTCAGCAGAATGTAGTCTTGTCCTGAATCAGCGTCCCAGGCGATGAGAGGAAGGAGGTCTGGTGGGGCCTGTGTCCACGGTCTGGGCCTACCAGCTTAACGATCCATGGTGGAGCCAGCCCCAGCATCATCCCTGAAAGCATCAGACTCCTGCTTGTACACACCTTAGTGACAAGGACAGGTCTCTGCAAAGACCCCTGTGACTGCCTCTTGGCAACTGAAGGGTCTGCCCATATCAGGCATCAATGATCCCTCAATTCAGGGTGACTGCCCAAGAGAACTCTGCAGAAATCCATGGTCAAGAGCTTCTTCCCAGGAACCTCATGTGGGGAGGCTTTCCCCCATGGGCTTTGGCAGATGTCTCAGGAGTTAGCAGAAGCTGAGGATGTGAGCTTGAGCTGACTCTAGGAATCTAGAAGGCTGGAATGTCCAAGAATATTATCTCCAAAATTATTTTGCAAAAGTACAGGATCCCGATGCATTTTTCAAGATGCCTGACGTGGAGTGTGAGGGAGATGGAGGTTAGCTGTGCAGGGAGTCTGTTCCATTCACCCTGATGGGGCTGACTGTGGGGAGCCCCTAGGGAAAGTTGTTTATCGCCCCCAGTGCCAGGGCAGAGCAACCACACTCTTACACTGCAGGTGTATCCATAGATGAAATTGGCTATAGGCCTTCCATTTGCATTGGAACGAAGACTTGCTGGCTGGAAAAGAACTAGTTTGAAGTGGAGGAAAAATAAATAAATAAACACCTAGTTAAATAATTTCCCCTCAAATTGCTGTGCTTCTCAGTGGCTGCACAAACAGGCAGATCATTTGACAGGCCCATGGCAGGGTGGTGCCCACACAGCTCAGTATCAGCTGCTACAACCCATCAACTCTACTGAACATGCGGAAGGGAGGGTCTGAGTGAAACTTGACCTTGCACAGGCTTATCCACACCTGTTTGTCAGTGATATTCTAACTTGCACTCATCACTCACCAAGGGCCATGTTAAGTGTTTTCAGTTGGGGATTTTTATGGACCCTGGATTTTTCAAGACCTCATGGAGAATTTCAGGAGGGGTCTTACATTCCAGTGAAATCCTGGCTTAGGAGCCATTGCATAAATGTGCAGAATGCTTGGGAAAGTGTGGATGTATTGAGTATCACTGCAGAGAAAAACACTTGGACTTGGAACATCCAGTGTGGTGCTCATGGGCAGCTATTTCCACGTGGAAGAAGGTGGTTTCCTGGCTCATTTATACAGTGTGAAATCTTTCAGGAGTTCACACTAAGCGGGCAAGAGATGCAGAGTGCTCACACCATTCCAGGCAGAGAGCATGGCTGATAATAGGAATATTTGCTTTCATATTTCCCTTCCTACTGGCACTACTCCTCATAATAGTTTTTCTACAATTATTTCTTCAATTCGAGTCTGGATTCACTTCCACTGTCCTCATCTAAATCAAGGCTGGGCCTTGACTGCTGTACTTGATGATTTGTAACTTTACATTCTAGATGTCTCGCTTGGTATTTAAGAATGAGGAGGAAGCCCAGGAGAAGCACTCTGCAGATATTAAAAAGAATGAGGTATATCCCCATATACTGCCATGGGATAATCTCCATGATATATGCTTTTGTGAAACAAGGTAAGATAGACAAAAATGCATGTACTATGCTATTGTTTATATGTGAAAAGGAAGATACCAATATATAATATATTAAATCATTGAAGTTATAAGTCACAGGCAGAATTAGAAAGGGAGGCAAGAAAAGAATAAGTAGAAGGGAAAGAGGTAGAGGTTAGATTGTTCCAAATAAACATAGCTTAAAAACTGATTTTGAAATCATTTAAATATTTTGCATAATTATCAAAAGCAGTTAAATAAAAATAAAAAAGCAAATCTTAAAACCAAGAGTCAAACGAAACTGAATAAAAGTATGTTAAGTTGGTAATGTAACCTCAGATAGAATTTACATTAGAGCAATTTATAATAGATTCCGAGCCTAGAGGTTAAGTCTCAGCTCTGTCACCTCTATGGCCTGAGTTCAATCCCTGGCCCAGAAGCAAACTCACATATGGTGCAGAAGACCTTTCCTTCCTCACCTGCTGCTCCCCTCAGCAGTGTATTTCAGTGAATCCACCTGTTCTGCTCCACACTCCATCTCTGGTGAATCCTCTCAGCCCCCACACCTCTGGCCTACACCCCAGTTCTTCTATGCAATAATTAATTAATTAAATAAATAAATCATAAATTATATTCCTTGGTGAGTGATATACTAAGGGCAAAAAAGAATTGCAATTATGGTTTTCAATATCATATTATTAGTAATAATATTGGTATTGTTATTCTGAAACACTTTCACATACATACACAAAGATGTATTAGGAAAAGCAATGAAGTAATTATGTTAATGTAATTAGAATATTATTAGCATGAGAAAAGAGACACAAATATAAAATTAAAATTAAGACCTAAATTTGAATTGAAAATGTCAGTTTGAATCTGTGATGTATTTACTCTTGGGAGAAGGAGTGCTATTAAATATTTGTTCACTAAAAAGGCCTGAACACAATGATCAAGTCAGTAGTACTGAGAACACCTACAACCAGCGTGTGGTCTCTAACTACTATTCCCCACCCAAATGGATAATTCAACATTGATTAGACGGAACATGAACTGTGTAAGATGGGCTAAAACATCTTGTCATATTTCTGATGACCCAGAGTATGTTTATGTAAATAATACCTGCTTTGGACTAAAACAAATGAAATCTGTTAAAATCCATGAGTTTATCCTGATACTTAAAGAACCAAATGGGCCACCTTTATTTTTTTGTTAAGATTTATTTATTTATGGGCCTCCCCGGTGGCGCAGCGGTTGAGCGCTGGGTTGCGAAGCTGCCCACGGCCTCTGCGGCGCCGGTTCAATCCCCGGCTGCTCCCTGGCCACCGGAGGAGGGTCCCACATGGCGCCAGACCTCTCCTGCCGCCCGCTGCTCCCCTCAGCAGTGTACTTCGATCCTTCTGCCTGCTCTGCTCCCTGCTCTGGCTCTGGTGAATTCTCTCACCCTCCCGCGCTTCTGACTGTACCCAGTGCATGTATAAACCAAAAAACAAACAAATAATAAATAAATAAATAAGACATGCCTCTAGAAAATTAATAATAAAAAAAAAGATTTATTTATTTATGCACATAACAATTGGGGTGTAGCCAGAGCTATGGGGTGAGAGGATTCACCAGAGAAAGAGTGGGGAGCAAAATAAGCAGATCTACTGAAATAAACTAAGGGGAGCAGCAGGTGAGACAGGAGAGGTCTGCTGCGCCATGTTGGTCAGCTCCCTGGATGGGGATCAAACTCAGGCCACAGTGGTGTTAATGCTGACACTTAACCTCTAGGCTACCACGGAGGCCCCCAAATGGGCCACCTTTGGAGGCCACATAAGCCACTCGTTATCCTGAAAACTGGTACATTTAAAAAAAAAAATCCAACATTTAATTTGTCTCTCCAGAAAGAACTGTACCTCAGGGTAACCAAGTAGTTGACAGGAGAAAATTACTCTTTATAGAAGTATTGCAGCTAATAAAGGAACAAAGAGTAAGTAGAATTCTCAATCCCAGAAAGAAATAGATTTAGACAATGATGTTTAATGACCCCTAATACCACAAGAAGAGAGAAAGGTGGTATAAACTACTTCTTAGCTGGAAGTTCATTGGACCCCCTGTGAAATGAACATGCCAATATATATATATATATATATATATATATATATATATATATATATATTTACAAGCCAGACTCATAGCCAACTTGTAGGTCTAATTTTAGGATAAGTGCCAATGGTAGAGAAAAACTCGTTAAAGGGCATGATGGGACATGATCAGCAAAATCCAACCTAGAAGAGAGCCTCTGGGACATGGTTTCTTCAACAAATGAAAACATACAGAGGGGGGAAAGAGAGCAAAATAATTGAAGGATTAAATGCTGAATAAACCAATTGTAAGTAAATGAGTAAATAAAACTTCCCCATTGTCTATTTAATTTTTCAAAACTGGCTAAATATCTGATGATATCAAGAAATTATTTTTATTTTCTAGATGTGAGAATATTATTTTTTAGAAACACACACTGAGATAATTCTTATTAATGGAGATGATACCTGGGATGTGTGTGTCATAATAATTTCCAGTGGTAGAGGGTGGTGGGGTGCATGTGTAATTGGGGAGAATAGATGGAATAAGACAGGTGGTGATATTTCTGGAGTTGGGTGGTGTGTACATCGACTCACTATACTATTCTCTTTCTCTTCTATGCATTGAAATTTTCATAATGAAGTTAAAAAAGAGTGAGGATGTGATGAACCTTGTTTCTCACCCATTTTTGAGTGCTGTGCTAAGTAAGGGGATAGAAAGTTCGCTAGGGCAGATCCATCCTCTAGAATCTGGGTACAGGTGGGCTGAGGGGAGACGCAGCATGCTGGGAGCACAGAGGAGGATTTGTCCCTCTGCTCTGCTGGGAATAAACACTCAGTGTGATCTGACACCAGCAGAAGCCATTTCTCTCCAGTCCTTTGCCTCCTGATCACTCAGCAGAATCACAGAATATAGGAGAATTGAGTTCTCCCTTTTGGGAGGGAGTGCCAACTACTGACACAGCCCACCTCCCCAGGAATACTCTTTCCTGGCCAGTTGTTGACCTGTTCAATGCAGCACGGGCCTGCTGGTGACCAGCACGGACCTGCTGTGCACTCAGAAACCCTTTACTTCATGTGCGGGACACAAAACCATGAGCAAAGAACCCAGCATGAGGCCATGGGGTAAAGCAGACCATGTCCTCAAGCAGCACTTGACAGGGCGAAGTGAAGTCCTTTATTCAGTGTCAGGACCAACATGACTCCATGCTTCAGGGTGCACAGATGGGTTGAGCAACCTGCCAGGGTAATCGAACCCTTTAGTGGGTGCCAACATAGCTCTGGGTCAGAGAAGTGGGTCTTGAGACAAAAAAGTAGAGAATCACTCATTCTGTAACAGGATGGTCCCCAGGGAAGGGAGAGGTACCAGGCTCTCTGCCCCACCCAAGGACAGGTGGAGCTGATCAGGGAGGAGAAGCTGGAGAGAAGACTGAGGAAGGAAGGAAGTAGGATAGAGGCCAAAAAGAGACCTGGAGGAGGCACACAGAGCAGAGAGACCCACAAAGAAGTTGCTCTGACTTCTCAGCCTTGGATGGTTGAAATGGATGTGGGTGAGAGCCCTGAGGGAAGGCTAACAATGGCAGCTTTTATCTTGATTTTGATTTTGCTCCTTCTGTCCCAGACGTGCTGGGCCCCTTCTGCTTCTTTCCTGTGGGTCTCCACCAGGAGATGCCTCAGACTTGTGGCAAGCTTTTTGGTCACCTTGTTTGGGGCATGGCCTGAAGGGATGGGTAACTTTGGTGCTTGATCTGGAAACTTTATTCTTCCCCTTTTCTGTATTGTACACTAATTATATTAAAGTTCCTTTCCATTAAAGGTCTTATGCACTAGAGTGTGTTTTGTCTTGATGCAGTGGATGGCAGAAACTATTTAAAGCAGGCATGTTTGGGGTTCTGGGGTGTCCTTACCCTGCCCTGTAACAACTGGGTAAATGCAGCGTGCTGCCTTGCACCCCAGGGGACACGCAGCTATGGGGGAGGAAAATTAGTTTGCCCCATTTCTTTCAGGTTCTCAGTTGGGATCCTTCAAACTGAGATGAACAAGATTAACAGGAGAGAGACAAACAGAAGTTTACTAACATGAGTCCTTTATGTGTACCTAGAGATACCAGGGGAAATGAGGGGCTCTTTTGTGGGGCTTAACTCAGGCTTAAGTGCCATCTTGAGCTGAAGACAAGCGAAAGACACTAGGAAGAGCAAAGGTGTCTTCTTCACCTCATTAAACTTTGTGCTTCCTGGTAGATAAGAAAGGGGTTCAGCCTGATGCCAAAGTGGTCTATTTTGGGGTTGTACATCTGGCCACTGTTCCCTGTAACCCAGTTAAGACACTCTTAGTCTTTTGTCTAAAGGCATGCCTACAGCCTCAGGGGCTATGCAGGATAAGCCAAAAGTCTGGTCTTAGAGGCTTGCTTCCCTCCTAGGCCAATCCTGACAGCCAGGAGAAATCCACAATTTCCAGAATCAAGAAGACAAATGTATAGATGGCAAATGACAGGCAGTGAGAAAGAAGCCAGGGCAACACAGCCCTAGGCTGGGCATGGAAGCTAGTGGGCTACTGGAAGATTCCAGCAGGTTCTGGAAATGGTGATGTGCTGACAGTGCGGGGCAGCAGCAGCCAGTGCAACCTCATGCGGCTTCTGTGTATTTCCATCCATTGGCTTTGCCAAGGGCATGGTTTTGTGGCTCAGGAAGTATGAGGTGACCATCCTCCCCATTTCCATCTGCTGTGAGTTCTGGCTGAAGGGTTTGTTGGTGATCAATAAAGAGTTGTGTGCTAATGGTTGCTCTTGGGTTCTCAAGGGCATTTTCTTTTCTTTTTTTTTTAATATTTATTTATACATACAGCAACTAGGGTACAGGCCAGAAGTGCAGGGGGTAAGAGGATTCACCAGAGACAGAGTGGGGAACAGAACAGGTAGATTGACTGAAATACACTGCTGAGGGGACCAGTGGGCAAGATAGGAGAGGTCTGCTGCGCCATGTGGGTACTGGCCAGAGATCGAACTCATGGTGCAGAGGCTGCGGATGGTTTCACAGTGTTGTGCTTAACCCCTTGTGCCACCAGGAAGGCCCAAGGACATTTTCTTTAAAACACTCCTGTGACAAGAGTCCCTGCTGGGAAGCGGAAGGAGCGCACTAGATACACAGCAGCCTCCGCGGAGCTCATGACCTCTTTTCCTAGGTGAATGGACTTGGGTTCTGTTGTCTGTGTGGCTTCCTCCATACCCTTTAATGAAGGGGATCCTGGTGGGCTCACCATCTTTGGGGTTCACCCATGCCCATCAAGGGCTTGATGCAAAGAGCAGGCGAGTGGTGATTGCAATAGTGGGTGTCGATTCAGGCCATGGGTCAGTCCCACCTGTGGGGGTGATGCTGAATTGGCCTCCACCCAGTACAGAAGCAGGTCTGGAAAGTGGACCTTTGAAGAGGCACAAAGGACAATAGGTGAGAGAGCAGGAGGCCATCCTCTGGGAACCATCTGTAAGTAGAGGACATAACATCTTCTTCAAGAGTATGGGCAGCTCTGGGTCCTGCAGCTGTGGGCCAGGATCTGCTCTCACGCTGTGATGGGAACTGAGGCCTGCACATCAGCCCGTCTTGACTGTGACCTTGTAGGGGTGGGTTTTGGTTTTATGTAACAGATGATTACCAAGGGTATTTCAGGAAGTAGGGTGCCTGGGAAAAACTGGCCTTTCTGGTCTTTTTGTGCATGACCATTTTCTCAGAAAAATTAAAACAAGAAAGAATTTACTGGCCAATGTGAAAGTGGGGCCCTCTCTTGAATATGATTGAAGAATCTTTGATTCAAACCCCATTTGTTCCTCTTGGAAAAAAACTTTCCCCAGACAAAGAGGAAGAGATGTCTTGGAGATTTTATACGATACATTTGTCACTTCCACACACAAGTCACAGCAGTCCTCTGCCTTTCTCTTACTATCATGTTCAAAGATGTCACAGGCCATCATTAACCATTTCCCTGTGCTCAAAGGACTATGGGTGTGAAGGTCAAAGTCAGTGCTGTAATGAACACTGTCTCTGCTGCTGCTGTGCAGGACACAGTGGGTTTTTGAGATGCAGAAGAGTGTGCAACACAGGTGTGTGTGTGTGTGTGTGTGTGTGTGTGTGTGTGAAGGAGGACCCTGCAATGTGAGATTTTTATGTGGGATTTCAATACCTTCAAGCCTTGTCTTAAAAGCTCCAGAGTTTGATCATTTGTGTGTATGTGAGGGAGAAGTCACCCAAAAACCTTTGACTAAAAGCTTTCTATTGTAGCTGTCTTAATTTAGTTTTAAATACACAGGAGGCTCTGTGATATCAAATTCCAGAATTACTTGCAAATTTTAGAATATGCTTGAATTTTGCCTTCTTAAGGATGCAGTTAGGAAACAATATGAAAAATCCAGTTAATCATGATGAGATTAAAGGATTTTTAAAAGCTGAATTGCAGCCACATTTACATTCCCTGATAATTTCTTAATTTTCTTTCAAATCACCTTTCATCTTCATAAAATGAACTGTAAAAATCCTTCTGAATTCCATAATGTGCCAAGAAAAATGGGGAAAAATTAAGGAGGCCCCTACCTTTTAATCATTCTGTTCATAAAGTGCTTTAACTGCACGCCAGGAAAAAAATGGAGGCTCTGGTGTCTGAGGTATCGTGTGCCATAAACTCCCATAATAGAAACAGATGGTGAGACTGCCTTGGAAGGGAAGGAACTAGTGTACACGCAGCTCACCCTAACATATGAAGAGATTCAGCGCTGACACATGAAGGATGCATTTGGCGCGGGGCCAGCGGTACACTCTAGCCGCGAGTGCTCAAGCCTGAGATGGGAGACCCACAATTTCAGGATCTGGAACGCCAGGAGCTCCAGGATTTAGAACTCTGTGGATGGTTCTTAAGGTCCTTCCATTCCCCCAGCGAGGACCGAGTTCTCTGCATTTCAGGAGACTGCAAACTCCAGCGAAAGCCAGCCCTGGCTTTTCTCAATGGCAGAGAAAAACAATAGTGGAGAACTGCCAGCTTTGCTGGAGCTTTCTTTAACGAAGTTAGGATCTGCTTTTTACCTTGAGCTGCCACCATTGGCTGCTGAGGGTTGGGAAAATCTTTAGTCAGAGACATCAGTGAGAAAGCTCTCAGATGGGGTCAGAGACCACAGGCACAGACCCCGCGTGTGGCCCTTCCTGGCAGGATGGCACCGGCACGCTCAGAAACCTCCCTGCTCTCATGTTTTCCAAAGTCAAGTTCAACTCAACTTCCATGATCCCATCCCACTGACATGAACCCACACTTTTTCTGACTAGCTCTACTGTTTGGGTGGACTCAAAGTCTATTAGAAACCCAAGCCAAAATGCAATGGAAATTTACTTTGCAGAGAGAGCAGGCTGGGCGTCCCAGTGGGGGATGCCATCCTCCCTGCAGCCGTGTGGGGCGTAGGCACCGTCCTCCCTGGGGCTCCACCACCCAAGGGGTCTGTCACCTCCTGGTCTACACTGCCATCCTCAAAGCTGGACACACATTTCCTTCCTCCCATATTCCACTGAAGAACGGACTCGGCTGACATAGCCCGGGACATGGTGGGCAGCTACAGGGTGGTGCTGATGTGCCGTCCTGGGGCACAGGGGACTCATACACTCTCCCTCTACTCAGACCTGCCTGACATTGCTGGTCTCTGCTCTCCTGGGAACCGCAGCACCTCCCGCTCTCCCATCCCCACTGAGGACTGTGGTTCACGGCCAGGACCTGAGCTGCCCATGGGCCGCATCTCCTTCAGTCAGTGTCCCCTGTGCTCTGTGACTGCCCGTCTCTCACGACGTGTACTTGGCGCCTTTGTGGGGCTGCCCCAGGCCTCAGGGAGTCTCTGTGTGTGACTCTGAGCCCAGTTATTCAGGTCCAGAATATTCTCCTCCTGGCCTCCTTATCTGTCTGGAAATGACTCAGATCATTAGAAAGCTCTACAAGCCAATTTCAGTTTAGAATTAGCCTGAACCACAGGGTCCTTTTAGGAATTCTCCCTCCCAGTGTTGGCAGAAGCTCTTTGTTTTCCAAAAATAAGCCATTTGGGAGGCTATTGGCACCCAGAATAGGGCCTTCTGATCAACAGGACGTACCTGCTGCCATTAGCATCCTTTGGTCCAGAAAGGAGGTGGTTCTAGTCTTTGCAGGACCTAAGGCGAAGGTGGCTGGGCAAGGACCTGGGAGAGGAAGGGGCAGCCTAGACCACCCTGATGCCATCCTGAGATGTCTCTGGGCCCTGATTGTGTGGTGACTGGTGCAGGGGCGAGGAGGAGGGCTGAGAACCTGGAGAGAGGGCATGGAGACCTGGTGGGAACAAGTCCCTGGTTTGGAAGAAAATCCAGGTTTGGGAGATCCAAAGCTTAAACAATTTTGGTGGCCCTCTAAGGAAGAGGATACAAGATTATGAAGACAAAATTGCTAGGGTTCCTCCCAGTCTTGTGCCTGCATAGGGGTTGGGGGTGGGCAGGTAGAGTACAGTGAGGGTCCTGAGGTTGAGTATCATTGGCATCCTGGGGAGCTGGGGAGCTGGAGCATGGAGCTGTGTCAGCCAGCTGGCATGGCATAGCAGGAAGGGTGGAGGTAGTGAGGGTATAGATCATTCTGAGAATCACCAAAGGAGGTAAAGGGACCTTCTGGAAGAGAGGCCCTTCCTGCTCAGGATGGGACTCAGGGCTGACTACGCAGATGTCGGGATCAGCAGAGACTGAGGGAGGGGAGGGTCCTAGTATCCCTTCCACTTCAGCTAACAGATTCTTTGACCCATTAGCCTTGAGGTACAAGCCCCCCTTTCAAAGGGGTTCACAGTGGGCTTCCAGTTGGAGTTGTAGATGGGGTCTCAGCAGTAAACTCAGCATGAACTTCCCAGCAAGCCCCCCTACTCCCTGTACCTGGGATGGCATGAAGTATAGTCTGTTACCAGCAAAAGTTGGCTGCATGGAAGGACAAGCAGATGGAAATCCTTAGAAGCTTCTTACTTTTTTCTAAAGATTAATTAATTTATTTATGCATAGAAGAACTGGGGTATAGGTCAGAGGTGTGGGACGTGAGCTGATTCACCAGAGACAGAGTGGGAAGAAGACAGGCAGGTCTACTGAAATACACTGCTAAGGGAGGCAGCGGGCGAGACAGGAGAGGTCTGCTGTGCCATATATGGGTCAGCTCCCTGGCGGGGATCAAACTCAGGCCGCAGCAGTGACAGCATGATAGCGCTGAGACTGAACCCCTGTGCCACCAGGAGGCCCCAGAAGCTTCTTACTTAATGGAGGACTCAAACATGGCACCCCCATGGCTTATCTGCAAGCCCTTCACTATGCCTACAAGCCCACAGTGAGCAGGGTGTGTGCCCGATCCCTTGCTGTGAATCCTCTGGGGCTGGTTGAGGACTGAGCAGGTGCAAGGAACCCAGCCTGCTGCTGGAGTAAACTTCTCTGACCTTGGAAAGGGGCAGACCCTCTGTGTCCAAGGATGAGGATCCCTGAGGACCACTGCAAGATGGTGGGCATTCCCTGGCCATCTAGGTAGGCACCACACAGGGGCAGACCTCAGAACCTTCCCACATTGCCTACTTCCTCTTGTCTCATTCTCATCCCTGTCTGGACCCAGCTCCAGGCGACTCACACAATCTTTCTTGAAACTCCCCTCTGCCTATTTAAAAGGATCGAGTAGAAGGAAAGTAAGGGGTCAAATAAGCCCAGAATCTTGAGGCTCTGAACCCCGATAAAATGTCTCCCAACTGACTCTCCAGGTTCACAAACAGATGGGATCCCTGAGGGCCGTGCTCTGTCTGGGGAAGGAAATACCCAGGAGTGGAAGAATTCCAGTGAGAATGTTGCTGGCATTGATTTGCGGTTTGACAGTCAAAAATAATCCAAGCATTGCTTTGCATGTGATTTATATGAGTGTCTTAATTGGCATCTTGATTATATGATTGCGTGAAGTGCTGTTTTCAAGAAGGTGTATCTCTAAATAGAAAAAAGAAGAAATATACAGCTGTGAAGTGGATGTGAAGCTCCCTGTAATCTCTGCTTTCCCCCTGTTTATTTGCACCAACACCACATTTTCCGGTTTCTGCCCCTGTGTTGGACCTTAAGTGGGAAACATTTCTCCAGACTCTGTAAGTCTTCCCTGCAGATGTGGGGCTGGCTCTGCAGTTTCTCTCTGGGTCGGCTGAATTTTTCTCTGCTGCACAAGCCCCGAGATGCAGCCTCTCCTAGCTTGATTACAGCTAATTATTTTAGAAATATATTTTAAAGGCAAGTTATCTTAACTTTATGGCTAATCCGATGGAGAAGATCTAAGGAAAACCTGAAAATCATAAAACGTTCCAGAACATTATATTTTATGCAGTCCAGAATGTGACACATGGGGTCTTTAATAATTCACTGCTTGTTAACATTAAACAACTGTTAACATGCTCAAATAATTAGTTATGCTTGCTTGACATGTTTGCATCTTTAATAATTGATGCATTTATCTTAATTACTAACAGTATTATGGTCGTAATATGCATCTTTTTTCTATCTTAAAATTTTAACAAAAACTGACTTTTTGCCAAAAATGATTATGCTCTAAGTTTTAATTACTCATTGTAATTAAATTGCAAGCTGCAGTATTTTACTAAAATATCTTTCACAAAAATATTTAATGGAAAAGAGGTGATTTGTTGTTTACGCAGCCAAGTTAGTAAATATTTCATAAGTTTGATATTACCCTTTCGGCGTGGATATAAAATAACATAGCTTTCAAGATATGAGTCAATTTAAAAGTCCTCCATAGCTGTGAATTTTTCTACCATTTCTTCCCCAAATGTTATCCTCTCCCCCACCAAGGCTAATACCACTCTTTGTGTGGGAGAGACAGTTTTTGTTTACCAGCTAGGAATATCAGGCTCTTGGCCTCTGTTACTGTTGCCTAGAAAACAATGAACGAAGGACGTCCACACGCTCCTTCCTCCCTCTGCCCAGCTCCGTGTGGCTAGGTGAGGGAGCCCCAAGCACCATGCTGGGTGATATTTTTATTAAAGGGCTCCTGTATGAGAGGGAGACTCACTCCACATCAACCAGGTTTGTCAAGCTGCAGCGTGCTCTCGAAAGGTCAAATAACTGTCTCAGAAACACCCCATCACTATAGACAACAGTTGTCCCAGCAAAGATCTGGAAGATGATGAGAAACAATGGCTTTATTTTATTTTATTTTATTTTTTTAATTAATAAATTTTATTTTTATATTCCCCATACAATTGCAAATGGCTTTATTTTAAACAAGAAAAGGGATTTGTAGGCTTTTGACCCACGATCACACAAAATGACTGAAATAGGAACGAGCCCAACCTGTTGATGGCAACTCAGTGTTCTGTCCATCACAACTGGGGACCTTTCCTTTGACCTGTGTGGTGTCATTAGCACTCATCAGAGCTTTTAGCAAAATCACAGTCTTTGCAATTGCCCAGTTCCATGGAAGGCAGGTTATGGGCTAGGACAGGGCCCTCCTGGACTTTCTGGATCCCTTTCTAGGGATCCCCTAGTTCCCCTGCCCTAGGGCTCACCGAGGTTGGAAGCATCAAGAAGCCCTGAGAAGCCACAACATGTTTCCTTGGCTGATTAGTCACCACTGTAAGCCATTAGAGGTTTTCAAGATGCAAATCAAGCAATTATGGGCTCTTTGGAAATAACAAACAGACCAGAGAAAATCTAAGCTCCAACAGAGAACCGGGCAGCTGAGGATCCAGACTCATCCCACACCCCTCAACATTGTTTTCCTTGTCCATGAGACTGGCTGACTTCTGGAGGATCTGAGAGAGGGCAGGAGATTTTTACCATGCTCTCTAGCACAGGCAATGTTTCCTCCTCACCCTCTAATTGAGCAGTTAAGATGCATTTAATTGCACATAGCAGATAATCTTGATCCTGACCTTAAAATGCAGAAATGCATGATCTGTTAAAACCAGGTCCAGAACTGTAAAGGTGGTGGGGAGGGGGGTGTCCTCCAATCAAGTCCAATAACCCCATCCTGCACACTGGGTCTCTTTATCTTCCAATCTAATGCCCTTAGAACATGCTTCATCACAAGTCTGCCTTTTGGATGACACCACACCATGGATACAGCTACTCAATTGTCACATCTGGACACAACACGTAGATGAAGAAGAATGGAGTCATCTCACTGTGCTTCCTCTTCAGAGTGAGAAAACCCTTCCCTGAGGACACAACTCATTTCCACCCGTATCTCATTGGTCAGCTTAGGTTCTGGTGCATCCTCCTGAGTGTGTTTTTGGCAAGTGGGATACAATGACCAGGACTGGCCGAATCTTGTCATTAGAGGTGGACTTGGCATTGAGGAGTCAGCCATTGTAACTAATCAGCTCCCAGCTCTATCTTCCTTATTCCACCGTCATTTGCTGAGTACCTGCTACACGCTCAGCATAGTGTACAGCGTCCCAGAGCAGATCACATGAATAGACACAGATTCGGTCTTAAGAGAGTTTCAGATTATAGGGAAATGAGACACACTCATGGGGGAAAAAAAACAAAACAAAACAACTAAATGGAAGCCAACTGCGATTGTTTAGAAGAATAATGAACAAATGCTTGGCTCAGCACAATTCACCAGGAATTTTCTAAACATCTTCCCTGCATAGATATAGTTTGGGTGTTGCAGAGGAGACAAAAGAACATGAAAGGCATTCTTCCTGCTGAAGAGCTTAATGAAGAAGACAGGGTGTGCACGCTAGGGGACCCTCTTTGTCTTTCCCTTCCTCCAGATGAGGTAGGGCTGGCCCTTGGCTAGTGTACAGGAGTACTTTCGGGGAGTAATTTCAGAGCTTCTACTGGGCCTTAGCAGAGCTAAGATAGGGCATTAAGAAGTGGCTATCAGTTGAGAAAGCTTTTGCAAGTAACAGATTAACTGTTCTTGAACCTCAAGGACATTAATTGCTAAGAAGTCTTGAGGTTGGCAGTCAGCTCAGCAATGTAATCAGGTTTCAGGATTTTTCCATCATCTATTCTCTCACCTTTAGCTTGTTAATTTTCATGTTTTTTGCCACATGATGGCAAATGGCCATTGCGTGGCATCAAATCTGCATTCAAAACAGGGAGAATAAGGAAGGGGCCCAGCTGGCATGCTACCATTGTGCCATTCTCAGGAGTCCATCCACAGCTGTCCCTTATGTCTGCTGGTGGGGCAGGGCCTCCTATGTGCATGAGAAGCCTGTATAGGGAGACATGGGAAGGAAGAGGGGCTTGGGGAAAGCTGCGGTTTGCCAACCAACAATGCCGACCACTGAGCTCAGCAAAGCATCTTTCTACCATTGATGGGAAGACCAGAGGGGCTCAAAATGAGAGCAGGACATTGAAGGAAGAGACCAACATGCCATTCCAGGCATCGTGAGTCAATGACTTTGTCAAAAGAGTTTCTGTGCAAGAGACAGAGCCACTGGGCAAGGTTCTCTGCCTTCCAGTTTACGCTGCACTACTGTGAACAGGGATGCAGGTGGTGGTTAGTTGTGCACACCTGTGTGTGTGTGTGTACATAGGTGCGTGTGAGTGTGTGTGTACATGGGTGCATGTGAGTGTGTGTTTGGGCCAACCCATTAGACAATTGGAAGAATCAGATAAAATGAAATTGAAACAAACCAACACCCTCAGCTCGCAGCTCCCAGGAGCGCTTCGTCAGGAAGGCTTTGGTGAATCTGATCAGCGCCTGATTCCCGTCCCCAGTCCTCTACTTGCTACGAGTACAGGAAGAGACACTGAGAAACAAGAGGGCACTTGATTAGTGTGGGGGGTCATAATCTAGAATCTTCTCTTCTGTAAAATATGTAGAAAAAGCACTTTGAAAGAGAGTTAGGCTGATGCTCAGATCACAACAGATGCAAAGACTCAAGACCCACTTGGCCTTCTTCTCCCACTGAGCACACTGGCCCCAGGCTGGGGCTACTGGCTCAAGGCTCAGCACAATCATGGGTGACCTGGTGCTGGGAGGGGCTTCCTTTCCAGGGGGATCTGCCCTGCCTGGTTGCACAAGTGGACCTGGCCCCTGCGCACCACCTCTGGGAAGGCCCGTCCATGGGGCAGAGATTCCTCTGTCTCCAGAAGTAGAAAGAAGCAGAGCGTACTCAGGAGCACGGGCCTGGCTGCAGACCTCTGGGGCTGGACTCCTGGCCTCATGTGATTTCAGGCAACTTACTGGACTCTCTGTTTTCTCCTCTGTAAAATGGGGTAAGTGACAAGAGTGCCTACTTTATTGTATTTTTATAGGGACAAAATGAATATACAGTCTGACAAGTGGTAGGGGACGTGGATGGGTCTATGACTAGCTCTGTCAGTTTGGGGAGGAAACGCCTGTCACATCTTGGTCTCTCTGGTGAGTGATTTTACTTCTCACATGAGTAGGAGACATGGCAAATCCCTTTGAGGCCCCCCAATTCCATTAAATGATCCAGGGCTGTGGGGACCACTCTGGCTTGCCCAGGTCAGGAATTATTAACACTCTGTCTTCTGGATTCTGATAGGTGTCGGGGGGCAGGACTATGCCACTGGGGAGGAGAGGCCTCTGCTGACCAGGACTCTGGGTTGGACTACACATTCACTGCTCCCCCATTCTCAGATGTGCTTGTCCACTGCTCCCCAAAGTACAGCATGAGGCCTGGCCTAGAGAGATGTCCTGCCTCAGTTTCCCTCTGCTCTAGGGCTTTATTTCCCTGCTGAGCTGGCCACATGCCCTCCCCGCACATCCCTGAGAATATTTTTGGGGACCTGGGTGTCCTTACTACCCCTCAGGCTACCTCTGCCCCCCTGACATCAATGCTCAGGGTGAAACAGTGGACTATTTCTCCCTTTGAAAATGAGTAGATTGTGCTTGGTCAGTGGTTTTGAAAAATTATTTTAATCAGTGGAAACCTTCAGAAAGGATTTCACAGGCAATCCCATAATGTGAGATGGATTTCAGCAGAGCTGCTCTGGCTGAAGCGGGGCAGGTGTGGGCAGGATGGGAGGGGGAGACATCTGCTCCCCAGCCTCTCTTTCCATCGCCCTCTGGGAGAGTCACTTAGCAGGCCCTCCTGGAGCAGATCCCGGCCCAGGCAGGGCTTGTGTGCTTGGGTTTACTGAGGCTGCCCTTCTGGGGAGCTGGGAAGGGAGCAGGAGAAGCCACACAGGGAAGAAGAGGGGGTGCAGCTCTGAATTCCAGACAGAGCCCCCAGAGGCTGTTATAAGCCCTGGGGCTACGATGGAGAAGTTAGTCTAATCGTGACTCAGGGTCTTTTAGTCCTAGGCAAAAGGGTGCTGGTCTTGGATTAAGTGTGGCCCCACAGCACCCCCATCCTGTGTTGGGGGAGGACATTCCCAGGCATCTCCCACTCAGAGGAGACCTGCAGGGCCCCATCCTCCCAGGGTGGGTGAGTTGTTGGTGCTGACGCCTCAGGGGTGGCACAGGAGGGGGGTGCACAGACGGGCTGGGATCCAGGCAGGGCAAAGGCCTCATGACTTGGTGACAAAACAACTATGACAGGGGAGAGAGGAACCCAGGGCAGAGAGCCCAAGGGCCCCTGGGGAGCGGAGCCCCAGCCTCCCTCTCAGCCCCAGATCCCAGGACCACGGAGATGCCGGCGAGGGCCCGGGGCGGGGAGCAGAGCTGCCTCTGCAGAGCACTTTTCCTTGGATGTGTTTTTCTTTCAGACTTTATAGTTAATTTATTTATCTGACCACTCGGGAAGGGAAGGAAAGTACCATTTTATGAGTCCAGGACAAAATCAAAAACAATAGCACATTTAGGTGCCTTAATTTTTCTGTTCCCAGAGATTTATTTCATTTTATTATATTTGACAGCAGTCAACAAACAACAAATAGGCGGCCGAGCGCAGCTCTCTCAGCACATAATGGTTTGTATTCTCTGTGCACAGGGCAGAGATTTTTTTTACCGCATACATCATTCGGAACTCGCCACATTGATTCCAGAAAGTAACACACATGACTTCCTGCCCGCACAAGCCGGCCAACATGGCCAGGGGTAGAGGAGGTGAGGCCCCACCAGGGACCCTTGGGGACGAGGGGGCTGTGAATTTGATGCAGGTGTTGTATGTGGGGACATTTCAGGACTTGAGCTGTTGAGGATGACACATGGGGGTGTCGTGTGGGGGGGTGGTTGTGAGGGTGTCATGTGGGAGTGTCATGTGGGTGAGGGTGTCACATGGGGGTGTCATGTGGGTGAGGGTGTCATTTGAGGGTGTCATGTGGGTGAGGGTGTCACACGGGGGTGTCATGTGTAGGGTATGGTGTGAGTGTGCGGTACGGCCATGGGCCCACACATAATGAGCACAGAGGGCAGTAACGCGTGTCTCACATCATTCACTAAGAATATGGCGGCCTTGGGGCTTCTTGTCTGTGGGTTAGGCCAAGTCCCTCGATCTCTTCCAGCCTCCCTATGTGTTCTGCAAGTTCTCTGACTCACAGAAGTGGCCACGGGACCTACATTTGAGCAATGCTTCTGCCCCGATAGTCATCTCTTCATATTTACCCCCTCGTTTCAAACCCACATCCAGTCTGGCCAGATTCTGAATTTCCCTCATCTCCCTGGGGCCTCAGTGAGCTCCGCGGGCAAGCCACGCTCCCAGCCTGCTGCGACCCATCAGGTGGTCCCAGCCTGCTGTGGGTGGTGGCCCACAGGATGATGTTGATTCTGCTTTTTGACTCCAGTGGGAGCTTGAGACCACCTGCCTCCCAGTGCCAGCACCATGCTGGCCACCAGGCGGGAGTGGAGAAGGACCCTTTCACTAAATGACCTCCAAGGCATCTGGGATAAGGCTGTACCTCTGGAAAGACATTTCTAAAGGCTCAGGGTGGCACCAAGAAATGAAGACCAAGAATTGTAGTGGGGGCCTCCCCGGTGGCACAGCGGTTAAGCACTGGCTTGCGAAGCTGCCAGCGGCCTCTGCGGCGCCGGTTCGATCCCCAGCTGCTCCCTGGCCACCGGAGGAGGGTCCCGCATGGCGCGCAGACCTCTCCTGCCCCCGCTGCTCCCCTCAGCAGTGTACTTCAGTCCTTCTGCCTGCTCTGCTCCCCGCTCTGGCTCTGGTGAATTCTCTCACCCTCCCGCGCTTCTGACTGTACCCAGTGCTTGTATAAACAAAAACAAACAAACAAATAAATAAATAAAATACTCCACTACAGGCACACACACACACACACACACACACACACAAAGAATTGTAGTGGACGTAGCTGCCCTTATGGCCCTCAGGCCTGGAAGCAGCCCTGCAAGGAGTCCGTGGGACCTGGTGTAGCCTGCCAGTGAGCCTCCATGAGCCAGGGACTGGCCTGTCCCCAGCAGGAACTGCCCACACATGTGCCTTCATTGTCCTGGAGTCCAGATGCACTGGGTGAAGAGGCCCAAGAAGGAAACCATCCCTAACCTGAGGCCCTTCTTGTTGACTTCTGTTCTCTGGCTCTTGGGGCTATAATGACTGACATTTGGTGCACCCAGTTCCCTCTGGGGAAACTCTCACCTCTACCCTCTGTGATTTATGGTCACAAGAGATCAGCTGCAAGAGTGGGGCTGAGTCTACTGGAGAGGTGCAGAGTTTGGGTTGACAGTCCCCACAAGGAATCATCAGTGGCACCGATAGGCTCACCAGGGGTGAGGAGGGGGCTCTTGGCCATCTTTTTTTGCAGTTGGAAGTCACCCAAGTAAGATTTGCAGTGATCACTGGTCTTTAAACACAGTCATTTAAGTGTGTCCTCCCACCTAGTCCTGAAATATAAAAGCTTCACTCTCCCTGCAGAGAAATCCATCCAGATCCATCCAGATCCACCTCCTGATCCAGCATGTCCGCGGAGCCACCTTTGAGCTCCTGCCGGGACATCCTGAGTTCTGTTTCTAGAGCTTGTGGGGGGAGGAAGTGCTCTCTCACCTGAAGAGACTTCAGTCATGTTTACCAGAATCACAGAGTAGTTTTCTCCAAAGGCATTTTCAAGTTTCACCCTCTGTGTAGAGAGGAAACTTCTGGAAACACTCAGAGAGGTTATCCTAAGTTCCTTCTTCCTATTGAAGTTCAAAGGAAGCTTCTTGTCTCAGCCCAGGAACCCATTGACATTTGGTTTGATTTAGTCAAGAATTCAACTAGAGAGAGGTGTGGGGTAGCCTCGGTGAGCCGAATGTGCCCGGCACCCCGGGGGACTGCACACAAGGGCCCAGCAAGGGTCCAACCTGCAGGGAGCTCACACTGCAGAGAAGAATGCAGATTCCTGGAAGACCCCCAGATAAACAGAACCAAGATCCAGGGATTCACAGGAATGGGGGTGCAGGGAAGCATCTCCCATTGGGGAGGGCATGTTGAGTCCCAGAGGCTGCTGTTATTGGCTTTTCTTACTGACTGCTCCCTGCTTTGAGAAGAGAGGTGCAAGGAAGCTAGTCTGTTCAGTTCCAAGGAGGTAAAGAATCAGCAGGTGTCTCTGAGTCTGCTTGGGAGTGAAAGAACTTCCACTTTTTCATTTTATTTATTTTTTTTAAGATTTATTATTTATTTATTTATGCATACAAAAACTGGGGGCCCAGCCAGAGGTGTGTGGGTGAGAGGATTCACCAGAGACAGAGTGGGGAGCAGAACAGGCAGATCTACGGAAATCCACTGCTGAGGGGAGCAGCGGGTGAGACAGGAGTGGTTTGCTGCGCCATGTGTCAGCAACCTGGTGAGGGATTGAACTCATGTCACAGTGGCTGGCAATAAGTTGATACCACTGAGACTAACACCTGCACCACCAAGGAGGCCCCCCTTTTTCATCTTAAAGCTGAATGTAGAAATGGTCAGAGACTAGGAAACCCGTGGCCACCAACATTTACCACCAGAAGTGACACAACCACCAGGACACAGACATGGAAGGCTGACAGCCTCCACGGAGAGCTTAGCAACCTCCACTTACCATGCGCCCTCCCAGCAACAGCAGGATACGGGGGCGGGGGGTGTCTCCCAGACCCCCCAGGGCTCTTGAGTCTTGTCCCCACCATACCTGTCACTTGTCATGGTTTCATGACACTCCAGCACCTTCAGGAGGGCCATGCAGCCAGAACAGTCCAGGCATTACAGCCGGGGGCACTGCCAGAGTCAGGATGGGGCAAAGTGGAGTCCACATCTGCAGGAGGGGATGGCTGGGCCTCAGCTGGTCCTGGAATCTCCCAGAGTCCCACCCACCTGACTGCAGGAAGCTGATGGGCCTCTGTCTGTTGGAGAACACACGCGTGGCTTATTGGTGCAAACCCACAAAAGCACGGTTAGGGTAGGTACAGCAGGGAAATGGTTCCACACAGTGTTAAAACCCCAGGACCACAGACCCCTACCTCATGTCCTCCCATGAGGCCACCCACCTCATGTCCCAGGCTCCTTCCCTCTGTTTCATAAGCACCCACGGCGTGGAAGGGACCTGAGCTCTGGGCATGACTGGTGTCTCCAGGAGGCAGTGGAGGGAGCAGGCCGACCTGATGACCCTCTCCCCATCTCAGCCTGGCCCTGGGACTGCAGCCAGAGGAAAACCCGGATGGGGCTGGTCTCAGCACACAGACTTGTCAAGCTCCTCAAGAGGCCTTTGTCCTGTCTATCCATGGAGAAGCCAAAGCATGTGTGAGATCTTTATTTCCAAGTCTCTCTGTCCAGGCAGCTCAGGCAAATGGTGCAGGGAGTGGAGGAGTAAGACTTCACTGACTGTCTGTCCTGAGCTTCTTTGGGGATCCAGAGAGTGGGGGACAATGCTAGACTCAGGAGTCCCCGTTTTAGGGTGATGGGGTGGGACACGGGTACACACATTCCATGAGTTGGGGACATACAAGGTGGTTTCCACCCACTCAGCTCGGGGCACCTGGATTTTCACAGAAGTCGCACTCGAGGGTCAGTGACTCTACTTGGGTCCCCAGCACCCATCAATCCTCATATCAGCGTCTCTTGGAAGCTTGCTCATGAGAACATATATGACCCGGGCAGGTATTTCTGAGATTTTATTTCAGATCAAGGATGGGAATCTGAACCCCCAAGTTAGAGGCTTCCTAGAAGAACATCATCTGTGTTTTCAAAAGGGACCCTAAGACAATGCCTGGGAGCCTCAGGGACAGGCGCTCTGAGCCTCCTGGGGCCGGGCACTCACAAGGCAGAGACTCAAAGTTTGACTTGGCTGGCTGGTCTCCCCTGATTCATGGCCACTTTTCTGCACTTACAGAGAGAACCCTTCCTTCTCATGACACCTCCATTTATTCAGAATTAGCAAGTAAAACCCTAAATTAGGCCTTGCGCATTCAGTTCCAAAAGAGTCATTACTTTTTATGCAGAGAGAGTTGAGTTAATTTTAAATTATTGGGGCCAGCACCTGAGTGAAGCAAACATCTTCAAGCAGATCGGGCGTCTGCAGGTTTCTCAAATGCAGGAACACAAACTGGATTAAAATCCATCTCTCCTCTGCTGGCCAGGCCAGATGTGTATATACGATGCACACAGAGGCAGACCTGGGATTGCCGCCAATTCTGACAGAGCAGGTTTGTGGCAGGAGCAGACCAGGCTCTCTCCAGCTGGTAACCAAAAGACTCATCTACAGGTGAAACCTGGTGCTGGCCCTGAGGCTGAACCTCATGGGGTCCACATGAGACAAATGAACATTATGTTATAGCCAAGCAAGAGAATGGGTCCAGGCCTCTCACAGGTGCTCCCCAGGTCCCGGCCCAGCTCCCACCTGCCAACCAGCAGGGCATCGGGTAATGGCCACCCACTACAGGCCCCAGCTTCGGCATGCCTGAGGCTCCCTTCACTCTGTGTCTGTGGCCAGTGCCCTGCAGGGTACCCCCTAGTCTCTGCAGTGCTCTATGACCCTAACTATCCTGGGGTGACTGCAGTTCCTGCTACTAGCTTGCCTCTCAATGAAAGTTTCAACCATTGATAGAAATTGGCAACCTACATGGCCAGGTCAACTGGAACAGGTGAGCTGCCTCTCGCCAGCCCAGGTTGTCCCAGGAACACGGAGCTCAAGTGGCCAACCAGCAGAGTCCATGGCTGCCTCTCTCTGAGTGTGATTCCCGTCCCCATAGCACTCATACTCTGCTGGGCACCCATACTCTGCTGGGCCTCCACTCCCAGACCCTCTCCTCCCCTGCTAGTTGGTGTTTTCCCCAGGAAAGCCCTATTCTCCACCCTCAGCCCGCAGCCTGCTCCCACTGCCAGGGAGCAACAGTCTTAGCTGCTTGCACAATCGGTCTGCCGTGTCATTTAGACTGCCAGGTGTCATCACTCTGACCAGGCGCTAAACAGTTCTGAATTTGCAAATAATCATTCCATTGACATGAATCCATGGTTTGGTTTTCTGCAGAAATTTGAGCTGTTCACCCACCCTCAGTTGGGCTGCAAAACATCCTTGGCCACTTCTTGTCAGTCCTTTTTGATGTCCAGGGCCTGAGGACCTTTGCCTTGGGAAGGGCCAGTGTTTGCCCCTGGAAGATGGGCATTTGGGGAAGGGCTCTGGGATGCTGGCTTCCCCAGGCCTAGGCCAGCCCAATCCCTTCCTATGGGGACAGTGGAGCTGTGTGCTGGATCAGCATTCAGCAGAGCCTCCTAGGAGCCTAACTTGATCAACTTTCAGTCTGAGCTGGAACTAAATCCAATAGAGATTGGGTTGGAGCTAGAGACAGCTGGCTGCCTGGGTCCTGTGGCTGCCACAAACCCAGAGCCTTCAGAGGCGAAGTCCAGCCTCACCCTGGCGGGAGATGCAGAACTGAGAATACCCCGCAAAACCTCCTGTGGGTCGCTGCTCCTTCCTGACCTTGCAACAACAGAAGGAGGCGCCCCAGTGCCCTTCCCAGGATGACGGCAGCGCCCAGCTCAGTCCAGACTCCAAAGGCCACGGGCCGCCCCGCCCTGCACCGCAGAGGACGCACATTCATCTGCTGGGAAACAGGCGGCGGCACCGAGGAGTGTCGTGTTCAGTTTTAAAATGCCACAAATAACAGATTTATAGATTTTTCTAAATACATTATTTTAGCTTGACAGCATTAATCATTCATGCTTCCTTCTTTCATTTTTCTACCTGCAATGGATTATTGAAACAGAAAATAACAACGAGAAAGGCTAGCAGCAGTATCAAAATGTCAAGTTTGTACTTACAGTTGTATGGGCCCAGACAGGGTCAAGAGCCCCAATTATTTGTGTGTGTACACAGTGGTACGACACGAAAGGTTATGTCACCTGCAGCTATTTTCCTGCAGATTTAAATAGGACTGATATTCAGCTGTACAGAGAGCTGCTGACATGGAACAGAGAATTGTAAAATACTGCAACTCTGGTGTCAAAACCTAAAATATGAATGGGGTGATTGCAAGGTGTAGCTGTGGGCAACATGGCCCGCCGTGGTGCGAATCCGCTCAATTACTTTGGGTTATTCCTGACCTGCTCTATTTCATTTGAAAAGAGTAAAATCACAGTGCCAGGCAGAGGGCAAAGCATAAGGCCCATCGACTCTCCAGGATGCCAGGCCCGTGTATACCAACCTCACCCGGCAGGGAGGGGCAGTGGGCACGTGAATCTGTGCCCCTGGGCAGTTGATGTTGGATGGATAGGTGAGGCCTGCTAGGCCACTCTGTAAATTAGCTTCCCCTTTCAGAATATAGCCATTCTGTATAGGGATCTGAAGGGACAATTTGCCATTTGGTCAATAAATGCAGAGCTGATTTCTTTTTTCTTTCTGTCAGTGAATCACAACTCCATGGCTCACTCATAAGTATTCAATGAATATTTGTGGTCAATCGATGAATGAAATGGTACATGGGAATCATACAGTAGATTCTGCAAAGTCCTTTCTTTCACAGACAACTCAACATATCATCTGATCCTTTCTGCCACCCAGTGAGTTTTTTAGCCAAAACAAACAAAAAATATTATAGAAGGAGGCTCAGAAGTCAAGCCATTGCTGGAGGTCGCTCAGCTGCTGAAGTGATTCACTCTCACCACTCAGATTTCTGCATTCCACAAGAGTGGTGTCAGCTCTATGTTGCCCACCCACTTCCAGGAGCAGAGGGAGGACCTGAGGGGTTCACCTAGTTACCGGGATGGAGGCTTTGGGAAGCAACTGGCTAAGCCGTGGTTCAGCAGGCCAGGCCTCCAAAGAGAGGGGCCTCAAAGAGCAGCATTTCCAACAATGACTTATCATGGGCCACAGAGACGCCTCCTCTGAGCAGACAGGGATTTGGAGAAGCTGACGTCTTAAACTTCAGTCTGTGTGGTGACTCCTCATCCAGACCCCTTCTGGCCTCTCTGCATTGCTTGGCCCATTCTCAAACATCCCAGTCTCCGGTCAAGCTGGGCTCCTCCAGGGCCTGGGGACAGGGCCCACGACCTTGCTAGTTCTGGTCCTACTGCCCCAGATGGTCTTTTTCTCCCCCTTCCTCCCTTCCTATCAAATGTGTCCTCTTTTTATTTCCTTCAGGAATCCTCATCAGGACATTCCTCATATATCAGTGAGTGCTAATGGAAGAAGCCGAGGTGGATTCTGGTGGACGTGCCAAGAAGGAGAACTTGTGTAGGATGAGAAGGATGAACAGGTATTGCCAGGAAACAAAAGGAAAAGTGCTTCCAGCCCTCAAAATGTGCTGCATGGGTGGGGAGTCAAAGCCCCTTATAGCCACACAGGGAGGAAAGGCTGATACGGGCCGCAGCATGGGCGGACCTTGAAATAGAATATTAAGTGAAAGAGCCTCACAAGAAGGTTGTGTTATGTGACCCCAATTATCTGAAATGTCCAGAGGAGGAAAATCCAGAGACACAAAGTAGACAAGTGTCTGGAGGAGCTAAAGGGCCTGGGAGTGGGGTGGAGTGGGTATGGATGAGCACACATTTTCTTTCTTTTTAATTTTTTTTTTAATTTTATATATTTTTTACATCATTTTTCACTTTTGCACAATGTATGCATTTTTATCTTGGTTATAGTCCCCATACAAATTCCACCACCCTTGTTTATATCCTACTCCCTTCTCCCCCGCCCCCATAGTGTGTCTCTGGTTTATAGTTGCTTGTTGATATTGATTTTCACTTTCTTATAGTTATTCATTTTCCTAGTCCCTTATTTAAGTTTTCTAGATTCCTTCTATGAGTGAGACCATCCGGTATTTTTCTTTTTCTTTCTGGCTTATTTCGCTGAGCATGATCCCTTCCAGCGCCATCCATGTTGCTGCAAATTGCATGTGTTTATCTTTTTTGAATGCTGAATAATATTCCATGGTGTATATGTACCACATCTTCTTGATCCAGTCATCTATTTTTGGGCATTTGGGTTGTTTCCATAGCTTAGCTATTGTAAATAGTGCTGCTATATACATAGGGGTGCAGGTGCCCTTTTGAATTAGTATTTCTGTCCTTTGGGTAAATACCTAGGAGTGGAATTGCTAGATCATATGGAAGCTCCATCTTTAGCAGGTCGAGGAATCTCCACACAGCTCTCCATAGTGGTTGGACCAGTTTGCACTCCCACCAGCAGTGCAGGAGATGTCCTTTTTCTCCACAACCTCGCCAACATTTGTTGTTGCTAGTTTTTTGTTTTGTTTTGTTTTTTAATATGTGCCATTCTCACTCATGTAAGATGAAGGCATAATGGGAACCAGGGGCAAGATGGGTTTGGGTGTGTGACCCCACCTCCTCCCCTCTTTCCTTCAGAAGAAGCTTGCTTTCTTGCTTCACTTCTCAAATCACGTAGAAGAGAATGGCCTCCACAGCTCCCAAAGTTACACTTTGTGTTGCACAAGAGACCAATCAGATTGAGAATGGAATTTTTATTTTTTTTTTTTATGATTCATGTACTTTTTACATGGTCATTCATTCCCCTCTCAGGTGTAGTTCCCATAAAATTCCCACCACTGAGACGCCCATGGACCATCAACATAGACTCTTGTGCTCTTCCCTCCCCTGTTTTGACCCCTCTCCCTCCCTCTCCCCTGCAGAATGTCTCTGATTTGTTATTTGCCTGTTAGTTTTGTCCTTTTTTTAATCCCTTGTATAGTTTCCCTATGTTCCTCCTATAAGTGAAATCATCCAATTTTTTTTTCCTTCTGACTTATTTCACTTAGCATCACTCCTTCCTGCTCCTTCTATGCTGCTACCAATAACATGAATTTATCTTTCTTGACGGCTGAGTAGTATTCCATTGTGCGCATACAACACATCTTGATCTAGTCATCTGTCTTGAGGTATTTAGATTGTTTTCAATCTTAGCTATTGCAAATAGTGTCGCAATAAAATTTGGAATGCAGGTTACCTTTTGAATTAATGCTTTTGCGACCTTTGGGTAGATTCCTAGAAGTGGAATTTCTGGGTCGTATGGTAGCTCCATTTTTAGTAATTTGAGGGTCCTACAAACAGCTTTCCATTGTGATTGTACCAGTTTGCATCCCCACCAGCAGTGTAAGAGAGTTCCTTTTTCTCCACATCCTCACCAGCATTTATTGTTGCTAGTTTTTTTGTTTTTTTGTTTTTTGATGTGTGCAGGGAATGGGATTTTTTAAATCCTAATTCCAAAGTTCCAGGAAAGGAGCTAACTGGCTTATATGAGAACAGGCTCCCATTCATTCCTGGAACATTCCACTATGACTGGAGGGAGGAGGGAAGATGACTACGTGATCTGTCTTGGCAATGTAATCATATACACTGAGGGGAGAAAAAGCTTCCAGAAAAGGGACAGGGAGGGGTAAGCCCTCCAATGTATGTCCCACCCACCACCCATATTGCTCTTCCAATACATGGCTAAGGCACAACAATAGAGAGAGAGGGCCAGATACAGCACAGACATTTCTTTTAACTCCTTTTTCCCATTTTGGTTAGACTTTTCTTGATGTTCTGCTCCTGATTTGTTTTGCTGTAAATCTTATCAATTTATTTGAGCTGCATCAGGTGCAATAGTCATTGTCTTTTCTTATCCTTTGTATTTCATATCTCCAGAGTATCAGCTATAGTCTTGGAATTACAGTATAATTTTTTTCTGGGGGATGAGGGTCCACTTTGGCATGGAAACTGATTTTACACAAGCTTATGCAATTTTAGGGTCTTCTTTAAGAAACAGGATGCCTATCACATTGGGATTAGAAATAAATATTTTCATAGAATGAAAAGAGAAAGCAACAAGAAATACATTTGAGAAAGCTGATAAATATCACAAACACCTCAGAAAATAATATTTTATTAGTAAATCCATTTTTTATTAATTAGCATATTGACACAATTCTATCATACATTTTTTCCTATGACTTTTTTTTGGTTGTCATTCTCTTTGATCCACAACTTTATAATATCATTTTCTAAAGCACAGATAGGAAGTCTTTCCTCTAGTAGGCTAGAACACACTCAGATGAATTCTCTGAGTGACATAATGCTTTATAAACATAAGAATTCTCATGCATTCTGTTTTTCTTATTGTTCATAAAGAGGAAAAGGAGGCATGGTGTGTTTATAAGTGCCTGCTTTTGTTAAAAGTATTCCTGATAGGAGAGGACTTCTAATCATACATTAATTTTATACATCTAAAGATAAATTTTTTCATAAATGAGCTTATGACTTCATGCACCTCAAACCTTTGAATCCTTGTGATCTACATGCTTCTGATGAAGGTGCCATTTGGACACATGTGTATCTCAGTAGGAATTCTGACCTTGGGGTTCCATGCTTGGCATAGGGCACAGGAGTACTTCCCAAGTCACTCCTGAAAGCCCTCAGCATGGCGAGTCCAAGGCTGCACACAGACATGACTATACATGCACTCCTATATCCCTCCAACCCCAAATGAGTATGCCCATGCTCTCTTCCCCTTAGCCAGACCACTAAATGCCCATGGCCACTTCAACTCCACCCTACACAAGAGAACATGTGATGGAGGGGAAATTAACTGGACAGAGACAGTGTTATCAATTGATTGTGCGTACAATCCTCAAAATCTTCACAAGTATATGACCAAGGCTTCACATTCCTAAAGACCTTTCAAGATGGGCCTCCCTGCTGGCCTAGGGGTTAAGTCTCAGTGATAGCACTGAGATGGTCATAGCTATCACTGTGATGGTCCACTTGGCTCCTTGAATTCCATCCCCAGCCAGGGAGCTACCCACATGGTGCAGCAGACCACTCCTGTCTTGCCCACTGCTCCCCTCAGCAGTGGATTTCAGTAAATGTACCTGTTCTGCTCCCCACTCTGCCTCTGGTGAATCCTCTGTTTACCTCCACCTCCCTCACACCTCTGGCCTGCACCTCAGCTCTTCTATGCAAAAATAAATAAAATCTTAAAAAAAATTTTAAACAAAAAGAACTTTCTAGATATTGGAAGGAGCTTATGTAGTTCAGGGACCCTGAAGATCAAGCCGCCTCAGTCAGGCTCGATGTAGGATCATCTCCGTTCAATATACATGTTTTTGGATACTAAAGAAGGGAGAGATGGGGACGTTTGGGGGATGGATAGGAATAGTTCATTTCTTTTATTCATGTAGAACTGGCGTATAGGCCAGAGGTGCAGGGGTTAAGAGGATTCACCAGAGACAGAGTGGGGAGCAGAACAGGGATCCACTGAAATACACTGCTGAGGGGAGCAGCAGGGAGACAGGAGAGGTCTGCTGCACCATGTGGGTCAGCTCCCTGGCTGGGGATTGAACTCAAGCCCGGTGACATTACTGAGTAAGGCCCTTTTTAGTTTCTTTTCAAGTAGAGACGTGGGGATTAGGTTCTAACACACATTGCTCTTAGCCCCACTATTTATTTATTTTTTAAAGATTTTTATTTGTTTGTTTGTTTGTTTGTTTGTTTGTTTATTTATGCTAGCACTGGGTACAGTCAGAAGCGCGGGAGGGTGAGAGAATTCACCAGAGCCAGAGCGGGGAGCAGAGCAGGCAGAAAGACCAAAGTACACTGCTGAGGGGAGCAGCGGGCAGCAGGAGAGGTCTGTGCGCCATGTGGGACCCTCCTCCAGTGGCCGGGAGCAGCCGGGGATGGAACCGGTGCCGCAGAGGCTGCAGGTAGCTTTGCAACCCAGCGCTCAACTGCTGCGCCACCGGGGATGCCCAGCCCCACTTTTTAAATCATAGTGACCCATGTAATGAAAGAAGGGGCCCAAGTTGAGTTGTGTCTCAATAAAACTCCATATCTTACTCAGGCCTCAGGGCTACTATGAAGCAAGGCCTTAACAGCTATCTGCTTGGTGAACTGCTGCATGGTTTAATGGATGATTGCCATGGCTCTGGCTGCAAGATCAAACAAAGTAATGGATATAAAAGTGTTTTGTAAATAGAGAAATCACTATACCCAAAATAGTTCTAACAAGAAGGTTCAGTTTGCTTCAGATGTTTCTCATACCATTGGCAGAAGGTAACCAGTATTTTTGGATGACATCCTTCTCATTCTCCCAATCAATTAGAAAGAGACACTTATTTTCAAGGGCATCTCAAGGTTATTGCTGACTCATAGTGTCCTTTGTCCTCAGGAGTTTGTGAAGAACGGGAAGGAGAACCCCACACCCGCCCCAACCATAGTCCAGGTTTTATGTAACGCCTTTGTTTTCAGAAGTGTATCTGTCTGCCATGAGATGAAAATGTACTTTGGATACTTAATAAAAGCAGATATTAATCTACATATGATTCATTTGAAATGATATTTCATTCTTCATTTTAAAGTACGAGTTATTCCCTGCTCCTTTTTTCCTTTTTCTCTGCAACCCATTATTCTTTTTGCTTAGGATGTTTCTCATACCATTGACAGAAGGTAACCAGTATGTTTGGATGACATCCTTCTCATCTAACAAATCTATTACAAAGAGACACTTATTTTGGCCCTTATTCTGACCAGGATTTATATTTGTTGAAGGGTGACTTAGTAAAATAACTGCATTGAAGTGATGAGTCAGCCAAGCAAGGGGGTCACTTTACCATACACTTTGCAATGACCAAAGTCCCTTCACAGAGAGACTAACTTGTAAAAGAACATTTTTATTGGATTTTGTAAGTGGAAACACAAGATTTAGTTAGCTTTAGGTACAGCTAAATTTACAGCTGCCAGTTCTATCCCTGAGACTTGATCTGTCTCCCAGCTCAACCTAACTCCACATGTGAGTAAGGTGGTTGCTAGAAGCTCCAGATCTCCAAATTCTTGAGTTCAAGTTCAATAGAAACCAAGAGAGCTTCAATCTCCAGAGTCACAACAAAGTTATCATCATGATTCTTTGCCCTGATATAACCATAGATCTACTTCTGAAATGCAAAGGCTAAAGGTGGTTTAATAGCTCAGGACTGAGACACAAGTCCTCCCTGGTGGGAAGAGGCATGTGAGCCTCATTGCAATGAGATGACATGGCCCGAGAGAGGGGAAAGCGTGATCCTTCGAAAGACCAGGGGTGGGAGGGGCCGCCATTCCAATCAATCACCAGCCAGTGCACGCATCCACCATGCTTGCTCACTTTGAAATAATCGCTTTGAGACTGAAAGGAAGAAGATTCAGGCTCCTACCCTTGTGTAGACACATCCCACCTGTCCTCCTGGGTGGTGTTCTGGTGAGTTGAGGAAATCACTGCAGCACAAGCTTGTCTAAATCAATCTACCTAAGCAAAGATGACAACCCTGCACCCTAGACTGTGTGGGGCACATGTGTACACGTAGAACATAGTTATTCATAGACAGCTGTTAGTTGTGATTCTTCACAAAGGTGGTATAAACAGATCACTGCCAATTCAAAGTTTTAATTAGATTTATTAATTCCAGAATGCAGTTGAAATGTGGTGAATATTGATTGTAATGGCCTGTGTTTTAAATATAATTAATTCATGATCTACATAATTGCTCATTACCTGTACCTTAATTACAGGGCATAAAACATTGTTTATCACTAACATACTACTAATAGGAAGACGGGCTTTCTCTGATATCTTAGGATCGTTGGTCTTTTTGTTGAAGAGAACAATGAGATGTTTCATTTTCTCTGAGGAGAGAGCGACAGGAACAAAAAAAAAAAAAAATGGAAGCTACATTTCCAGTGACAACTAGTAAGCAAGCGACCTGATAAACACGGGGCGTTTATGATTCTTCTATGACTACATTTCTGACAAGATAAAGTAAATACTCTTTTGTGGGACTTTACAACTGCACCAGGCTAAAGCTACTGTCCAAAGAAACTGAAAAATTTGAGTATAAATATACCGTGTTTGAGGCTGGCTCATGGGCGATGAGGATATCCTAGCAGTTTGACAATTTTCATATAATACCATGAAGAATTTCATGGTTTTTCTTCATCTTACTGCTAGTACCAGCACAATACATCTTTTCCAGAAAAAAAAATATACAAATCTATGGTACTTTCTGTTTTTTCCCATATGCCATAAATCCTAAGGATAGTTCATGTGCCTATTACCGTGAGCCTTTTTTTAAAAAAAAAAAAATCCAAGCAACAAACCTGAAATACATTATGTATCCAAAAAATATCAAGTTGCCAGCAAATCTGAATTAGGTGAAATTTTAGTGTTTTTTTTTTGATTCTGTCAGATTCTCATGGGACCTCTTTTCACAAAGATATTCCAGGTGGAAGATGGGTGTCATTCTATGTCTGGGGTTGAGTTCAGGCTTTTTCCAATAGGGGAGAATGTGTCTCTGTTTAAAGGACTTGGTGGGGGAAGTCTACAGTAAGGGATTTTATTTGGTCACCCATACAAAACAAAATTAGGCAAAGACACCCGGGTCACCTTGTATCAATGCCACACCACGTCTGTAGGCAACCTCAGGCCATGATTCCATACCCAAAAGGTCCAAAGGGAGGTTTGTTCCACACTTCCCAAAGTAGGGAGCTCCTAACAGCAGAAGTCCCCCAAATACTCATCAGTGATCGCTTTAAAAAAAAAAATTAAAAGATTTTTTTTTTGCATACAAGAACTGGGGTGTAGGCCTGAGGTGCGAGTGGTGGTGGTGAGAGGATTCACCAGAGACAGAGTGGGGAACAGAACAGGCAGATCTACTGAAATACACTGCTGAGGGGAGCAGTGGGTGAGACAGGGGAGGTCTGCTGCGCCATGTGGGTCAGCTCCCTGGCCGGGGATCGAACGCAGGCCGCAGTGGTGATAGCTTTGACACTTAACCCCTAGGCCACCAGGGAGGCCCTGATCAGTGTGAGTCCAGCAGCGCTGCTTGTGTCCTCCATCCTCTACCAGCTGCAGGCAGTCACCTGAAGTTGGTGGTAGGTCACTGAAATAATCCATCAAACAATGCTTTGTTGTTTACCAAGGACAAGTGATTTATTTTATAGATATCTACAAATCCTCATAGGGCCCTCAGAAGCTCTGACAAGTAAAACAAACAAAAACTGAAGAAAAAGTAGACCCTGGAGGAAAAGGAGAACTATATGTATGTATATTTATGCACACACATATACATCTATGTGCGTACACATGTGGGTATACATATATATATACACAGGTGTAGATATTTTTTCATTTTTTAAAAAATAAAAGCCAGAAAAAAGTGATTAAACGTGATCCAAAAAATGTTTTAATTTCCTGCACATAAGCTTCCTCCATCTTTAGTGAGTGTGGGGGAGTAGTTAATGGCATCCAGGTTTGTGACAGAAACAGTGATATAAGAGACAACTCCAGATAAAAGAAAATGCTCTATTTAAAGCAGGTACCACTTCCTCTATATGGATCATAAACAAAGAAATCTACAACGTCTCGAATAAAAAATCTCTTTCTGTCTGATTCCACTAAACACACGTGAACAAAAGTGAAAACCTGTCTGGAAGGTGGCTGGAGGCCCGTGGTCTGTTTGGACCTCCAGCCCCACCCCTCACCCCAGGCACAGCTTGGTGCCTGGGGGTCCACACTGACTTGCCTTTTAAATGGAGCCACAACCTTGTCACTGGCCCTGCTCTGCTCAGGCAGACACACACAGGCTGAGGGCTCATCTCTAACCCTTGACCTCACAGTGCATGAGGTTGGAAGCCCAAGGTCAAGGTGTCAGCAAGGCTGGTTCTTCTCTGTGGCTTGCAGACAGCCTCCTTCTCCTGGGTCCCTCCCCATTTCTCCCTTCTCTTACAGGGATACCACTCATTATGGATTAGGGCCCACCCTACAGGCCTTCTTTTCACTTAATTATTGAGGGTTAAGTCTTCAGTGGGTCTCAATTTAGGAAGTGTACTAATTAGTCCTTAATAAATAGTAATGTGGGCCTCCCTGGTGGCACAAGGGGTTGAGTCCAGCACTCTGAAGCTATCTGCAGCCTCTGTAGCATGAGTTCGATCCCTGGCCAGGGAGCTGACCCACATGGCACAGCAGACCTCTCCTGTCTCGCCTGCTGCTCTCCTCTGCAGTGTATTTCAGTCAGTCTGCCTGTTCTGCTCCCCACTCTGTCTCTGGTGAATCCTCTCACCCCCTGCACCTCTGGCTTGTACCCCAGTTCTTGTATGCATAAATAAAAATAAATCTTTAAAAAAATAAATAGTAATGTGAAAATGGTGAGGACAAGTTCATGAAACGGCTTTGTAAATTGTCAACTGTTAGGTACATTTGGAAGATCCCCCCTCCCCACCAGAGGACACAGAGGTGGCATTAGCAGGAGGGCATCAGGAGGGGAAAAAGGGGGCAGGAACTCTCCCCCAGGGCAACATGGCCCATTCAGAAGAAAGGTTTGGTTGTCTTGGCTGGAGGGGTTTTGCTACAGGCATCTTGTGGGTAGAGGTTAGAAATTTTGCTAAATATCCCACCCACAAAAATGCCAAAGTCAAAAATAATTAATTTAATTAATTTGAGGGAGCTGCCCCTTTTATTTTCACTTAATGTGTCTATTTGGAAGAAGAACAGAATGGAGGTAGAAAAAAAAGAAAAGTCTTTTCTGCACAGGATTCTCTGAGCTGCTGGGCCTCGTGTGTGTGTGTGTGTGTGTGTGTGTGTGACCTGCACAGCATTCAATTGTGTCCAGGCAGACTCAGTGCTTCTCTGAGATCATTTTTCTGCGGCTAGAGAAAGTTCCACTTCCCCTTAGAATTATGATTACTTTACTCTTCAGTTTTCTAGAATGTTCCTTGTAGTGTCCAAAAGGCTAATAACAAAATGGATGAGTTTAAGTGGGGTCTCCCTCTGTGAACGCCTCAGACAGCTGGGAAGTAATTCTGCTCCCTGCTCCCTACAACACACGCATTAGGACAGCCTCATTTTTTCTTCCCCTTCCATTTCCTCCCATTGCTACATCTAAATTTAGCCCTTTCCCCAGTGACCCAGGGAAAGATCAAAGCACTCTCTACATCCCTGTGATGTGGAGTCAGAGCAGTAAACAGGGCAGGGAGGTGGCAGCAAGGAGCAGCAGGTGCACAGGGGTCTCCTGTGGTTGGGATCAGGCTTGAGACCGAAGACCCAGGGAGGTGGAAGGAAGCACTTGCTCCTCTATATTCTGGGTCTCCTTGAGGGCACAGCCCCGATGGGGCCACCTGTGCCAGACGCTTGCCCAAGCCACCTTTCCCTTGGCACTTGGCACCAGCTACCTGCTCAGCAGTCCTTGGGGCTTCCCTTCAGGTCCTGAAGAGCTTGTCATTGGAGGTGAAGCCCTTCCCCCGGCCAGCATCCTGGAAGAGCTGGGAGAAGGAAGTGTTCATAGCTGAGCCTCTGTCTCAGTCTATGTTCCCTCAAGAGAACACAGGCGGAGAGTAGCTGGACTCCTAGGGGAGTCCCTGTGTGGTGTGAGGTGGGCATGAGGTGTCCGGGGTGCTCTGGGGGACCCTGCGTAATGTGTGAGGTGGGCATGAGTTGGCCAGGGAAAAGCTGCTGCGGGCCTCACAGCAGGGGACCTCAGTGGGCCCCACAGGGAGCTGGGCTAAAGAGGGGCCGTCAGGGTTGCTCAAGTCACACAAGGAGGTAAGACCTTGTACCCCCACACTGACTGTACATTGCTGTGCACCCTCCCCCAGGAAGAGACACAACCTTAGAAAAAGCAGACTCCGTGAGAGGCCAGCTGTGAGATGCCAGGGCACCTCGAGACCCCAGCTTCCATGACAGATCCAGCTAGAACTTCGGGGGATGCTATCCATTGCCTTCACCAGGGACACCCCCGGAAACAACACCTAATTTTGATTTGCACTAAGAAATTTGCTTTGTCATCACAGCATCTTGGAGAAGCAAAAGCACTAGAGGGAGGGAAGCTCTGCTCACCCTGGAGGGGTGAGTGGGCAGAGCAGGGGCAGGTGGCTGCTGAAGGCTGGGGGAACCCCCTCACACCCTCCCCCAGAGGGGAGAGCTGAATGACTGTGCTGGGTGTTTTGGCAGGCAGGAGACCTTGACAGTGAAAGTAAGAATACAGTGGGTGTGGGAACACCCTGAATTTCACTAAATTCACTCTCACCGTTGCATTGGTTTGAGTAGACATCTTCTGGAAATCCTTGGGAGGTAGATCAACAATGCTAACACCAGTCAAAATGTAACTTACACACATGCCCAGCTCTGCTTTAAGCATTTTCTATCCATTGAAACCATTGATTCTCACTCTATCATGCAAGGTAGATGCTACCTTGTAGGTACATTTGCTTTCCCACCTGTAAGAAGGGGCCAAGCAATCTAAGTCACTGAACTAATAAGTGTGGAGCCTGGTTTCAGCTGAAGCACCTGCATGTCCAGCCTCTGTGCTGCCTTCCAATGTTCCACTTGGAGTGTGCTGAGGCAGGGGAGGTGACCTTACTACCCTCAGGTGTGCCCCTGGGTTGAGGTTCACAATTATCCATGAGTAGGGAGAGATGGATTTTGCAGGTGAACCAGAAACCACCCTCCTGCTTTGCAAAGCAGGAAACAGGGTTCGCTTAGGCAATGTCCCTCAGCTGGTGGGTGATGGGGTCACCTTGCCCTGGCTGACCACGCTGAGCACTGACATTGTAGAACTCTTGGAAATGAATGATGAAAGTTCAAGCTTCTACTGCTGCAAGAATGGTGTCCAGTAAGACAACAGCCAGCTCGCCATTAGCATTCCAGTGGGGAGAGCTGTGGAAAATACTTATTTCTTCCTTACCCCTTATGGTTTGGGGAACTAAGGCACAGAGGGGGGATGTCACTTGCCTAAGCCCATTTGGTTAGCGAGGTCCCCACATTTCCACCCTCTAGTAAGCAAACTGTTTTGAAGGGTGGGGAAAGAAAAGGGGATTTCTTGCTTATCAGTGAAATCGATCATCAGAGTCACCATTTAATTAAAAAATATATCAAAACCTTTCTTGATAATGATCGACCTGTTACACTGGAGCAATTAAAGTGGTGATTTTATTTACTGAGTTACTGCCAACTCTTATGATTTTTTTTTGTAATACCCTTGTGATAACTCAATTGGAAATATGTGGTGAAGATGCTGTAATGATAATGCCTTTTCTTAAGCTAACTTGAGCCATAGCCAACCAGGGAGTTGATCGGATGGGTCTGTTGCACAACTGAGGTCCCCCTTGTGCCATTCCCTCCCAGATGGCTCTGGAGGGACCTGTCAGGAGTCTTCGAAGGGGCCCCTCTTTGAACTGGTGCCACACATCCATGGGCATCGCAGCTCTCTGCTTGTGCACATAAGAGGTAATTAGAGATGGGTGCTTCTGAAGATTTAAATATTCACTTTTTAAAATGAAACTTTCATTTAAAATTTCAGAAAATGAAAATCACCCTGCCCCCACAGGCACACCACCTCCCTAATGTCACTGTCTCCAAGCCCTCGAAGAGAGAAGGCCTACAGCTCTCCTAGCTCACAAGCCTGGCTGCTTCCTGGTGGTGGAGCTTATACCCTGCAAAGATGTGGACCTTTGTGAAGGGAAGAGATGATGCTTCATTCACTGAAAATGTCAACTGAGTCCCATTTCCTTACTCACATTTCGAGACACTTAGCTGGATGATGATCAACGAAATTTGGGGAATACAGCCCACAGCCTTATACTCCTTACTAGCATACTCAAAGCTCTGAGATGTTCTGAATCAATTTATCAATTTAATTTTTGGTTCATCATTTTTTTCAATTTATCTGGCCACAGAACTCTGTCTTCATGTCATGCATACGAAGAACTTGAAGAATCCATTTTGAAAAACTCCTAATTGTCCAGGATTTGGCTGAAACTGATTACTCATCAAAGGAGGCAATGGAACGAACCATCTGCCAGGGATCAGGAGACCTGGATCAGGTCTAGACTCTTCCATTAATTAGCTACATGACTTTGGGGCAATCATGTCCCTCCAGAACTTAGGTTACTTGTCTGTAAAATAAGGGGTGAAAGTCTGATCATTCCTAAGACTCTTTGGAGTCTGGTAGAAAATGATTTTTCAACATGCTGAGACTCACCTGGCCATAGCCTGCCGGCTGTCGGCTCAATGATTGTAGCTCATGTTTAAAGTCACATTCTCTGTCCTGGAATCTCTCTGGGCCAGTGAAGTAAGTCATGGGCCTTGAGGACCCTCAGATGGAAGTATTGGCTATAAGTGCCCGGTCCTCCCAAGGATGACAGTGGCACTAGTCAGCAACTCTTGCGACTCCTCCCTCCATCTCTGTGCTGATAGTAGCGAGAGGGAGCAGACCGGGTCCTCTTTCCCGGGAGCATGAGGTCTAGATGAAAGAAATTAGCCCACACTTAGACACAAGTGACCACCCACAGTGTGGGTTCCAGCAGTTGGTGGGTGCCCGGGGAGATACCAGAAGAGAACGAGGGTGCATGAAATGGACATTCCTCCTGGGATGGGGGCCCCCAGCAAGGCCGGAAGGGTGGGGGAACTCAGAGAGCTGGAAAGATGAAGATGGTCTGCAAAAGGGAGTGAGAGAGAACTGCTCCAGGCGTGTTTGGGGGAGTTGGTGAATTTCCAAACTAGTTTAAGTAAGAAAATGGTAGAAAGAATGAGAACTGATATAGAATCGGGGGCTGCAAGCAGATAATGAAGGGTTCTTCAAATGCAGGTGGATCATTGAAGCTTCTTAAGGAAACTGTCATAGTAAAGGAACTTTGGGACATGAAGGGGGCCTGATAGCATAATGGCCACCACCCGTGACCTTCAGCACATGGCCCCAGATCTGGAGCCCTAGATGGTATGAGCCCCGCTCCCCAGCCCATTGGCTCAGCACCACTGTCCCCCACCAAGGGTGCATCAAGAGGGAACACTGAGCCAGCTCACACTCCGACAGGAGTGAGCAGGAGAAACCCAGCTCTGCCAGTGTCATTCGTGGTGAAGTGGGGGTAAGAAAATCCCAGAAACAGGTTTGGGGAAAAGGGAAGCAAACTAGCAAATTCCACATTAAAACAAATAATTGTATTTGTCAATTCCAGACAATCTACCCAGGCCTCCTGTTCTGATAGAGAGGACGCGTTGCCCTGTGTGATTTTTAACTCCAGCGGCCACCAGCAGCGGCACAGAGAGGAGAGAGGAGCTCAGAACGAGGCGGATCGAGCCTCTGTGCCCGGAAGGCCCACAGGAGGTGGCTGCTCATCCTGCAGACGTCAGGAGGGCTTCTCCTCTCCTCTGCCCTCCCCTCTCCTTCTTTCCTTTCTTATGACATAGAAAACAGTGAGAATAAGCAGCTGTTATGGTAACTTTTTCAACCACAATTTTTTTTTTTTTTTAGAGGCATGTATTTTTATTTATTTATTTATTTATTTATTTATTTGTTTGTTTGTACATGCACTGGGTACAGTCAGAAGCGCGGGAGGGTGAGAGAATTCACCAGAGCCAGAGCGGGGAGCAGAGCAGGCAGAAGGACCAAAGTACACTGCTGAGGGGAGCAGCGGGCGGCAGAAGAGGTCTGCGCGCCATGGGGGACCCTCCTCTGGTGGCCGGGGAGCAGCCGGGGATCGAACCGGCGCCGCAGAGGCCGCGGGCAGCTTCGCAACCCAGCGCTCAACCGCTGTGCCACTGGGGAGGCCCCTCAACCACAATTTAAGGCCAACTTTTTGACATCTTCTCTTAGTAGAAATCCTCTTAGGTCTAAAGATCTGAGGGTGATGGTGAAGCTCTCTGTGGGGTGTCTGCTCCCTCTTCCTGCTGCAGTCACATGTGAGTCTGGACAGCCACATGCACACTGCCGGGAACGCCACTAGGCAGGGGCAGTGCTCAGTTTGGCAGACCTGAGTCTTCCACATCGAGAAAGACTTTCTCAGTCACCTCACTCTTCTTTCCTCTTCACCATGTGCCGGGTGAAGGTGTCAAACCTCCAACTTTTATCAGGTGTCTCCACCAGCTATGCTCCAGGATGCTGAAGACCCAGGGACTGTCAGTTGCTGGGGTGCTTGTCCAGGCAGGTGTGACGCTGAGGACACTCGCCCAGGTCTCTGGGAGAAGATCCAAAACACCTGCCTTGGGAGTCTCTTAAGACACTGGGAGGTGGGCGCTTGCGCACCAAGGGGCTTCCAAGTAACACGAGCTGCAACTCAGAATAGAAGGGTTCTCCTGGCTCCTGTGTGGGGAAGCTAAATGCAGGCAGGGCTTCAGGGCCAAGGTAATGTGGGCCTTTCTGCCTCTCATTCCTGCTGCTGTGACCTCAGCTTCCTCCTGTGGCTGCCTCCTCCTCTGAAACAAAGGTGGCTGCCCATAGATCCTGGGGCACAGTATTTTCTTGCCCACATTCAGGGAAACAAAGGAGGACCTCTGTTCTAGAAGAGTGAAAAATTTCCCCTTACAGAAGCTCCAAGGCAACCTCTTTTTCTATCTTACTGGCTTGAATGGGACCTGAGACTATTCTTTTTTTTTTTTTTAAGATTTATTTATTTATGCATACAAGAGCTGGGGTACAGGCCAGAGGTGTGGGGGGTGAGAGGATTCACCAGAGACAGAGTGGGGAGCAGAATAGGCAGATTGACAGAAACACACTGCTGAGGGGAGCAGCTGGTGAGTCAGGAAAGGTCTGCTGCGCCATGTGGGTTGCTCCCTGGTTGGGGGATCGAACTCATGCTGCAGTGGCTGCGGTGAGCTTCATGGGTTGCGTCTTGCTCCCCTTCCTCCAAGATTATTCTTGAATCAGAGGAGCTAGGGAAGACACATGCTTGTCTTACCATAAGCTCCACCCACCAGCAGGGGGTTATGGGTCAATCCCCAGTTACACATTGAATACAGAGTGAGGGAGAGGTAACTCCACTTCTTCAGTAAAAGGGACTTTAAAAATGGATGTTGGGCAGGCCTCTGTGGTGGGGCAAGGGGTTAAGTCTCAGCACTACGAAGCTCTCTGCAGCCACTGCAGCATGAGTTTGATCCCTGACCAGGGAGCTACCCACATGTCACAGCAGACCTCTCCTGTCTCACCTGCTGCTCCCCTCAGCAGTGGATTTTAGTAGATCCACCTGTTCTGCTTCCCACTCTGTCTCTGGTGAATCTTCTCACCCCCACACCCTTGGCCTACACCCCATCTCTGGTATGCATAAATAAATAAAATAAATCTTTTTTAAAAATAGATGGTGGGGAGGCAATTGGGTGCTATCCATTTTGAGATCCTGGACCCACACAGTCGCCTGCCCAACCCACCAGCATTTCTGATACAGCACTTTTCAATCAGCATTTCTGCACACACACCATCATCCTTGGTCCCCAGCATGTGACTGCATCAGTTAGGATGTGTCTGGCTGCAAGTAACTCAAAATCCTAACTTCAGCTCTCTTAACAAATAAGGCAATATATTATTGCATATAAAGAGATAGGGCACCCTTGGGAAGTGGCCTCAATAGTCACAATAAACCAGATTGCTCCAACCTCTTCTCTCCCTTCCTTGGCACACCCCTCACCCTAGGGCAGTGCCCCTCGTATTTGAGCTCACCGGTGCAGTCCAGCAGCTCCAGATGGGACAACCCAGAAAAATCTGTGGCTCTATCTTGAGAAAAATGATATTTCCCCCAAAGTGTCCCCCAAACTAATAGCCATCACTCATGCTTCATGGACCAGAATTAAGAAAGGCAAATGCTCGGCTTAAAGGAATTGTAGATGGAGTGGATATTGAGGTGACATCAGGACCACCACGACACCAGGCTGGATCAAAGAGTGAATGCTGTGCCTGCCCACGGTGTGGAGGTCCAGGTCCTCTTACCTCAGAATGGGCGGGGCAGAGGACATGCTTCCTGGCCTGGGAGAGTTTCTGTCAGGTATGCCTGTGCTCAGTCCAGCTCCACCACTGGGCTGGGGGCTGGGGTCCCCACAGTGCTTCTTCACCTCTCTGGGTCTCAGATTTGTCCCGTCTAATCAAAGGGATAATAATTGTTGTCCTGGAATCATAGAAGCTGTAGGCATCCATGGAGAGATGGCCCTGGAACTCAAAACCAGCTCTGGCACATAACACAAATAGCAAGACCTCCCAGAGAAGCCTGGCTAGTCTGTCGAGCTGGCAAGCTCTGACGTGGATGCCTCTTATTCCAGTGCAGGGTGTGAGTATTTCTGATGACTGTAGCCTAGGAGAGGATCTGGTCAGTTCTGTGGAGTCCCATGGTCAGTTTCAGCCCTGTAGTTAATGGCCTTGCGGTGGTCACTTTGCTCTAGCAATTCCCTCTACAAAGGGGGCCATTCTCCGCATCCCCCTACTTGCAAAATAGTCTAAAATCGTATGTGTCAGGACCTATTTTTAGAGCTTTACAAGTCAGATCTTCCCTTCTTGCCTTTTCCAGTCCCTCAGGACTTTTAGATTTACTATTTAAATATTTATAAACTGTTACAATTATTTATTAAAGGTTTATGTTGTTATTATATTTAGTATGGAATATGCATTTCTTCCTCCAAAAATAACAGGACTTTCCATTAAACGACATGCGTTAATGATGCAGTAAATTGTCTCTTAGAGCAATAGAGAAAGTTTCCTTCTCCTCTGACAACACTAAGTACCCTTATTTAAAAGTAGGGGTCCTACCTCGCCAGCAAATACATTGCGCCTGACTCCCCAGATGTTATTCTGTGTAGATTTAGAAAATTTTCAGTGCTTACACAGAGAAATTTTACTGTCAGAAATCACTGTAAAGTCAAAATTAATAAAGGCCGTTCCACAATTCCTTGTGTGTGCATGCATGCACACACGTTACATGTGTGTCTTGATCTCATTTTAACTTCATTCATTCACCGTCATCTGCCATGTGCTAACACTGATAGGCCAAAGACAAAGAAATGGCTGAGAAACTCTGTGCCCCAAGAGATGCAGGGCTCCAATGTGGGAGGGAGAACTAAGCAAGGAAAGAGCAACAGTGCAGAGGTGACTGCTAAGCAGTGTGGAGGTGATGCACCATGCTTTGGGAGCAAGGAGGAAGAGCTGACTTCGTAGGGGAAATGGCTCTCTGCTGCAGATGTAGATTACATGGACGACACAGGCTGACTTTGGGGAGAATGAGCTGGCTTTTTCTTGGAACACATTTTTTCTCCCACCATTTGGTTGCTTCCTTCTCCCTCTGGCTGTGTTGCTGGACATGGTTTGGGTTGGCACCCAGGGGCAACTGTGCCCTTCTAAAACCCCTGGCAATTTCTGGAACGAGTTTTGGAAACACCAACAGGGAGCTGCTGGCATCTAGTGGGTAGAAAAGTGGCTGCTGAGCAGCTGGCAGTGGCAAGACAGCCCGTACCACCAGACTTACCTGGCCCCAAAAATCAGTAGGTCCAAGTTGAGGTTGGGAACCCCTGGTTTAGTTCAAAAGAACCCAAAAGGGAATGAGGCATTATGAGTGAGGCCAGAAAGGCTGGCTTGAGTGACATGGAAGGACAACCTTGTTTTGGCCCAGAGAGAGAGTCCAGGCAAATGAAATGAGCACTGGTCCTTTCCTGTGACCTAAGCCCACCTCTAGACACTGGTCCCAAGGAGACAACCAGGGTGGCTGATACTGAATCACGCCGAGATGCTCCAAGCAGTAGTCACAAAATTAGAAACCTAAATAGACAACAATGGTAGACTGGCTACATTAATTTTTAAAGGTTTATTTTATTTATTTTATGCATACAAGAGCTGGGGTGTAAGTCAGAGGTGCAGGGGGTGAGAAGATTCACCAGAGACCGAGTGGGGAACCTAACAGGCAGATCTACTGAAATACACTGCTGAGGGGAGCAGCAGGAGAGACAGGAGAGGTCTGCTGCGAGACTGGCTACATTAATTAAGCCATATGAAGAGGGCCTCCCTGGTGGCCTAGGGGTAAGTCTCACTGCTATCACGCCCAAGGCCTGAGTTCAATCCCCAGCCAGGGAGCTGACCCACATGGCAGACCTAAGCAGACCTCTCCTGTCTCCCCACTGCTCCCCTCAGCAGTGCATTTCAGTAGATCTGCCTGTTCTGCTCCCCACTCTGTCTCTGGTAAATCCTCTCACCCCTCCACTGGCCTACACCCCAGTTCTTCTATGCAAAATTAAATAAAAAAAATTAAAAATATTCCAAATAAAAAACATGGTGGATTTTAAGGATGTGGCCAGTAATTTTAATAATATAGACAATGTATGTAACTTTAAATTCAGTGAAAAAGAATGCCACACCCCCCCCTTTTTTCACATGCACATGCACACACCTGAGAAATCGGGACCTCTGGCTTGGCAGGTGTGCAGGCACAGGCGTGACAGCCCTGTGCCGGTTGGTACTAGTTGGTAGGTGGTAGGATTAGTAGCAGTGTCTCTTTTAAATTTAATTAGTGTTTTATATACTCCAAATTCTCAAAACTAAGCATGACTGCAATAGAATGCCATTTTGCTTAGTTTTAAAGAAGCACCTAAGACTAGGGACCATGAGCCCACCACGGACTAGGATGGCCCGTCCACCAGTCAAAACCATGGCTTCAGGCAACCCTGTCTTTGTCTTGGCCTGCTTCTGGGGACTCCAATAACCTCTCCTTTCCTGTCTCTCAGATAGGTTTGGAGAGGTGCCTGGGAAAAGGAAAAGCTGGAAAATTAAAAAGTTTCAGGTCATCCTCCTGGCAGGAAGAATTTGAACCATGCCTGAGGGTTCTAGATCCAAACTGGCTGCTCCTTTGCTTCCGGCCAGCCCCAGGATGCCCAAGGGTGACCAGGGGCAGCTTACACAGAAAAGCACCCCCTTTGCAGGAGGGAAGGAACAGTCCTACCAGTGACTTGGCCACCAAGGATCTGAAGCTTCAAGTAGACCCCACAACCTGTTTTTGTTTGTGGTTGGAATGTGAGGGCTATACTTCCTGGGCTATTAGCTGGCGCATTAGAGCACTCTGGCTAATACAATCAGTCTAGGAAGAGAGTGGCTAGAATTTCCAAGAAGGGGCTGCCTTTGCCCTCTACCTACCCTCAGACCTGGGGCTTCCAAGCTATGGAGCTATGGTTTGGAATTAAAATCCTCCAAAACAGTGCCTACCTTCTGTTGCCCGAGGCCCCATGCACCTGCATCTCTTGCTCCTCAGAACAGTGGAATCTTTAAAAAAAATATTTATTTATGCACACAAGAACTGGGGTGTAGGCTAGAGGTGTGGGGGGTGTGTGAGAGGATTCACCAGAGACAGAGTGGGGAACAGAACAGGCATATGTACTGAAATACACTGTCCAGGGATCAAACTTGAGTGGCTTCATAGTGCTGAGACTTTCAGGGAGGCCCAGCGCCCTGGAATCTTGCATTGCAAGCACCAGAAAACTAGCTCAGAAAAATACCTGACACCTTTGCCTGCAGGGCAGTGTCCACTGGTTTTTGTGGCAAGGGCTTTCCTGTAGGAATCACCCTGAGGCCCATGCAAATGCAGATTCTTCTGGGGTTTGGCTTAGAAGACCCAGAGGGGGTGGGAGGCAGAGGGAGATCTGTTCCACACGAGTCAGTGCCCTGCCAGTCCATTTTTCCCACTCAGAGAGTTGGGGCGCTTACTAAATAATTGAAGTATTAGTAACAGTTTCTTTCCCCTTCTGCAGTCACTCCCAAAGGCCTGCCGTTTTCTTTGCAGGAACAGTTGGCATTAAATACGCTGGGTGTCAGTGCAGCAGTGAGGTGGTTAATTTTGACTGAATATTATGCTATATAACCACTTGGCATTTAACTTGAAAAATGGCTTTCTGCTTCACCTGTCAGCATACCCAGTTCTCATCAAATAAGTGAGTGAGAAAAATTTTTAAATTTCAATTTCCTGATGCTATTAGACACTACTTCTTCCATACTTAAACAGTTTAGCAGTGCATGTGCAGGCTTTGGTATTCAGCCCATGCCTCAGACTACATGCTATTACAATAGCTTTTTTGTTTAAAGGGTAAAGAGATGCATGGATCTTTATCTTGAGGTTAGGAAAATGTATTGCAGGAACACGGCCAATCAGGTTCTGAATAACTTTGAAACATGGTACCGCCACCCCAATGTAGTACAAGGAATTCCAGCCTACTGGAGAGGATTTGAGACTGTCAGAAGGAAGCCTTAGAAATGAAGTAAATGTGCAGAGAAATCCTGCATGGTACTTCAGGGGGAAATTGATCACTCAGGTTAGCATTAATCTATTTTTACTGTTTCTTTTGTCAATTATAATTCGGTAAACTATGCCAGAGACTTACATTCATGAACTCTCTATGTTTAAGCTTAAAACCCCAGGCTCCTCCATTTATGTGAATTAGAGATCTTCCATTATTCAGAGTTCAAACATCTTGATTAGTGTCACCTTATTTTGTTTACACGGCCTAAAATAAAATAAAAAGCAAAAGGAGAGACGATGACAATATCTGATTTCTACATCTCGGAGCCACTTGCTAACAGTTGCTCCCTTCATGGTAGATACGCCTTCCCAGGAATGGGAAACTGTTGGCTGAAATAAGGGTTGGCAAACTCTGGCTGAAGGTCGGAATCCAGCCCGTGCCAGGCTGGCCAGACTGTCCCAGTCAACTCAGATGGGTCACACACAGGACAGAAGGGGCCGTTCCAGACACTCGTGCTCAGAGACAGGGACTGAATCTTGAGGCTGGGATGTGGGGTGGCTGTGAATACATGAGGTGACATCTGAAAGGGCGTGCACCCAGGAGACCTGATGCTGTGCTCCGTAGATACCACAATGACAGTTCAAGATACTCACCTGTCAAGGGCTGCTGGAACTTGCTCCACCCTTCTGGTTCCTTCTTGTCTCTGGCTGATCTGAGTCTGTGAGTTGGGTTGCTATGGCAAGCTACATGACCTAAAACACTATCATTATTGCTTTATGAAAACCTTTGCCACGCTCCCCAATTTAGAATGGCAAACTTTCATTTTCACCCTTTGTTTCTGGAACTGTATCGCCATCTCCTTAGTGGAGGTGTCTCTGGAAACAATGAGGGGCCCAAGAAATGATGGACTTGTAAGGAGGTTTGCATGTCTTAGGGCAGAGGGAAGGATGTGAAACCACCCTTGGGTGGCAGATGAGGACACGGGGTGGAGAGGGGTCAGGCCACAGGGTGAGTTAATGGCAGATGGGATGAGAAGCACAACTCTGCTTTGCACAGGAGAGGACGGATTAAGGAAGTGAGTAAATACCAGTGAGTTGAGAACATATGCCCAGATACAGCAAATGCTCTATCCTTATTAAATGTTATTATTCCCGCTCTTTTCCTCATTCCGCGGCCTTCACCCTGGTGCCCCAGGAGGGCAGGAGGAAGAAATGCCTGGCGCTGTCGGCTTGTGCCCGAGACACCGAGACCCGGGCAGTTATTTGTCTCCATCGGAAACGTGAACCACATTTCCCCGTAATGGGCTCCATATTTTGGCCAAGCAGCTTCAGATGTCTGGCCAATAGGAAACCCGTGTCCTTCCTGCACAATTTCAGCCCTAAGAATCTGTGACTCTCTCTCCCCAGAGGCTCTCAGAACAAGAGGGAGGGGGAGAAATCGATGAATGGATTGCGCACCTCCTGGGCTCTGCCATTTGTCATCTCTGACCTACACAGCGTCCCGGGCTCGCGCGGGCCTGGGCTGTGTGCTCCTCCGGCCCTTCTCCTCCAGCTTGACCCTCAAAATACTGCCTCAAGTTCTGAGCCTGGAAGGTTGGGAGAGAAAGGGAGAGGGAGGGAGGCAGCCTGCAGAATGGGGGAAGGGAGAGAGAGAGAGAATGGCCACGTGGCTGGAGTTAGGTTCCAGGTGCCAATATTCCCCTGGCCCCACAGGTCAGCCAGGTAGCAGGTGCCCTTCACTGGCCACCAGGCAAGGCTGCTGCTCCCCGGGGAAAGCAGTCCTTGGAGACCACCCTACACGGCCCCGTTGAAGGCAGTGAGGATCAGCCAGACATTCTACCTATGGTCTCCAGGGTGAAGCGCCAATTCAACAGAACACCCTTCACAGTCATTCTGCTCAAACCTTGTGAGAGTGCCCACGTGTGCTGGGCACTGTGCTGGAGGGGGGGTCGACAGCCCTCACCCCAGGAGCCGTGCGTCACTCACGGTATCAGTCAGCTCGAGTCTCACACGGCGACTGGTCACGAGGGTGCTGGGAGAATTAACTGGAGGTGGGTCAGGAACCCAATGGCAAGAGCCGCCTGCATCTTTCAGGCTTGAGGGGCTCTGAGGAGGGAGACCGCTCTGGTTTGGGGCTAGTCCCACAAGCTGTGACTGCGGTGAAAGGGGATATGGTGCTGGGGTCAAGGAGGTGACGCAGCCCGTACACATGTGCCCCTCCACCAGCCTGAGGTCCTCAGGCAGAGGGTCATCCTGGCTGTTCTCTGAAGCCCCTTCGCGCCTAGCAGAAAACGAGGTGGCAGGACGGCGGCTGTGAGTGTTCGAGGGGAGGACCCCTGGAGCCTGCTGGGTGCCCTCAAACGAGAGGTGGTTTTCCCAGTGTGAAGGCAGAGAATCGGGACAGAGGGCTTTTCTCTCCCGGCCAGACTGGACGCAGCTGCCTTACCTGGGATGCACAGCTGAGGAGCTGGTCTAGGTGTTACCCTTACATGTCATCACAGGGGACTCCATGGAAGAAGGAGCTTTAACAAAAAGCGACTGTCCCAGTTGACTCAGATGGGTCAGGACAGAAGGGGCCATTCTAGCTGCTGGTGCGCAGAGACAGGGGCTGAATCTTGAGGCTGGGATGTGGGGTGGCTGTGAATACATGAGGGTGACGTCTGAAAGGGCGTGCACCCAGGAGACCTGACGCTGTGCTCCGTAGATAGCACAGTGACAGTTCAAGATACTGAGCCCCATCATCACAGGGGCTCGGGGACCATCTCCCCTCACTGCACGTTTCCATTGGTGGTTTCCCAGGAACCTGAGCACAGGCCTCACCCCCAGCCAGTCGCTAAGAGCATCCCTGCCAGTCGGGGCTCCCCCTCCCGCTCACGCCACCCCTGGCTCTTTCTGTTTTGTGCTCATGTCTTGTCCTTCATATCTTTCTTTAATCATGAGAGAGTAATTGCAGATATTTAAACACTCGAGTTTCCTGCAGGAATTTCTATACTGGGTTTTATAGGCCTTTTATAACAGAACAAATCACAGTTTGGATGAAATTCTGGGAATTCTCTCGCAGGATAATCATGCTCAGATTGCCTCCCCACTGCTAGCTTAATGTGGCTGTCCAAGTTTGGGATTTACTGGGGAGCCAATTTGTTTTAAGAAATTAACAAAACCAATACCTAAGTACTGCACTGAACATAAAGTTTTTATTCATTTTGGTGAAAGGGAAAAAAAATACCCGACATACTAGTACTCACGAAACAGCTCTGAAAATCATTTTTATGAAATTGAATCTCTCTCCCCAAATGATTCCCTCATGCTAAGCGAGATGCGCATGGCCTTCTGATAATCGCTGCCTTGTATTTGTCTGTTAATCGGCTCAAGCTTTGCAGGCTATGCCTGACCCAGAGGTCTCATTGCACCATCTTTACACTTTTTTATTTTATTTATTTATTTTTTACAGAAATGCAGAGACCCACAATGATGGCAGTGAAATCTCAAATGGGGAAAGGACTACGAAAATTTACACACTAAGAATCTGAATCCCTTATACCCTCTATCCCCGACCCACTCCTACATACAAATATATATTTTTTTTTTTTCAAAATGTGGTCTAGAGGACCTCCCTGGTGGCATAAGGGGTTAAGTCTGAGCACTATGAAGCTATCTGCAGCCACTGCAGCACAAGTTCAATCCCGGCCAAGTTGCTGACCCACATGATGCAGCAGACCATTCTTGTCTCGCTAGATTCACCTGTTCTGCTCCCCACTCTGTTTCTGGTGAATCCTCTCACTGCCTGCACCTCTGGCCTGTACCCGTTCTTGTATGCATAAATAAATAAATCTGAAGCCCCTTTGAAAAGCAATGACATTACCTGCTGTGGGGGAGGGGTTTGCCTCCCCCCTTGTTAACCCCATGAGCCCCAATTCTGCTCTGTGCTGGGCACCACCCCCTTCCTCATCACAGCTACTTGGGAAATGGACCAGATTTAAAGCATCTCCTTTTTTGTCTGCGTGGCTTCATAGCTGGAGGAGGGCCTCTCCCTGGAGTTCCCATTCGGTGTGCAGAGCCTGTGGGAACCCATCTCCCAGGGAGACAGTAACCGAGCGTGCACAAGCCCAGGTGAGTGTGGGGTGAGGAACCTGGGGAAGCATCCCGGGACCCCACCCTGAAAGGGGCTTGGGACTCTGAAATGCTCTCTGAGCCTGATGCAAGAGTATAGAGCAACTTTGACACAGAGAAGTTGAGGGGACAACAGGTGTGTCAACCCTCGCCCGCCCAGCCCCAGGCAGGCACCCCTGCGAAGCTCTGAGCTGCGGATGGAGCTTAAGACAGTGGCCCTGGTGGGTGAGTGTCTGTGCAGAGAAGGGGCAGAAAGAAGCAACTGACTGATCCAAGAAACACATGCTCCTGCACTGCTGGGCAGTCCTGTGGCCCCCAGGGGACGACTGGAAAAATTACCCTGCCCTTGGCACTTGAGAGAGGATCACGCTGCTCAGGGCCTGCATGGCAGAACCCGCCCTCTCTGGGACAGATACTCCCTGAGACTGTGTGACCACCCAGTTCTGCTTCTGGAACATGCAAGATGGAGGATGCCAGTGGACAGTGTTGCCACGTTTCTCACAAGTTACAGCCCAGGCAAGCCCACTTCTTGGGCAGTGCAGGACTTGCCCTCTGCTGCCTAGGACTCCGAGTACCCAGCAGCCAGGCCCCAGGGCCCACGAGGGTCTGGTAGGACGCATGTAGGTCCTGACCACTCACAACCGAGGGTCCTCAAGTTGCGTGAGCCCTTCAGGCCCTGCACCTGCTCTGCACATCCCACAAGCAGTGATACCTGGTCCCTGGATCTAGCACCTGAATTCTCAGGTGAGAGGTTCCTGAGGTCGGGGTTCAAGTTTCCCTGGGCCGCTCTGGGATGACACAGGTGGCTCTGGGTGAGCTCTGCCTCCCTCAGCCCTGGCTGTGATGCGGCTTCCCCAGGAGGTCCAGGGCCATGGTTAGAACCCACTGGCAAATGGTAGCTTTCCCCAGAGTGCAGGCCTAGGGCCCTGCCTCTCGCAGGTGTGGAGTGGTTCACTGTGGCAAGATGGAGGGAAGGTGGGGATTGGCTCCCCTTGGGCACTTGACCAGCCCCAGCCATGGCAGTCTCTCCTTCCTGCTGGCCTCCTCGGTGCCCCCTGCTGGCCCAGCCGCACACTTTCTGTGGCTTTTGCTCCAGCTGCTGCATTCCACAGGCCTGCTGCCTCCTCACCAGGATGGGGGCTGCCCTGCGCGAAGGGAAAACGCATGGCAGGTGATGGTGCTTTCTCCCTTAGCCCTGTGGAGTCTCTCCCATGGCTCAATGAGGACACTTGAGAGACCATGAGCCTTGGGTCCAGCCGAGAGGAAACGATGCCCTTGCTCTCTTAGCGCAGTGGGTGAAGGGCCACTCAGAAAGCGAAGATAATTTAAGATGGTGAGAAGGCCCATGAATAAAGTAAAAGTGGGGTGGATGCAGGGGTATAGATATCGTCAGATATCATGGATAACATTTGAGGAGGGGTACTCAAACGTGCTGCTCGGGGATGGTGGACACAGGGACATGCAGGGGGGGGCGCATTTCTGGTAGAGGGACCAGCACAGGCAAGGCCGAGGGGAGGCCCGAGGGGGAGCCAGCCACCTGGCAAAGTCCCAGGGAAGAGGCAAATGTGAGGTCAAAAGGGGCAGTCGGGGCAGATCACAGGCCATGCCAGGAACCTGACATGACTTGACGTGTGAGCAGAAGGCTGGGAGGGCTCAGTAGCTGTGACCTGCTGCTGTTGCCATTGTAGTGTGACCTGCAGCAAACCCCATCACACCTGGGAGACACATCTGGCCCTGCCCGTGCCACCAGAGGTCTGGGGAACAGCACCTTCTTGAAAGAATAAGTTTTTAGTGAGCAGGTTTTATTGACCACCACCGAGTTCTCTCTTATTCACACAGCTCTCTTTAAGAGAGTTTTAAGTGATCAGCTTTTGTTTGTCACCAGGCAGACACCCCTGGTGTCCCTACTGGACGGAGTGAGCAGGGAGAGGACAGCCACGAACAAGACCCAAGGTCCAGAATCCCCACAGGACTGACCCTGGTCTCAGCGAGAGACACTGAACCTGAACCCCACTGTCCCTTCATCCTTCCTCTCCCCATTCCCTGCAACGGGGCAGGGGGCGGGGGCATTGCCTTTCCTGATGTGGTTTGCAAGAGGCCTTAGGATGAAGACTCTGCTGAATCCCCCAGGGCACCGCTGGCCCAGGAGCTGCAGGGCTGGACAGGAAAGGTTGTGGACTTTTGCGTCCTTGCTGATTCCATTGTGTGGCTTTCAGTGTTCTAGTGAAATCCCCGTCAGAAAGCCCTTGAGGATGGCCCGTTTTATTTACTATCCCTATCACTGAGCCTTGGTTAATGCCCCCCTGAACCCTGTCAGGAAGGCAGCTCTGCATCTCACCAAGTGGACATCCACCTTCTAAGGAAACAAAGAAGCTCTCTCTCGCCTCTCCTTGGCATACGGGAGTATTAAAAAATTTATTGAGCCCATTTTAATATCCCTCAACTAATGGGAGGATTTTAAGACCTTTCTGAGTATAGTAGTAGTAAATCCTGGTTCATATTTCACCTGAACACACAAAATAAAAATACTTTTTGGTTGTGAGAGAAGAATCACCTGGTCCGTTTGGGCTGCTCAGTTTCCAACAACATCAACAACCGAAAAAACCGCATTGTAGCAATCAGCCGGGTAATGAGCCTCTAACTCGGTTTCCACCTTATCCCAGAGGTATAGGGAATAGCACGGCTTTTTTTAAAATATCAAGAAAACATCATTTGCTCTAAAATGTCCCTAAAAGCAGGTCTAAATTGCCAATAAAGGCCGGGTAATTGTATCAGCATGGATCAGAAAGCATTTCTCAGGCCCGATGAAAGAGTTTGCAGGACTGAAGAAGTAGAGAGAAGCTGGTCCCCGGAACAGCCCACACCGGCGGGGAAGGCAGAGCTTCTCAGCACAATGCAATTTCCCTTTTAAAGGGGAACGCCTTTCTCTCCCCACCCCCAGACCCCTTTTCGTGCTAATTTGTGAAACTTAATTTCTTCTGAGAAGTTGTCCGAGAACTCAGGTTCAATGAAAGGAACTCTCTGGCGGTTTGGCTGTGAGAAGAAAGCTTCCTGGGTGCCCTCTCAAGCCCTGGGTGACTCAACGATTTCTCTCCCCGTCCAGGCTAAAGGCAGATGGCAGATAAAGCAAGAGGCCTGGTGCCTTGTCTTCTTAACAAAATGACCAGCCTCACCCTCCACCTTAGAGTTCTATAATCACTTGACTAGCAAACACACATACAGTATAAATATTTAAGAAAAAGTAAATTCCATTAAGCTGCTGTGTGATAGATGCAGTTGTAGGTACTTATCTTTGAAATATTAAACTCTAGACATTTATATCCATACAAAAAAGAGTTTCCTGCCATTTGATGAGAATTATGTGCCTGGCACTAATAAAATATTAAACTCCAATTTAAAAGATAAGTATCTTATCCACTTTTTTCATAATAAAACACTTTACAGAGCTCAGGAAAGCCAATATGCATCAGAATTTCCATACAATACTGTATTTACAAACTTTCATAAAAGTTTTGTGTCTGCATTTATCAGTGGCTGGTTGCACACTAGCATCCTGATTATTCTCCCTAATGACATGGTGCATTTCAATAATGCATGATGGGAGGTGTACAAACAGCCCTTGCTTTTGTGTAAGGTAATTCCATATTTTTGGTGAGTGGTTCTCTCTGTCAGTTAATTAAATGGAGGTGGTCACTAAGATTGCATTATCCTTTTCCCTCCCCATTACAGAAATTAATGTCAAACTGATGCAATGTTTCATGTTTAAAATAACAGATACAAGTGTTAAAAATTATAGCCTGCAGTTTCCCTATTTGACAATGCATTATTTTCAGCTGCAAATGTCAGTTCCCAACCCCTGCCAAGAATATTGTGGAGAGGGCAATGAGTAATAAGTGTTAGTTATCAAATTTAGTGTCTTTTGAAATGGACCCAGTGTTGCCAGGTGGGGGTGGGGAGACAGTCAAAGCATCAGCGTGGATTTCTGGAGGCTCTTTTTTCACAATGCGTGAAATGAGGAAGGGAAGGTACAGTTAGCTTGGCCTCAGAGGGAAACACGCGAGTCCTGATAGAGTCCTGAGGAGGTCGGCTTTGGGGGACATCCCAAGGCACCTGCAGGTAGGGACATTTTAGAAAATGACCAGCTTGAACTTTGTGATGTTTCTAAAGGATAAAACCTTTCCCAACGGCCTCACCTAATTGGACCTGAACTTGATCAGCCCGTTCTTTTCGTTCTAACACAAGCATCATTTTGGACTTAGATGTTGCTGGTCTGGACTTTCCCCATTGACAAAACGTTCCTGACACCCTGAGACCATTTCAGTCCCCGACAGCGGAAGTCACGTGCAGGAGCTTCCCTGTTCCTGCAGAGATTGGTTTTGACAAAAGGATTTCTATTAGCAGCCTTCTTCTCTTCTCTCTTTGTTTTGATAGATGTCAAAAGACAGCTCTGCCTTAAGAAATGTAATTACTCAGGAGGATGATTGGAGGTAAAATGCTGGAAGAAGTAAATAGCAGGATGTTTTAAATAAACAAAAATCACCAGGGACAAAGGCCCTCTGCCCTCACCTGCAGGTTTGGGATGGGGAAGTGAAAGGTGCCGTTCCCCAGGTGGGATTGCAAGCTTCACAAACAAGCTGCTTCAGCAGGAGTAAGGCGTGTGTGCAGCTAAAATGCTCTAAGATCCACAGAGGTTCGCAAGCCCTAGAGTGACACTGGATACCCCAAAACTGTGATCCACTGAAGAAAACTGTTACTTATCATGAGCCCTAAATCTCCAGCAGGAAGTGTTACCTCCGAAAAGATGGAATAGTGATGCCTGTCCCTCTGCAGCCCGTCCTGTGGTTGGCCAGCAGTGGTCATACTGTGCCATGAACTTTGCCCATTCTGCTTCTCAGTGAAAAGCACTGCCCAGTTCTAGCAGAGAGAGAAGAACTGACTGTTCACAAAGATACTTAACTAATCAAAGTCTTCGGCCTCCCTGGTGGTGCAGTGGTTAAAGTCCCGGCACTATCAAGTTATCAGCAGCCACTGAAGCATGAGTTCGATCCCCAGCCAGGGAGCTGACCTACGTGGCACAGCAGACCTCTCCTGTCTCATCCGCTGCTCCCCTCAGCAGTGTATTTCAGTCAATCTGCCTGTTCTGGTCCCCATTGTCTCTGGTGAATCCTCTCACCGCTACCCTCTCACCTCTGGCCTATACCCAAGTTCTTGTATGCAAAAATAAATAAAATAAAATAAATCTTTTTAAAAATAACAATCAAAGTCTTGTAGCTAAAAGGATGAAGAGTTGCCAGTCTTCTTTCCTTTGGGTGTGTATCCCAGTGAAAAAGGCAAAAACACGTTTAATTTTATCCTGAGCATATGAGTGTAAGTAGTCGTGTTTGCAGAGGTGAGGCTGTTGGTGACAGTGGCCTGCGGCTGCCGTACTGTTTAAAATCAGCCAGTTCCCCTCCCGAATGGGAGCTCCCTCTCCCCTCTTCTTTTGCAGGAGATGAGCAGGGGTAGAATTCCTTATTTCTGTAAATTACCGCAGAAACACTGGGCTGCAATTATCATCACATTTGAAAAGCATCCACTAATTACACTCAGGATAAACTGCACTTAATACCTATGATATCTATTATGAGCAAATCAGTGTGATACCCTAGCATGCACGGATCCCTTTCTCTTCCAATATTTGGAAGAAATAATTGTTCGGTAAAGAGTTCCTTAAAAGCCTGGCCTGCTGGGGTTCTCCTTGGCAGCTGTTTCACGGGTTATAGTCTGAAGGGACTGCACAGTTTATACTCCTTAATTTTTGGAGGGGTGCAGTCCTGCAGAGTCTTGTCAAGGCCACACACTTGTGATCTCAGGTGAGTTTCTGAACCTCTCTGAGCTGCCGTTCCTTCTCCATAAAATGAAGAGAATAAGACTGATGTTGCTGGGTTATTGTGAGGATTAAATGTGTTGTTGTGTGTAAAGCATTTAAATCATCATTCTGGAGTCTGAGTTAGAGGTTCTGGAAATTGTGGTCCCAACTGGCAGTTAGCCTCTGTTAGGCTCTGGCAGTGTTGCTTGGGGTCAAGGTGAGGTCTAGACCCTCCACAGTGGAGGTAGGTGCCCTCCAAGCCCATATGGTACCCTCTGGCCAAATTTGGCAGGTTTTCGGTTTCGGTCTGTCTTGGGAAGGAGACCTGAGTTCTAAACAGGAGACTCGAATGAAGCAAATCACATCAGAAGGAGTTTTGGGAAGTAAACCGTGTGGAAATGAGATGTTAATATCAACAGCACTGCGTTATTTAAATGTGGCCTTACTGAGCTATTGAGCGTCCAGTCTGTTCCCTCTGTTCCAAGCATGGACTCGGCCCTAGGTGACCCTGCCCAGGATCGAGTCTGATCCTTCCCCTGCCTCTTGGCTCACAGCTGGCCTGGAGGCCCCTGGGCCGAAACCCTGAGGTGGTTCCTCACAGCCCCATGTTGAGTTTAAGCTCCCTAGAGTGACTCCTGCCTCTGGTAGCTCCCCAGCTGCACCACGACCCACTCACCCTCCCTCTTCATGCTCCAGCAGATGGAGCATCTCAGAGTTCCTGGAAAATGCCACATCGTCCCTCCGCTCTTGTCTTTTCAGAGCACCGAGTAGTTGAAGGCAAGGGCCCTGGTCTGATCTTCACATTCAAATCCTGGCCCATCCCAGAAGCTGGATGATCTTGGGCAAGTCATTTAACTTCTCTGAACTTTCGTTTGCCCACCAATAACAAGGAGGAGCCACCTCATCAATCTCACATGACTGTGATGAGGATTAATTGGTTAAAATAATTAAATACTAACACTGATTAATTAATTTTAAAATGTTATGGATCTGGGTGACTTTTTTGTGAGATGACTTCTGTGCTAGAGTTGATGCCCCCCCTTTGAGATGGGAGAGGCCTCTCACTCCCCTTCTGTCTGGGGACCCCTGAAGTGTCAGTTTGTTCTCTTTGCACTTCAGCCCCATTGGTCTCCCCCTCCCCAATGACTTGTCTCTCACCCACACATGCTTTGGCTCTGTGATATTCACTGTTCGATCTCCCATATCCTGAGAGTGTAGGACCTCAAAAAGGCAGCTGTCCAAAGGCAAATGGGCACCTGTGATTTCCAGACCTGGATTTGGGAACTCCTGACCCACCCTCACTGCCTCTGTCCCGATGACCTTGGGTGTGACTGCAGAAGCATCCTGAGGATGGCCCTGGTCTTGCAGGGATGCTCTTTTTGTCCGGAAGAAAAGAAGCAGCAGGGAGAAGGTGCATAGTCCTCTGCCATATGACTCTTAATTAAGGAACTTTACTTGGAAAATGTAAACGGAGGAGGAGGAGGTGATTATGAAGGAGGGAGGAGAGAGAGGATGAGAGAGGAAGAAAAGGTGAGGAGCAGGGGAGAGAAAAGAAGGAAGGCAGGAAGGCAGGAAGGAGAGAAGTTGAGACCCCTTACCTGTCTCCCTTGATCCAGCTCACTTTTTCCCATCTAACTTGTCACTGATCCCATGGAAAAAATGATGCTTTAAAATCTGAACTATCTGTTCTGTGTGACAAGGACAGGGTGGGTGGCTTCTGTCTGCAATTTAAGGTAAAATTAACGCATATGCTTCCTCAGTATTTTCACAGTATAAGACTTCCAGCCAAATGTGAGTGTTTCCACACACTTCCTTCTCAAGAAGTCAGATTTGCATATGCATCAAGGCCATTTTATCAGAACGCACACACGGAGGAGTGACACATCTCATCGCAGCACGGGTGACGGGCAACTCCACACAAACATACATTTCAGAGGAAAATTGGAGGGATAGAATGAAAGGCAGGTGTGTAAGTGGCTTTGCGTTTTGTGGAAGGAACAGACTTCCTTGCTTGACTCACTTCCCAACTCTGCTCCACATGAGTCCTGAGTCAGGTGCTACAGTGATGCTCTGTGATATGCGAGGCCCCACTCTGGGATGCAGGGACCCCCACCTGCCCTGCGGGTCCCGAGTCAGGCCCCCAATGCCCTCTAAGTCTCCCCTCACCCTTGCCACTTAAGCCTGGCTCGCCCACAGGGCCTCATCTCAGTGTACTTCAGAGCATGCTGGACCCCTGCCTAAATGTTCTTCCTGTGACTTTCACATGGGGTGTCCACAGGAGAACTGGAAGTTCATGCCACGTAAGCTTTGGGGCCCTCACTCACAGGGGACCCTGTATGTGCTGGGGGAGGTAGAGGGACCCCAGGGGAGAGTTGGAAAGCATTTCAGGTAAACCCCCGAAGAGCTCTCAGAAGGGCCTAGAAATCCAGGTGCCCAGTAATGTGCTGTGATTTCTTTTTTCATTCTTAGTGTCTTTTTTTTTCTTCAAGAGCCCCCCAAATTGTAAAAGGCTGAGAATTCACAAATCAGGGATCTGACTTCTGCAGGCTTTACCTAGTACCTAGTAATTCCATCCTCCACACCAGCACCACCTTCCCAGACAGGCCTTTTCTGGTGCTGTTCCCAGCTTCACACGATGCTCAACACCTTTTCCAGGTTTAGAGCACTGAACTAACCACTCCCCCCAAATTGCTAATCAGTCCATTTGTTCACTCACGCATGTTTTGCTTGTTTATTGGGTCCAGCAAGAAGGGTCCCTAGCCCGGGACCTGGTGGGTCACCCCTACCCTGTGTCTACACCGACCCTCCGGTGCTCAGAGCAGGAGTATGGGAGGAGGCGGGAGAAGGAGCAGAGGCCACACCCCTGAGCCTCGGCGCCCACCAGAAGTGTCACTGGTTCTCTGGAATTACAAACTCCGTGTGAACCTTGCAGGGGCTGGTAGGTGTACTTGGTATTTCTATCCATGCCTTTCACACACCAGAAGCTTTGCAAGGTCCAAGGCCCAGCAACGCACAGGACGGCCATGGTCCCAACCCAGAGAATGCAGGTAAAGCCCCTCCACAGAGGCTCACGTGATGACTTCAGGACAGTCGTGATGGGACCTGCAGCTCCTGGAGAGCTTTTCTGAAACAGCGAGGTGGTCCAGTTGGCCACGTCCAGCAGGCATCCCTGGGGCTGCGGCCGAGTCACACTGCGGGACTAGGTCCCACATGGAGTGTGGGCTCTCCCAGAGGGGACACCATGCCTTTCCCCTCACTGAGGACCTCAATCTCTCTCCATCTCTCTTCCCAACAGCCACCCCTACACCTGCCCCTCCACATATATCTCCAGACTCCAGTGTCCTTGGAGACAAGCAACCCCTGTTCAAGCAACTACGTGATGACTTGAGGCAACTTCTTTGTTCATTTGCCAGCTGGCATCACCTGCAGCCATTACAAGGAATGTGGGGATCAAAGAAAAGTGGGTGGCCCATTGCCCAAGGTGGCAGATGTGGAGTTGATTGGACCAACTCAGATGGGGTCTTCCCATTCAAATCATCTGTGAAATTCAAGTTGAAAAATTAAACAGAGGTAAGTCTGATTTGTCTTAAATGTGTGTGTAATAAATGTAGATAACAAACATGTGTCGGTCTTTTCAAAAGGACGGGTGAGCGTTTGACTGTCCTCCCATTTATGAGTCTGCGGGCTGGCTTGTCTTCCTTGGGGGACCTTCCATGGGGTGAGCATAGGCTCACCCCTTTTATTCCCTCAGAGCCACAGGCAGCTGGAAGAGTGGCAGCTCAACCCCCCGGGTCTGGGCCATGTGCTATTGAAGGCAGTGGCTGGAAGCTTCTGGCGGCAAAGGACACCCAGCCCACCTCGGCTGGAAGCTGGAGTGCCCCCCGCCCCACCCAGGCCTCCCTCCAGGGAGCAAACCGTGCAATTTGGGGGTAGGGAACACTTCAGTGAGCTAGACACAATTGGCCAAATTGGACCTATATTAAATGATATTAATCTGCTTTACTGATGTATATGATCAAAAACACGCTGATCCTTTTTAGCTGTTTTTCACTATGGCGATGCAGCCAGCGTCAGAGGCAGAGATCCAGGTATGTGTGGCTGTTTTACACCCTGTCCCCATCCTGCTCTTCCAGGCGGCACTCAGCTGAGGCTCACAGTTGGAGGACAAGAGTCACCACAGATCATCAAGGATAATTTGTGAGAGGACAAAATAGCTGAATGCAATTAACCCGCTTGTCAGTGGTTAAGATTCGCGCAATGGCAGGAGCGTCAGCAGTGCAAGATATCGGCATTGCTTGTTGTTAAATTTCCAAAGTAGAACTCTATTATTTTGCTAAGAAATTGCAGCAAACTCAATTTTTTTTTTCCTATCAAGTGACTCCCTGGGTGCTAAGTCTATCATTGTTGCAATATATTATTTTTCCCCCTGTTGGAGACATCGATGATGGTTCACGCCTTCACTCTCTCGAACCTGGTAGCTTCCCCAGGTCTTTAGGAGAAAATTTGTAATTGTTGGAATATTCTTGGCCATCCTTCATTTGGAATTTATGTGGTAATTTCAGCAAAAGCGAGACCTTGTGCAGCAGTTTTCATCTTTTTCAAGGCTGCCTCTATTTCTCGAGATGCTGGAGGGTTTCCAATTATTCCTTCTGGTGTCTTTGGATGTGAATCGTAACAGATCAGCTGAGAGTCGTAGTTCAACATTGTTAAGCTTATCAATATAAATATAATGTTAAACCCCTTTTAGATAATTGGAGCTATGTGTGAAAATGTGACCAATTTGTGCATAAATTGGTCCTACACTTCTTTCTGGCAAAGACAGGGAGAGAGGGAAAGAGAGACCAACCATATGTGAGGCTGGTTTGCTTCATCTCAAGGACTTTTCTACACCTTGAATTCTTGATCTGGTTTTATGGCTGCTGACAGTTGGAAACCTGGAGAGGTTATGCGAAACCAGAAGGTCCTTTGCCCTTTTGAACCAGTTTCTTCCATCCGAGAGGCTAGAAAGTGAATACCAACTAGGCACTTAGGCATTACACCAATGGGGAAGTCGCAGACAGTCTTGAGAATTAAACGTCTCAGCTTGGACAGCTACCAAATTCAAACAACCAACTGGAGAGACTGACGCCCATGGCGAAGGGAGAGAGGGTGCTGAGGGAAATCCTGGAACTGACTCCTCCTGCTTGGAAACCTTGCTGTCACTTCGGGATCTTGGAAGGCTCACATTCTTCTCCCACTTGGCTTTGCTTGAGCGTTTGCTCAGGGGTGGGGGGGGGCACTGGTGCCTCTCTCCTGGGGGGGTCTCCAGGGCAGGTGAGGAGACAGGAGATGAGACACAAAGGACCCCTGACATTTCTCAGCTGAGGATGCGTGTTCAACAAAACCAGCCCTGTCATCAGGTATTATCATTCAAACTCTACCAAAATAATAATAATGATGATGATGATTATAATCTCAGGAGAACAAAACAAACAAACAAACAAACAAACAAAAAAACAAACCCAGCTCTTCAAGGATACTCAGAATCACCTCTCAAAGGCCACGCCATGATTTGAGAATTTTTGAGAAGTGTGTGGCTTTATTGGCAACAAAGCTGAGCTGGGAGTGTAATTAAGAAGTGTTTGATGCTCACGTAGTCCATGAGATTATAGGTAGGTTCCAGCTATTTGAATGTGTGGGGGGCACTTTGTCTCCCCCAGTTGACTGACCCAGATGTCCCTAGAGTGGGACGCCTTCAGACAGGCGGGGGCACTGCCCTCTGGGTTTTAATGGTGCGCTCACCTCTCTTTCCGTTGCCAGGCCTTAGAAGGCCCAGGCAGTACAGAGGAGGGGGGAAGGCAGACAGGGTGTCAAGAGCCTCTCCTTCAACTTTCTCAAATACTGGGGAGAGCCCCGACTCCCACAGCCACTGAACACAGCCAAGGCTTGCACATTCACCCCCTTCATACCATTTCACCGGGAAACGTGGCACCTGCCTTCAAGCTGCTGGATTTGACCTCTGACCCGAAGGGTGCTCAGGATAGGAATCCATATAATGGCCTCCCCAAACCAAATAGGATTCCAAAGACCCTTTGTCCTGGAAAGGGTTGTTTTTTGGACGGGAGGGGGGACAACCAAAGGTGACCACGTAAATGATGGGAACAATTCCAAAGGCACTTCAGGATTTCGTGGTCACAACCTTGGTGTGTCCTTGACTTCTGACCCCTTCCCTTTAATCTGGGACAGGGGGAGGCTGTCAAGAGTTTTCTTGGACATCAAATGCTCTGTTAAAGCAGGAAGAGGAGTAAAACAGACATGAATCAGAGGACATATGGATCCAATTTGGGTTTAAAAATTAATGGGAAAACACATTCTCATCAAACTCAAAACAATGAAAAATATTTTTAAACAGGCAAAAAATCCAAAATACAGCTGGGTTTGCCCAGCTCCACAGATTCCTTAACGCCCATGGCCTCCTTGCTTGGTTTTTAAAAATAGCGAGATGAGCGGAAGGCCGCGTGGAGACTACCAGGGCTGCTCGGGGAAGGTGCGGGCCTGCGGCAGGAACTGTCACCGGGGAAGGGTCGTGAGAAGCTGTCGGTGGCGCTGGTGGTCTGGCCCCAGCCCCTCTAGTGGTGTGAGCTGACCAGACAGTCCTAGGGTTAGGAGAGTTCCCTGGAAGGTGACAGAGAGGACACTGGCGTGCCTGTGACAGTGACAATGGCTCACTCACTCCCCAGGAATCTCATAAAATAGAAAAGGAAAAATAAACCAAATGGAAGTCCATCTTCTGTCACACATTGGGTGTCATGTCCCCCAGAGAAGGATGATTCTTCAGCAGGACAGTCCCGGCCAGCCCTTCCCGGGATGCACTCACTATCCCTTTCCACAGTCCTGCAGCCCCAAGCCCGCAAACTCCCAGTTTTTTTCGTGCCTCCAAGATGGTTCTCCTGAACTAAAGAGTTCTTAGTGCCCCAGACAGGCTGAAAGATCAAGGATGAAGCCATCTGTTGACAGAGTGACAGGCAATGGGAGGGGACATCTGAAATGTCACCCTCAGTGGGTATTCAGCCAGCCAGACGGGAGCCTCTAAATTGCCTGTCGTCTTCCTTGATTTTCCATGTAGACAACGCTCTCATTCCAGGCTCTTCAGCCCCCTCGACCACCTCCTCATGTTGTTCTTCTCTCTCAGCAAGCCATCTTACCTCTTTAAGGACAAAGCAAAAGGCACAAAATGCCAGCTGAGCCACCCCGAACCCCATGCACCCACTGCCACCCCATTCACATCAATGTGTCCCTCTGTCTTCCCTCCCATTTCAGGGAGGTGAGTCACGCCTCTGTTCATGCTCAGCCCTCCTTGATCCCCTGGGGGCCCCTGGGGATCTTCATGTTGTGTTACTGCTCATTTCCTGGCGAGTGTTTTCAGCACAGGCTTGAAATGCTCAGGTGGAGCCAGAACATCTGTGGTCGGGTCCGGGGATGGCACCCAGACCCCTGCGCCTGGTGTCCCGTCTACAAGGTGGAGATAATAGTTCCCACCTCAGGCACATACTTTGAAGATCTAAAAATTTAATACATACCAAACACTTCAAATTGTGGCTAACACATCATAAGCATGAAGTAAATGTAGGTTAGCGTGCTTCCTTTCTGCCAACATTTATTTTAGAAGGAATTCTTCTCAACCTCACATTCGTCTTCCAACTATCATCCCCTATAAATTCACCCTCGCATTCAGCTTTCACAGTCAGGAGAGTGATATACACCTGCTGCTCTTCCCTCTAAATTCTTCCAAGTCCACCGAGGTCCGGCTCGCCCCGCCTTTCTGCAGGGGGCTGCTCACACTCACCTTCCTGTGTCGGAGTCCAAAGGGCAAGTCTCCCTGGGTCACCTCCCCTCACCTCTATGTGTCCTTGCTCCTGGCAACCATTTTTCCTCTTCCAAAACCACTCCTGGTGCCTTCATGTGCCACCCTGGGCAGATCCTTGTTGGCGTCTTGGCCAATGACATAAATATGAAATCCTATAGGCCTTATCGTCACAATCACCTGCTTACTCCTTCCTCTGTCCCTCTGGAAAAGGACCCTCAGATCATTCACCAGCATCCAACTCTGTCTGTCCCCTTGTCCCTGTGTGTCTCTCCAGGAGCCCTTACATCTTAGGAGCAGATCCTTGAGCACCCCATAGTCCAAAGTAGTGACCTAGACGTCGTTCTTAAGACTTTCATCTCCCTCATGCTGATCTTTTTTCCCAACCACCTGTCAGACTCTTCAGCATCTCCCCTGTCCTATCAGTACTAGTGCTCTAACTCTATTACCACTATTACCTCTAAGGGATAGGACCCAAGGGTCTCCCTGGTGGCCTAGGGGTTAAGTCTCAGCCACTACCACTGCTATGCTCTGGGTTCGATCCCCGACCAGGAAGCTGACTCACATGGCACAGCAGACCTCTCCTGTCTCACCTGCTGCTCCCCTCAGCAGTGTATTTCAGTAGATCTGCCTGTTGTGTCCCACATATTGTCTCAGGTGAATCCCCTCACCCCCTGAATCTCTGGCCTATACCCCAGTTCTTCTACACAAAAATAAAATGTAAAAAAAGGATAAGACCCCCAACTCCTTCACCTGACTTTCAAAGGTCTTGATTCACTGTCCTCTGCTGACTGTGCCGCTGGGGACCACTTTCCTGTATACAGTCCATACTCTAGCTGCACAGAATTCAGGGGGCATTTTCATGGATTGGTTGCACAGCATCTGAATAGCTTGTCCTGATTTGGGGAAATCACCCAATGTGAATCTGTCCCCACACAGCACACCTCACCTGAGATCTCACAACCTGGCGTGCAGCCCAGGCTCTCTGCTCCTGACTCCTAAAGAGCCTTTCCGGCAAGTGTATGCTTGACTGGGTTCTTGACATAAGCCACAGGAATCATCCTGCTGACTCCGCAGCCTCCCTTTCCTTTGATAAGTTACCTGAGAATCCTCCACTAGACTCCTTTCCCTCGGAAACTATCCAAAGTTGACGTGTCGCCTTTGCAATCAAGGACACCGAGGGTCATGTGGGATTTCATGCAAGCCCTCAAACACACGAGACGTGTGAGGTGCCCTCCGCACATGCTCACCTAGCTTACGCCTCCTCATCCTGAACCCAGATATACATCCAGGTCTATTCTTTGCTCTAAGACTCACCCAACCTTCCCCACTGAGACAAAGTGAGATGTCGCTGTGGAAGGTTTCTGCGGCTCTTGCTTTTCCTGTTAGGATGACGCTCATTGCCCTTACACTCAATCACTAACTAAGCCATCTCCACTGCAGATGCAAGGCGTGCAAGGAGGTCACCTGTTTGCTCATGCTTGCTCTCCCAGGAACCAGCACCCAGCGTAGCCACCCCACAGCCCCTCTCCCTAAATGAGTGTCTGTCTTGCATCCTCATCCCAAAGGTTGAGCTTTCTTTGGATCCTTTAAATTCACATGTCTTTTGGCCCTCCACTCCTGACTCTTGCGTGTCACTCACTCCACCCACTCATCGGCAAGCCTCGCTTCCAGACCTCTCCATCAACTCACTGTAGAAACCCATGGTCGTGGCTGTACACACACCTGGGTTTCTTCCTGGGGAATAGATTGGTGATGTGCCATTTGTGCTATTAGAGCATTGGGGACCACAGAGGCACTTGCCCAAGGACCAGCTAGAGCGAGACCTCCTTCCAGAGGCAGGGGGAGAAGCCCCATGCAGTGACAACCGGAGTGAGAAAGCAGACAAAGACCAGAGATGAGACCCTCCCTCCCCAGGCCATGTGAACAGGTCCAGTGATAGTCCCTCTTTTCCCTGCCACATCCTCAGGCTGACAGCAGTGCTGAGCACATGGTCAGCGCCCCATATATATGTGTTGATTGATCAGTTGATCAAAGAGTGACTATTACTTACACCAAGCAACATAAAATGCACACAAATACCTTCGTGATAATTGAAGCATAAGAAAGCCAGAAAATATTCCAGAAAGTCAAATATTTAGAGGGGAAGGGATTGTCCAGCAACATGGTCCCTGATTGAAGATGGTCAAGGTGTAAGGGTCAGGGCTTCATGTAGGTAGCGCCAGAGATATTTAATGTAAGGATGTCACTAAAGCACCTGGTCTTCGGAGCCCCTTCTCCTCGTGAGGTCTTAACTGCCCATGGATTCTCCTGATCTGGGATTGAGGCGTCAGACCCTTCGCCAGGACACGCGGTGCTGTGCTCATCTGCCTCCATCCTGATGGCTCTTCCTCACTCACCCAGCCCGCCATTCACCTGGTCCACTGTCTGCTCATGGCTTCCCCTCATGGTCTACCCAACCCTGTCCACAAGGCTGACTTCCTCTGAGAAATCTTTCGGATTGGTCCTGCCCATCTCCGAACACCTCCAGGGCAGTTTTCTATATTGACTGTTCGGTCCTTGTCATTTACGAGTTAATGCAATGAAGACACAACTATGTCAGAGACAGAATTTGTTGTTTATTCACAGACTTGTGACAAGAGAACTTATCTGTGTCACCTTTTTGCATAGGAACTCCATGCAGTCAGAAAAGCAAGCGCCTTGTATGGAGTAACGAGAGAGAATCTAGAAGTCGCCTTTGATTGACAAAGCTCTGTGAAGGTGGGATTTTGGAAGCTGGCGATATTTTCTAATTGATCTTGAGGCACATTTGCCAGTCCTTGGTTGCTTGCAGCTCTGGGACTTTGCAAGAGAGGGAGGCTTGTTCAAGGTCGGTGGAGGAGTTCCAGGCCCGGCCATTTCCTAGAACGAGTGGGGGCAGGGCCCTGGCTGCTATGGCCGGCAGTCTCTCGAGTCTGATAGCGCAGCTTCTGGGCTGCCACGAGGCAGAAATCATGTCTCACACGTTCCTCGTATGTACTTCCCTGCTTGGCATACAGCCAGCATTCAGTCCTACTTCCAGATTTAACACGAAGACTTGTTGAATCAAAGCTTTGGGGGGAGGAAAGGTAGCTGTGTGGTTTCCTATTCACCTGGTATATGTATGTGTGTGCACGTGTGTGCACGTGTGTGCGTGAGTGCATGTGAGTATGTCAGTTCCCATCCCTGGAAGGTGTGAAGATGGATTTGAGGGAGGGATTCTAATTGAGGTGCACTATGCTGCTGCTCTCAGATCTCTCATCAAAGAATCCATTATTCCATAGATGTGTCCCCATGTCCTCTTGGTTTGTGGTGTCCAGCCAAGTGTTGGGGCACTGGTAAAGCAGCAATCAGGAGGGGCTATGTCTCATGGGGACCATCCTCGACACTCCTATGTACCCTCCCCCAAGGTGTGACTGAGCTGTGCTGGCTACATACCTGAATGAACAGCCAATGTTCATCAGAACACGGGTGTTCTACAGATGTAAGAGCTTTCTAGAAGATTTAGGCAACCAGAAATATTGCAAAGAAGGGGAATGTTGCCTCAGGGCTGCCTATGGGGATGAAAATGGAAACTTCACATTGGCTCATGGAGCCTCATGTGTGGCTGCTCCATTGGAAACATGAGCATGGGACAGACTTCAAGAGGGCAAATTCCACTTAGAACAGCTTTGTGCAATGTAAGTGCCCCAGAGCGCAATAAACATTCATGGACTGATGGACTGGACACAAGCATATGCTTGAATTTGAGTCCCAGGTCCCTGCTTCCCAGAAGCCCTGTGTCCACGGCCATGGATGCCATTGTGCATTTTGACCACATCCCAGTACGGTAGTGATGGCAGCGGAGGGGTGACTGGAGGTGGTTTGCTGGGGGAGTATTTCTTGGACTTGGGTCATATGGCCCAGCCTGTTGAGACTGAGAAACTGGGAGGCAAGGCAAAAGCTGACCTGGATAAATTGCCTTCAGTGATGGAGCACTCGGGGTGGGAGAGAACACCCCTAAGGGTGGATGGTGTTGAGCCTGCTGTCTCTGTAGGGGGAAAGCGTGGGCAGCACCAACTCTGCAGTTGCAGGTTCTGATTCTGTATCTCTCTGCTGAATGTTTTTTCTCCCAAAATCAAATGACAGAGTCATCGTGCACTTGGAGCTCCCATGGCATAAATGTCGTGGTCAGTCTTTTGATAAATAGACTTTGAAATGCTCTACATATGCCTACAACAAGCTTTTATCCATTTGGCTAATTTTATTCTTCATAAGCCACAAAAGACAGGAGAAAATGGTCCTGTGATTAGATCTGGCTCTGAGACTGGGGGGAAGTGGAATTTGAGCTGCCCTGCAAAGCAGGAGGGAAGCATCCTCAGTACAAAAGGTGGAATTAGAGCTTCAGGGAATCTTGAGGAGGGGGTGTGGGGGCAGGTTGGAGGTCCTCTGGCCCTGAAGCTCCTGGGTGCTCAGAACCGCCTGGGGGAGATTTGCAAGCCCCTGTTGAGCAAATTTTACCAGGATCTCTGGACAAGTGACCCGAGCATTTGTACTTGAAAAAAACACTTTCCGGGGTGGAGATGGGTAGGGATAGTAGAATAAAGCCAGCTTGCTTTTGCAATACCAGGTTCAAATCTAGGCTCTGCCACTTTTTGTGAGCTGCCATTGCTTTCTCACAAAAGGATAGAAAATAGAATCTCTCTCCCAGGGTTGTTGTGACCAGAGTGTGATCGCCCTTGAAGTTTTTTAGAGCAGGGCTTCACAATAAGTGTCCATCATGCAGACGTTCACGGCCAGGGGGAAGGTTAAGTTGGCAAACCACTGATCAGACTCAGCCGCTCTCCCTCCCAGCCTAGAAATGCCTTCCTCGGGCCCCCTGAGCATGTAGCCCTCTCCTTTCCTCCTCTGGACAGCCTGACTATCGGGGTGTGTTTTGGCATCACCTTAAGTTACTGGACCTCTGGACACCATTGCCAGCTTACGCTGGTCCTGGCTGGCATGGCACCTGTTGCGCAGTCCTGGGCTGTGCTGGGTTTGGTTCACTAACCCCTGGGAGCAGCCCATCAGGTAGCAGGCCTCTGGGGTTGTGGTGGCGGGTAGCTTGTCACTCAGTAAGCTCTTAGTGCTGCACTCATGCAGAGCTCTCCGGGGTGAACCTGAATGCTTGGTCCCTACCCTGGTCTCTCATGCTACCTTCTCCTCCACCTCCTGAAACGCACTCCCCAGGTTCAACACGAAGCCATTCTTGCTACAGGAGGGGAGAAGACATCCACCAGGCTGCAGCTGTTGGCCAGCGGTGCACGCTGAGCTGGGGAACCACGCCAGGAAAACAAGCGTGCAGATTCCATTAGCTGAACCACGCCAGCATTTAGGCCAATGCTAAATTTCTCAGACCATCCAACCAGCAGTTAGAGTGCCCTCTCTGAGTGCAGGGACCTGGGCTAGATGCCAAGAGGGAGGCAACGGTGGGGCAGCAGGAGAGGGTACAGCGGGGATCCCGCAGTGATGTTGCTGGGGAGAGGGCCAAAGTGAGGTTCTTGCGTGGACTAGACAGAAGTTAGGGAAATTTAATCAGGACCAGCTCCAGGGCAGGTCACAGTGAAGTCTCACATGGTGCCACCTTTGGTTCGCTGTTTAGCTCTTGCCATCTAGAAAGTCTTAGTATCTTTGTTTTTTAGAAGTTTTTTTTTTATTTTTTTTTTTAATAGAGGCATGCTTTATTTATTTGTTTGTTTTATTTGTTTGTTTGTTTCGTTTATACATGCACTGGGTACAGTCAGAAGCACGGGAGGGTGAGAGAATTCACCAGAGCCAGAGCAGGGAGCAGAGCAGGCAGAAGGACCAAAGTACACTGCTGAGGGGAGCAGCGGGTGGCAGGAGAGGTCTGCGCGCCATGTGGGACCCTCCTCCGGAGGCCGGGGAGCAGCCGGGGATCAAACCGGCACCACAGAGGCTGCGGGCAGCTTCGCAACCCAGCGCTCAACCGCTGCGCCACCGGGGAGGCCCGAAAGTCTTAGTATCTTTGAACAAAGGTTCTGCATTTGCAGTTTGCATTGGGTTTGGCAAATTGTGTGTCTAGTCCTGGAAAGGTGCCTGGCCTGCTAATGCCAATAGTCTCCTGTCCCTCTCGCCACACCCTCCAACTGCCCAGACCATGGAGTTATCTAGGACCCCTGAGCACCTCCACAGCCCTGCCTGCCCCTGTTGTTAAAGAAAATGCCTATTTGTTGCACTCACCCCAAGTTGCAATGGGAGAGACTAACACGCCTACATGTGTGCGCAGTTACACATAAACTCAGGCACTTACCAACCCTAAGGTCAAGAATCCTGGCTATTGTCCTTACCCTGACCAAGACAAGGCTCAGCCTCTGTGTCCTCAGCTATCCTGAGAGGGTGGGACAGGAGAGGTCTGCTGCACCATTTGGGTCACCCCCACCCCTGGCCGGGGAACGAACTCATGCTGCAGTGGCTGTGGATAGATTCATAGTGCTGACACACAACTCCTTGAGCCACCAGGGAGGCTTCCCTGTTTATTTTCTTAATGTTTTCTCTTTTTTTAATGAGAAAAAGGTTTTCATTTTAATCAAGCCCAATTGGTCTTTGTTTTTTTTTTTTTTCTTTTGTGGTTTACAGCACTGTGTCCTAAGAAGTCAGTGCCTAGCCCAAAGTCATTAAAATGTCGTTCCCTATTTTTTCCTAGCTATTTGATGGTTATAAATCTTACTTTTAGGTCTATGATCCATTTTTGATTATTTTTTCGTGTATGGTAGGAGGAAAGGGAAGGATCATCTTCTCCCCAATAGCACCATTTATTGAAGACTATCATTTCCCCCATTGAATTATCTTGGCATCTTTGTCTGCATAAGTAAACCTTAGTTGGTAAATGGATGATGCCATCACAGCAGACTGCCTTTCTGCAAAACTGGGCAGCTGGAAAGGAGAAATGGAAACATGTGATGTCCTTTCTGAAGTGGAGGCAGAATTTCTATGACTTGGGTCACAATGGTTAGGAACGCCTTTGCTCTGATGCGCTATTCCATAGTGTCATCTGTCATCCAACATCACACAAAGACTTTTCTCTCTCTTCCCCTCTTCTGTTTTCCTGGAGGGGACAGGTGTAGAAGTTTTCATGATTAGAGAGTAGGAGAACTTCTTGCAGAAGATCAAGTAGGGGAACTTAGAATCCTCAAATATGAAAGCTAGCAGGAACCAATTACTGCGATGAAATCCCAATCCCTTATTTGTAAATTCAGGGAAAAGAGACTCAGAAAGGTTAAGCAAATTATCCATTGTCACATAGCAAGGAAATGGCGGAAGGGGCCAACCCCAGCTTTCCCAGTTGCCTGGTGTCTGATGCTTGTCTTCCACACCACAGCCTTCCACTAGTGATTTCTCTGAATGCCAGTGGCTCACCATATATGGTAACTTTACCAGCCATCTGCAGGAGGAGTGTTCTGCAGTAGAGTTTGACGTAGGCCTGGCTGTGGAAGGCAAAGCAGCAGGAGGCTTTAGTTAATGGCACCAACCCCTTTCCATCATGGTCATCTGAAACTGATCAGTTGCCTGCTAATTGCTCCCACACTGTCACATATTCCAGGCCTTGGGGACTTTCTCCTCACCCAGGCTACCACCAGCACTGAACCCCGGCTCCTTCATATGCAACTGGTGCATGGCTACCATCAGTTACAGACAACATGTCACAGTTGGGGTGGATACTGTCTCCTCAATATGGTTTTAGGGTCTTCTTGGTTGGAACAACAACCCGCCCCTGTTCCCCACTCCCCCCAACCTCCTTTCCTCCCTCCAACTGGGGAAATGCATTGTCAGGATCTTGATAGTGGGGATATCATCCCTCAAAATAACGTCACCCACCATCATCTCCAACTCTATCCTGTGCAGAAGGGAAACTGAGGCCTAGAAAAGATGCGGTGTTTTCCCGACATCACACAGCACACACTTTAGCATGCAGAAATTCAACTCTACCCGTCGTTAATTCTTTTGTTTGATGAGATGTAAAATAAACATTATATTTTTATTTGTGCTCTTTATTATATACTTTACAATCGCCTTGGCATTTATACATGGAAATTACTGAACAGTATTATCTACACAAATCCACGTAACTGTGCTTTATGGGTGACTTATAGTAGATGCGGCCAAAACCACTCTTGAAACGTGACTTTCATCTTACCTAGTGTCTTAGAACCTGGCTTCTATGAAAGATATGATTCTAACATGTAACTGGTCCATTTTGGGGTTTGGGGGGAGGGGAGCCTGACTCCTAATTAAGAATCCCTACGCCAGCACCACGCCGCCTTCATCTTCCAGTGAAATGTCTGATTCTTGTCTGTTTTCCCTTCCCAAGATAAAAAAGGGGGGTGTAGGATGTGGGTTTTGCCACGAAGTTTGCAGATGGGGGCAATGTACAGAGCAAACATCTACGAAACGGGGTTTCTGGGGGACTCGACCATGCGGGTTCCATTTACACAGCCCCCTCTTACCGTTTCCCAGCTCGGCTTCCAGGGCTGAGAACAGCCTGCGCTGTTCCCCTTTAATGCTGGGTCTCCCTGGGCGCTTCGTCTCGCTGGGAAGTGACTGTGTACAGGGAGAGTGTAATTGGCAGGCTGTGACACTCCTGTCTGCAAGTGTCTCTCTAAGTGGAGTGCATTTCAGCCTTTATCTGGTGATGGCTGCTACCTGAGAAAGGCCCTGGGCCATCTCAAAGGGCTTGTAGCAGCTAATTGTGCCTGTTAGGACCTGCAATTAGTCGGGAACTATGGACTTCGAAGCTCCAACACCCACCAGCTTTCAGCTCATTTCTCTCCCTTTCACTTAACTAGCCGAGCCTAATAGAGGCAGCCAAGGACAGGCAGGTGAGGGGCAGTCACCAGCAGGGAGGTGGCGGCTCCCGGGTCTTCATCACCAGTGCCCTGAGTCCCGCACTCACATGAGCCTAGAGAATCAGCCAGAAAAAGTGGGAAGGCACCGGATGATAATCTTGCGTCATAAATACACCCAGTTTATTGCAGGACCAGGGCTGAGGCTTATTAATCGGTATTGGGAGGCTCGCTACCCCTGTTTGTACAGTTAAGCGTGAGTTGGAAGATGACAATAAAAAACTAATTAGGAGCAGATCGTAAAGGAGAACATGCTCGCCCGGCATCTGCTGGCTACTGCGGGCCTGTAGTGGTGTCAGTGGAAACGTGAGGCAGAACATCTGAAAATTAAGACAATAAATCAGTTTCATTGAATAAAAGCCATGCATTTACCCATTAATTACAGATAATAGTATCCTATAAGCTGCTGTGTGCCATAGGTAACTGTTATCTTTTACCATAATAATATACATTGAAGATTAAAAATTCAGACTTACAGGTAACAGGTTAACAAACTTTCCTTTATTTTCAGAAAGAGCTAAAGGTGTGAGGCAATCTCACATTCAGGATCACGTGACCAGGTTTGATCAGGGGGTTCAGGCTTAATTGTTGGGTTTTCCCCCCTGCTGGCAAAGTGAGTCTCCATCTCAGGAATAATGACACTATCTGTGTAGTGACATGTGTGCTTTATTATTAGCTGCCCACCATCTTAGCCCCTTCTTTACAAAAGAGCACCCTGATATTTTTAGGAGGCAATTATCTCTTACCCACTGTTTATAGACTTACAGGTCTGGCAATCAAGGTACCCAAGGAGGGCCTGGCATCAGGGCTCAGCCAGCAAAGCTCAATGTCTAGGACTTGGACTCTGAAAAAATAATGTGGTTACAAAAAAGTAAGTGTGCAAACACAGGCCTGTCAGCCAGGTTCTGTCTTGGAGACAATAAGACGTCCCTGTCATTTGTGGTAAGCAGGTGGATGCCCGCCCCCCCCCCCCACAGCACCCCTTCCCTAATCTCTGGAACCTGAGAATATGTGACTTTACACCATAGAAGGCACTTTGCAATGATAACTAAGGGAACAGACATTGAGAGAAGGATTATCCTGGATTGTCCAGGGCATTTAATGAAACACCAGTCTTTCAAAGGGGAACACCCTTCTCAGCGGGTCAGGAAAAAGGAAGGTGATAGAAGAAACAGAGATGGGACATGAAGGACTCAGGCGCCATTCTTGAAGCTGGAGGAAGGAGACCTCTAGGATGTCTCCAGGAGCCCAGGAACGTGGACAGCACAGGAACCTGGAAGACACGATGGAGGTAACGTCCCCTGCAGCCTCAGAGAGGACAGCCCTGGCCCCACTGGCGTCTTTAGTTCTATGCGAGGCCCGTGATCCATAGAACCGTGACATGACACTTGGCTTTGTTTAAGCCACTACATTCGTGGTGATAGTTTTACATCAGCATATAGAAAATGAATCCACCCAAGTTGTCTGCATTAGCTGGAGTGTGCGTGTGTCTGCTGCAGGAACCAGCCCCACCTAATGGGAGTGGACCGAGCACCTGGGCCACCTCCAGCGCCTAGGCTTCTGGGGCCAGGAGCAATCGCTGTCTAACCCAAAGCCATTAGTCCCTGATAATATAATCGAGACTTAACAAAAGGAAGTGTCCCATTCAAGGTCACACATTGAGTAGTGACAGAGAACTCCAGGATCCAAGGCCTCCTTAGTGGTGCAGGGGATAAGTCTCAGCAATATCAACCTATTGAGTCCCATCCCCGGCTGATGAGCTGACCGAGATGGTGCAGCAGACCTGTCCTGTCTTTCCTGCTGCTCCCCTCAGCAGTGGATTTCAGCAAATCTGCCTGTTTTCCTCCCCACTCTCTCTCTGGTGAATCCTCTCACTTCCCCCTCCCCAGGCCCTCCCACGCCTCTGGCCTACTCTCCAGTTCTTGTTTTCATAAATAAATAAAAATAAATCTTAAAAAAAGCTAAAAGAAGCTAAGATCCTTAGTCCTTCCCATGCCCGGGGCTGCTGTGAACCCCAGGGCATCACAGAATTCAGTGGTCTTAACTGATCTTATCATCTGGCTATCTTTGTCATTAATTGAAGTGTTATTTATTTTTTTTTAAAGATTTATTTATTTATTTATATATACAAGCACTGGGTCCAGTCAGAAGCGCGGGAGGGTGAGAGAATTCACCAGAGCCAGAGCGGGGAGCAGAGCAGGCAGAAGGACCGAAGTACACTGCTGAGGGGAGCAGCGGGCGGCAGGAGGGGTCTGCGCGCCATGTGGGACCCTCCTCTGGTGGCCGGGAGCAGCCGGGATCGAACCAGCACCGCAGAGGCTGCGGGCAGCTTTGCAACCCAGCGCACAACCGCTGCGCCACCGGGGAGGCCCATTTTATTTATATTTTAATAAATATGATATTTGGATTTAAATCTACTATCTTACTAGGTGCTTTTGAGTCTTACCTCCATTATGTTCCTTTCTCATCTCTGCATTGATTATTTTGTAAATCCTTCCAGTGTTTCTGCTTTTACTTTGCCAGGTATATACTTGGCCACCCTAGAGCAGGAGTTTTCAACTGGGGAGATTCCCGCCAGCTTGGCCAGGTCTGGAGACAAACTTGGATGTTAGAATTTATTAAAAGATTGACTCAGACAATTATGGAGGCTAAGAGGTCCCGAGAGCTAATGCCTGCAGGAAGGTTTTTGTCCCAGCCAAGCTGTCAGGCAGAGGGAGGAAATCCTCCCTTTCTCCCCATTTTGTTCTATCTAGGCCCTCAAGGAGTGGATGATGCCACCCAGCAGGGCACAGCTACTTCACTGTATCCGTTGGTCCAAACACTAATCTCACAGACACACCCAGAGAGGATGATTCACCAGACTGGTCTGGGCATCCCATGATCCAGGCAAGCTGACATATAAAATTAATCACAAGGTGCCAGTGGTAACCAGTTAGTAGAGGCCAGAAATGCTGTTCAGCATTCCACAGTGCACAGACATGGCACTCACAAGAAAGAATATATACCCCAAAATGTTAACATGCCCGAGAAGTCTACTCTAGAGATGACAACTTCCATCCTTGACTTATCAATATCTAATGTCATATTGGTAACTGTACAAGCCTTCCAGAAAACATAGTAGAAGACTTAAACTCCTTTGCCCAATTTCAGGTTACATGCTGTTGGTGTTGGGTATTCTCCATACATTTTAAATGCCACAAAATATCATCGCTATTGTTTGATACTGTCAGTTCTTCATTTTGAATTGCCTTTATTCTTTATTCTTTCCTTTATTCTTTCCTACCTCTCTGACCTTCAGTCTGGAATATTTTTTCGCCTACCTAAAGAACTTCCATTACTATTTCATAATATGTAATGTAGATCTGCCAATGAGACGTCATCTCAGTCTTGTTTGTCTGAAAACATCTTTGTTGAACTTTTTTTTTATTTTTCTGATAACAGATTGTTTATCAAGGTTGACATACAGAAAGCATTCAAGAATGCAAGCAATGGGCCTAGGCGTTTACTCTCAGCGCTGTCACCATTATGGCTTCAGTATGATCCCTGGCCAAGGATCTAACCCACATGGCACAGCAGACCTCTCCTGTTGTGCCCGCTGCTCCCCTTAGTGTATTTCAGTAAATCTGCCTATCCTGCTTCCAACTGTCTCTGGTGAATCCTCTCACCCCTTGCACCTATGGCCTACACTGCAGTACTTCCATACAAAAAATAATAAAAAAATAAAACTTTAAACAAAGAAAGAAGAGCATCAATGTTGATTGAATGTACTTAAGTTAGTGTTTCTATTCAAATACCCATAGTTGCCCCTAGTGTGGCTGGCTGCTTTTATAAGGACTCACCTGGTGGTTATCAATGTATTCAGAATGCCACCTATCTAATTATTTTTTAAATTATTACTTTTGGTCTTTCATGAGTGATGTTTTGAAGAACCAGGCCAAATGTCTGATAGGCTCAATCTCATGTATTGGGTTTTTCTGATTATTTTTCATGACTTGATTTAGGTTCAATATTTTTGGCAAGAATGTGGCATGGAGAATGTATACACTGCCTGTGGCCATCTATCAGGAAGCACACATGTCTGGTTGGTGGAGGTGATGACTACCAGGTCTAACTCTTTAGTGGAAGGACTTTTCCTTGGTTTTGGTTTGCTCTAAGAAGCAAATATTTCTCTTGTTTATCAGTAAACTATCTTCTGCTTTAAGACTGTGAAATATCATGTTCCCCAATAACCTTTTACTGAGGTGTTTCAAAGTCATTGATAATTTGTTCTCACCTCCATCATGATTCCCCTGGGAATTGCAAAATGATTTTTGGATTTTTATAATCCCTCCTATATTGATGGACTGGCATTCTACAAAAAAGAAGGATAATGAGCACAATCTTGTTTTATAGAAAAATGAGAAATTCTAAACTCTCTATTTCCCTGTTTTGGGACTGACCAACCACTTTCCAAGGACTCTCTGGTTTTCTCTAGTGGGGCGGGAGATCTTAATGAAAGACCAAGATCTGGAATGTAGGTGTGCTCCTTACTAATTGAGTGTTATTGCTCCAACTGCTTTTTTTTTTTCTGTGGGACCCTTGCTGGCGGCCGGGAAACGAACCGGCGCTGCAAAGGCTGTGGGCAGCCTCGCAGACCAGCGCTCAACTGCTGCATCACCAGGGGAGGCCCTGCTCCAACTGCTTTTAAGGGAAATAATTAGGAAATACTTTTTTTCCTTAAAATCCTGAACTCACATTGACAACCTCCAATTCAATAGGAAGTTGGTTTCATTCTTACATTTCTCTTCTCTTTCAGTGAGAAGCCTGGTTTTCAGCACCACACTGACACATTTTCCCCATTCGGTGATATACAATTAGAGCTGTTTGCTAATACCACAGCCATCAAATAAATATACCATAGCCCTGGAATAAAGAACAATTGTCCTTTGCAATATAAAAAATACTTCTTAGCCTTAAAATATATTGTGAGGGGCCTCCGTCGTGGTGCAGGTGCTTGAGCACTGAACTGTTAAGCTGTCCGCAGCCTCTGCAGTGTGGGTTCGATTCCTGGCTGATGGGGGAGAAACCCACATGGTGCAGCAGACCTCTCCTGTCTCTCCTGCTGGTCCCCTCAGCAGTATATTTTGCCAGTCTGCCTGTTCTGCTCCCTGCTCTGTCTCTGGTGAATCCTCTCACCCTCCCACACATCTGGTCTGTACCCCGGTTCTTGTATAAATAAACAAATCTTTAAAAAAAATATATATATATATATTGTGGGGACTCCCCGGTGGCACAGCGGTTGAGCGCTGGGTTGCAAAGCTGCCCGCAGCCTCTGCAGCACCAGTTTGATCCCCAGCCACTGGGCGAGGGTACCACATGGTGTGCAGACCTCTCCTGCTGTGCCCGCTGCTCCCCTCAGCAGTGTACTTCATCACTCTGCCTGTTCTGCTCTCCACTCTGGTTCTAATGAATTTTCTCACCCATCCGCGCCTCTGATTGTACCCAGTGCTTATATAAATAAATAAATAAATCTTATATATATATATATATATATATATATATATATAGAGAGAGAGAGAGAGAGAGAGAGAGAGAGAGAGAGAATGACCCATGTCAACAAGAACAGAAACAGCAAATGTTGATGAGGACGTGGGGCAAAAGGAATCCTGTTACACTGTTGGTAGGGATGTAAACTGGTCCAACCCCTCTGGAAAATAGTTTGGTGGTTTCTCAAAAGAGTGAAAATGGATTTGCCTTATGACCCAACAATTCTGCTCACAGGTACCTGAAGAACACAGAAACACTAATTCCAAAGGAAACCTGCATTCCCATGTTCATTATAACACTATGAATAATAACAGCCAAGCTATGGAAGCTATGGAAGCTTAGTGCCCCAAAACTAATGAGTGCATCAAGGAAATGTGGTCCATACACAACAGAATACTACAGGACAATCAAAAAAAAGATAAACTTATGCCATCGGCAGCAACACAGATGGAGATAGGAGGGATTATGCTCAGTGTAATAAGCCAGAAGGAGAAAGACAAATATTTGGTGGTGTCACTTATATGTGGGATAGAGAGAAATCAGCCAAAGTGCCAGAGAGTCAAACTTAAGAACTAGCCCTTGAAAACTGACAATACTAGCAACAATGTAAACCAACATTACCTCAACATAAGGTTTAAACAAGCAAAAATAATAAAATAAATTGCGGTAGGAGTGCGTGATTGAAGCCATTGTTCAAAGTCCCTTGAACTTACACAAGAGACTATGGCGCTGGTGCACAGGTGAATTCGCAGTGGAAATTCTATGGGGACTATATCTGAGAAAAGAAAGTAATATTGTACAAAAATTAACGATGATGTAAAATACATATAAATAAATATTTTTTAAAGATATATTTATTTATTTATACAAAAACTGGGGTATAGGGCAGATGTGCAGGAGGGTGAGATGATTAACCAGAGACAGAGTGGGGAACAGAACAGGCAGACTGAAGAAATACACTGCTGATGGGAGCAGCCAGCCAGACAAGAGAGGTCTGCTGGGCCATGTGGGTTGCTCTGTGGCGGTCAGGGATCAAACCGGTGCTGCAGAGACTGCGGACAGCTTCACAGCGCTGCGTTCAATGGCCTGTGCCACCAGGGAGGCCCTATAAATAAATAACTAAAAAATACAAAGTCCCTTGAACTAATATTTTTCTCTCCAAGCTTGTTATCAATGCTATAAATTTGAAATATGTCAATTAATTTCATTCTGTGTATCTATATTTCCACATTCACTTTTTATCCTCGTGATATAATTTTGATATGCAGATGTCAGATAATTAAATAGTCCAAAATTTAAAACTTTTTCCATAGTTTTTTAAAAGAATCTTGGGGAATTCTCACTCTCATAAAGTCACCCTAGCCCACTCCTGCCCATATTCAGAGGAATAAAGTTTTGCTATTTCTGATGCATCACCCTGTATTTTTGCAGCAAAAAGTATATATGGGTGTAAACGCACCATATACATATATGTGTATACTTGCGTGTGACATGTATTTACCTATTATAATAATGTATTTCTGTTACTCCATAATCTTTTATAAAAGGTAACATATCTTGTATATATCTTGCTCTTTGCAGCTGACAGAACATTCAGGAAATCTTGCAATCATAGTTTATAGAGACATTATTCTTTTCTGGAGCTGAATATTTTCTTTTTTAATTATAATTTTATTTTATATGTGTTTTACATCGTTCTTCCTTTTTGTACAATGCATGCTTTTTCCTCTCGGGTGTAGTCCCTGAAAAATTCCCGCCAGCAATTCACCTGTGCACCATCCCCACAGTTCCTTGTGTAAGAAAACATTCTCTCCCCCACTGTGATCCCTCTCCCTCCCCCTCCCCTGCAGTGTCTCTGATTACTAGTTGCCTATTAATTTTGTTTTTTTAATTTATTATAATTATTTTTTTCCTGGTCACTTATTTGGTTCCCCTACATTCTGCCTGTAAGTGAAACCACCCAACACTTTTTCTTTTTCCTTCTGGCTTATTTCATTGAGCATCATCCCTTTGAGATAGCTGAATATTTTCAATTGTATGGATATGCTTTAGTTTATACAAATAGTCTCCAGTGGATGAGCAGTTGATATTACTTCACAATAAATTCCTAATAGTGCTGTTGCTTTGATTTTTTTAAAGGGTTTGTGAACTTTTTTTAATCTTCTTACTTTTACCCATTTACTTTTCCAGATGAACACTGAAAATTTTGTCCAAATCCAGGGAAAAAATGTATTGGTATTTTCACCCCCATCATTATGAGTTTATGTATAAGCTTGGTCAGATGACATCTTTATGATGCAATTTTTTTCTGTCTGAGACCAAAGATTGTACATCTATTTGTTCAGGCAGTCTTTTGAATCTTCCAGAGTGTTTCTAAGTTTTTTTTTTATATAGGTTTTATACATCTATTATCACATTTATTCATAATAATTTATCATTTTGTTATTTTAAGAGGACTTTTATCTTCCATTACTTCTTGTAACTGGTTATTATTTATATACATAAAGACTATTGATTTTTATGTTAATTTTAGATCCTTCTACCTCACCGACATCTGTGTATTTGGTGTCTCTTTGTGTGTATATTGGTTTTAACATTGATTTACTGGGCTTTTCAGGTATACTGTAATATCACATACAAAGAGAGGAAGTTTTCCTTCTTATCCAATTCTTATGTCTCTTAGTTGAGAAAATATTAGCCAATCAAATCAGACAAGAGAAAAAAGTACAGAACAGCCACAGTGGTAGAGATGACTGGAATCACCGCTCCTACCTGGACCTCAGTAGAAATATTTCTAATGTTTATTCATGAAATAACACGCTGCCTTTGAAACTGAAGAGCAAATATTTTATTATTTTAATAGTACCTGTAATCAGCCCAAAGAACACAAAAACACTAATTTGAAAGGAAACATGGATTCCTGTTTATTGCAGCACTATTCACAATAGCTAAGATATGGAAACAACTAAAATGCCCCAAAATAAATGAACAGATCAAGAAGATGTGGTCTAAATACACAGTGGAAATCTACTCAGCCATCAAAAAAGATAAATTCATGTCATTTGCAGCAACATGGATGGAGCTAGAAGGGATGATGCTAAGTAAGGTAAGTCAGAAGGATGGTTTTACTTACATGTGGAATATAGAGAAACCAACCAAAGTATCAGGAAAGACAAAACTTGCAAGCTAGGCCCTCCCTGGTGGCGCAAGCGGTTCAGCACCACACTGTGAAGCTGTCTGCAGCCTATGTAGCGCCGGTTTGATTCCGGCTGGCTGGCCTGCGAGAATCCACATGGCGCAGCAGACCTCCCCTGTCTCACCCACTGCTCCCCTCAGCAGTGTATTTCATCAGTCTGCCTGTTCTGATCCCCGCCTGTACCCCGGTTCTTATATAAATGAATAAATCTTTAAAAATAAATAAATAAATAAAACTATTAAAAAAAAATACAAAAAACAACTTGCAAGCTGACCATAAATCTGAAGCATCCAGTGGGGGAGGAGAGAGGAGTGAGGTCCAGCAAGGAAGGGAAGAGCACAAGAAATTTTGGTGATGATCGTGGGCACTGTTGTGCTGGGAAAACTACCAAAATGAACAACGATACAAGCAAATAAATTTAATGAAAAAACAAAAACTAACTTAAGTTTCGGTTCTTTCATGAGGGCACTGATCCTAATCATGAGGGTTTCACCTCAGGGCAAGTCTCTCCCACACCTTCATCTCCTAATGACACCTCCTTGCAGATAAGGCTTTGAACATGTGAATTTTGAGGTAGAACAAACATTCAACTGACAGCTTCCTGTGAGTTACCTGTTCCCATAAAAACTTTCACCTATGGTTTTAGCCTCCCATGATTTCATCAATTATCATGCTCTAAACTAATTATTACATTGATTTTTAAAATTGTGTTTTCCTAATTCTGTTATTTGTTCAATATTTAATAGCTGGCATTCTCTACAGAATATTACTATGAATTAAAAACATTTTAATTCATTGTTATTGTGATCCATCCATTATTTTTGGTGCTAAATTTGCCCAGCATTTGGAATCAGCGTCCTTGGAAGGTTATTTTTGTGCTGTTTTGGAATTTCCTGTGGATCATTGTGTACTTTGACACTTTTGTCTTGTTTGCATTTTATGTTTTCTTCCAGTCACTCACTTGCTGTTTGTGTCTTTTTATTAAAAGTATACCTGTCACAGACAATATATCATTGGATCTTGCTTTTTTATTCTTTATGAAATCCCTCCCCTTTAATTGAGTATTTAGCCCTTTATACCTAATGCAATTATTTAAATTCTTTTAGAGGACTTGTAAAATTTGATCTTTCATTTTCTATTTGCTTTTGATTTTTACCTCTGATTTTGTTCTTTGGGTTTCCCAACCCCATCTTCTTTTAGTTTAACTTATTTTATTGTTTTATTTATTGTTTTCATTGGACTTTTAGCTATATCGCTATTGTGTTTTTTTTTTCTCTTTGTTTCTGTGTTTGCATCCTTAAGTTGTCACATTCTAATTAGAGTTATATCTGTTTATCTCCCTCTGCTTTCCATTTGGCCCTTTATATGATAGAAGTTATATAATATACATATGACATTAACATACTTATAATTTTTTTAAAGATTTTTTTTAGATTTATTTATTCAAGCCTACAAGAATAGGAGTATAGGCCAGATGTGTGGGAGGGTGAGTGGATTCACCAGGAGACAGAGTGGGAAACAGAATAGGCAGACTGACTGAAATACACTACTGAGGGGAGTAGCAGGCGAGACAGGAGAGATCTACCGCGCCATGTAGGTATCTCCCCGGCCAGCTGGGAACGAACCTGCACTGCAGAGGCTGCAGATAGCTTCACAGCTCTGCGCTTAACCACCTGCACCACCAGGGAGTTCCCTTAATATAATTTATACATATAATTTATATATATATATCATCTATATAAAACAATGCTACCAGTTATACAATTTATAAGTCTCACAATACAATGTTATATATTTTACTTCAAGTACAGGTTTCCCCCACTATCTGAAAGTAGAACTTGTCTATATTTGATGTGATTTTCCCAGTTATTCTTTTAAGTCTGGGAACATTCAAAAATGTTTCCCTCTATATTAATGGTAATAGCATCCCCAGAACAAAAATATAACTTGACAAATCATACCAAATAGCAAAGCCCTACTTTCAGATAATGGGGGCATCCTGTAGCCTTTGGGTCTTCTTTTATTTATTTATTTATTTATTTATTAGATTTTATTTATTTATTTATTTATACAAGCACTGGGTACAGTCAGAAGCGCGGGAGGGTGAGAGAATTCACCAGAGCCAGAGCGGGGAGCAGAACAGGCAGAAGGACCGAAGTACACTGCTGAGGGGAGCAGCGGGCGCGGCAGGAGAGGTCTGCGCGCCATGTGGGACCCTCCTCTGGTGGCCGGGGAGCAGCAGGGATAGAGCCGGCGCTGCAGAGGCTGCGGGCAGCTTCGCAACCCAGCGCTCAACCGCTGTGCCACCGGGGAGGACCTGGGTCTTCCTTTATTTCTTAGTTAAAAGAAGAAAGTCTTACAATTACTACACATTTGCTATTTATTGGATTCTGCACTCCTTTCTGAAAATTTAAGTCTAAGTTTCCATTTAGCATTACTTACCTTCAACCTGGAGAATATCTGGTAACATTCCTTGTACTACTTGTCTGCTAACAACAAATTCTTAGTTTATCTAGATAGGTCTCTATTTTACCCTCAAGTTTGAAATGTATTTTCACTGGATAAAGAATTCTAAATTGACAGGTTTTTATCTTTCAGTATTTTAGAGCTGTCGTTCCTGTGTCTTCTGACTTCCAGTGCTGCTAGTGAAAAGCCAGCAGCCGCTAACTATGATTCCCTTTAATGTAAAGTGCTACTTTCCTCTAGTTTTTTTTCAGGATTTCTTCTTTATTTTAGATTTTGGTAATTCAAGGAAAGTGTACCTACATGGGATTTTCTTGTCATTACTCTTATTTGAGGTTTTTGGAGCTTCTCAAATCTGTAAATTTACCCTCATCGAATTCAGAAAACTTTGGGGCATTATTACCTCGAATATATTTGTGTCACTTCTTTATTTGTCTCTTCTCATTCTGGGATTGATTTCAATTGCATTTGTGTTAGAACTTTTTGCACCACGATATGTGCCTTATTATCTGTTTTTTTTGTTTTAAGATATCCTTTTTTTTAAGATTTATTTATTTTTATATAAGAAACGGATACAGGACAGATGTGGGGGAAGGTGAGAGGATTCACCAGAGACAGAGTGGGGAGCAGAACAGGCAGATCTACTGAAATACACTGCTGAGGGGAGGAGCAGGCAAGTCAGGAGAGGTCTGCTGCATCATGTGGGCTGCTCCCTGGTCGGCTGGGGATCGAACCGGCACTGCAGAGGCTGCGGACAGCTTCACAGTGCTGCGCTCAACCGCCTGCACCACCAGGGAGGCCCTGTGCTTTATTATTTGTATTCCTTGCCCATCTTACTCTTCAAGTTCAATGGACTTTTTCATCTGTCACCACTAACTTACTGTGAATATTTTTCTTCTCAGTTTATTGATAAGGAAATTGATGCAACAGGAACTACACCACCATTATCAGCAGCAGAATTCGGAATAAAATTTATACCTTATTTTAATGCATATTACTTTCATTCTTGAAAGATGTTTTGAGGGGCAAAGTATTATTGGTTGACAGTATTTCTTTCAGCACACACAAAAAATAAACATTATTTCATTGTTTTCTGACATCTATTTTTTCTCTTTTAAGTCAGTTGTCAATCTCATTGCTGCACCTCTGAAGATAATTTCTTGTCTCACTTTGCTTTTAAAGATCTTTTCCCGTTGGTTTATTCCTCAGTTTTATTGTTACATGCATAAGCATGGATTTCTCTTCAGCATTTGTTGGGCTTCTTAAATCTGTGCTTGATGTCTTTTCTAGAAAATTCTCACACATTTTTCTCTTCAAATACCTCTGCCCTGTTTTCTCCTCACCTCTATTTCTAACTCCAATTAACTGTATATTAGATTTCTTACTATTATCATCTACATCTTTTATTTCCCTTCTTTACAATGTCCCCTCCTATAATTCATTAGAATATGTTTCTACATATTTCTTTTGACATAACCTCTATTTTACTAATTTTCTCCTTAGCTGAATGTAATTTGTTGCAAAATGTATCCGAGTTCTTAATTTCAGTGTTATTTATTGTTCTAAATATCTCTTTTTAGTCTATCATTTTGGAAATCCCACTACCTATTCACTTTTTAAATCATTCATATATATATATATATATATATATATATTCTCCTTGAATGTAGAAAGATATTTTAGCACAATTATTTTAAAGGCTGTTTCTGATGGTTTCATTATTTGGAGTCCCTGTGGATCTTCTTCCTTTCTGCTGATTTCCTTTCATCTTGTTATGCCAAACAATAGGATGCAGATAATCTAGATAATCTCCTCTCCTTCCTGAGATGGGTATCATATTGAGCAATATTGTGACCATATTTGAAGCTCATATCATCTGTATTACAATTTTGCAATTTTGCAAATGACAAAACTGATGCTCAAAGATGTTGACTAACTTCTCAAAGCCAGGTCTCCCATTTTCAGATTTGGCTCTATCTGCCTTCTAAAGTGAAGGCTGGACTTTCACCCTTTGGCTATTGAGCAGAGTTTAAACTGATGAGATCCCATTGTCCCAACTGACAGAGATGAATTCAAACCACACCTTTGACAGGGATGGATACAATAGCTAACTACAGTGATATCTCTTGTCTAAATTTTCTTGGCAAACTAAATTTGTAGGCAGTACACATTTAGTGAGTTGTTTTTATCTGTGACCTGTAGCTGGACAGCTGGTTCCCTTAGTGATGGGTGTGAAACAGGAGAAGTAGGAGTTTTATGATCATTTTTGGGAGATTTCTCTGAGATTTAGAACTGAGCAGTGGTGAGTCACCTGTCACCTTCTGCCAGGGCAGAAGGTATCCAGAAATAGCCAGTGTAACAGACCTAGGGCTTCCTTTCTTGCCATCCATTCCAAATCCTGCCTATGTAGGCTCTTAAAAGGTAAGTAGCAATACTCCTTGAACACTGTGCTCATCTCTGTTCTAGAACTGCTCATTTATTAATGGATTTAATCTTTACATGATGGGGTAATTTGTATTATTATTGTCACTTTAGCGATGAGGAAACCAAAGACAGAGAGAGGTATACGTTTTTTCCTAAAATGGCTCAGCTATTCAGATTCAGGCACAGTTCTACCTCAGAGCCAACACACTTAACCAGTAGTTAATTTCATTGCTAGTTTGTTGGCTTTTGTGTTAGCGACTATTTGGTGAATGGGGCAATGTGTAACTGACCTAGAAATAAAATATAGAAGGTGAATGGGGGCAATCTTGTGGAGGTCAAGTTTTGGATCAATTGACAGCCATGAACCAGGAGCTCAGGAAGGGTCAGTGATCAGTGGAAAGACCTAGAAGGTATACTGTAGAGGTGAATGTAAAGCAATGGAACAATGGCCTGTAGCAAAGACCATGGTTCTAAAGATGTGGGGTAGCGGCCAGTTCCTTTCTGGAACATTGAACCTCAATTTGTGCTTGGCTAATGCCAATAAAAATGTGTAGATTTTGCTATAGATTTAAAGTATAGTGTTTAATAAAAATGAACAGACTTTCTAAGTAATGTTTTTCCATATGTAGATAAATGGGTCAGAAGAGATTCAAGTGTTTTGTTTGCAAAGGTTTTTAGCATCTGGGAAGTTTTTACTTTTATAAAGGATGTTATTCTATTATTTATCCATTATTTTCTCCTTAATTTCCCATTTGCTTGCTTTCTTTGCATATTTTTGTAGAGGACTTGTCCACAACCTTGGGTTGTTTCAAATTGGTTTTTGTTTTTTTAATCATGAACATTATTGAACATTTATTGCAATTTCCTCAATTATTTTTAGTTACAATTGACATATAATAGTATATAAATTTATAGACATAGGGCCTTTCTGGTGGCGCAGGCGGTTGAGTGCAGCACTGTGAAGCTGTCTGCAGCCTCTGCAGTGCCAGTTCAATACCCACTGGCTTCGGAGCAACCCACATGGGGCAACAGACCTCTCCTGTCTCCTCTGCTGCTCCCCTCAGCAGTGTATTTCATCAGTCTGCCTGTTCTGCTCCCTGCCCTGTCTCTGGTGAATCCTCTCACCCTACTGCACATCTGGCCTGTACCCCAGTTCTTGCACAAATAAAATAAATTTTAAAAATTAATAAATTTATGGACATAATAACTTGATATATATAAAATGTGAGACAATTGCCACATGACTTAGTAAACATTCAACATATCATATAGAAACAAAAAAGAAAGACAAAAATGCATTTTTGAAGCTGTCCACATCCACTGAAGCACAAGTTCTATCCCCAGCCAGGGAGGTGACCCACATGGCACAGCAGACCTCTCCTGTCTCACCTGCTGCTCCCCTCAGCAGTGTATTTCATAGATTCACCTATTCAGCTCCCCACTCTGTCTCTGGTGAATCCTCTCACCCACTGCACCATTTTTCCCTTATGATGAGACTCTTAGGATTTACCCTCTTAACAGCATTCAAATGTGCCACACAGCAGAGTGGACTCCGGTCACCATACTGTCCACCCCATCACCAGCACTCACTTATCTCCTAGCTGGAAGCATGTGCCTTTCCATCACCTGTATCCAATCCCCGCCCCCACCTCTGATGGCTTTTTCTATGAGTATTGTTGTTACTGCTGTCATCATTTGGATTCCACACATAAATGAGATCATACAATATGCCTGTCTGACTTATTTCACAAGTATGATGCCTTCAAGATCCGCTCATGTTATCACCATTGCCTGGATCTCTCTTTTTCAAAAAGACTGAGTAGCATTAGAATATTTCAGGGTTGCACCATTTCCTTCATCCACTCAGCTGTTGATGGACACTCAGACTGCATTTATATCCTGAGTGATGTAAATGATGTAAATGATGCCACAGTGAACCTGGTAATGCCACAGTGAACCCACTCAACTGACTGATTTCCTTTCCTTTGGATGGGCACCAGCAGTGGAATTGCTGGATTGTATTTATTTTTTAAAATTTTTGAGGAACCTCCATACTGTTTTTACGGTGGCTGCACCAACTCACCTTCCCACCAGCAGTCCGCAGCGGTTGCCTTCTCTCCAACATCCTTCCCAACAATTCGTATCCCAAACTTTAGATGAGAGCCTTCTCACAAACGTGAGGTAATATCACATTAGGGTTTTGATTTCCACTTGCCCTAGTGATTAGTGATGTTGAGCACTTTTCATATTCCCCTTGCCATTTATCATTCCTCTTTGCAAAAGTGTCTACTCAGGTGACTTGTCCATCTTTTATATTGGATAGATTTTACACTAGCTACATTTATTTCTTTTTTGCTACTGAGTTGTATAAGTTCTTTTTATATTTATTTTTAATTTTTTTCTTATATTGTTGTAGTCCCCATAGCTCTCCCACCACTGTATCACTTGTGAGCCATCACTGCAGTCCTTTGTGGTCTTCCCTCCCTTGTTTTGTGCCCCCTCCTGTCCCCTCCCTTGCTGGATGCCTCAGATCTATGCTGAGCTTGTTTGTTTTGACTTTTTTTTTTGACCCTTTCTTTGGTTTCTCTATATTCCACATATAAGTGAGGGCCTCCCATATTACTGTTTTCTGTCTGACTAAATTCGACTAGCATCATCCCTTCCAGCTCCATCCATGTTGCCAAAAATGGCATGAGTTTGTCCTTTTTGATCCCTCAGTAATATTCTAGTGTATAAATAGACCACAACCTTTTGATCCATTTGTCTATTTGGGGCATTTGTATGAGTTCTTTATATATTGGATATTAGCCCCTTATGATTTAAAAATATTTTCTCCCATTTTATCGGTTGTCTTTTTATTTGATTGATCATTTGTTTTGCTTTCCGAGTTTCAGGTTTGATATAATTTCATTTACTTTTGTATTTTGTTGTGTGTACTTCAGGTGTTATATTAAAAAATCATTGCCAAGCTGCCAAGAAGTTATTTTCCTATGCTTTCTTTAGGCACTTTGTGGTTTCTGGTCTTACATTTAAAGTCTTTCATCAGGACCTCCCTGGTGGTGCAGGGGTTAAAGTCTCAGTGCTATCAAACTATTAGCAGCCACCATGGCATCAGTTCAATCCCCAGCCAGGTTGCTGACCCACATGGCACAGCAGACCTCTCCTGTCTCATCCGCTGCTCCCCTCCGCAGTATATTTCAATATATCCGCCTGTTCTGCTCCCCCCTCTGTCTCTGGTGAATCTTCTCACCCCCATCACCTCTGGCCTACACCCCAGTTCTTGTACGCATAAATAAATAAAATAAATAATTAAAGTCTTTAATGAAATTAATTTTCATGAGTGGCATAGCCAAGGATCCAGGTGCATTCTTTCGCAGGTGAATGTCCAATTTCCCATCATCTCTATTTGGCTTCCTTATCAAATATTAGCTAACCATACATGCGTGGGCTTATTGTATGACTGTCCATTCTGTTCCAGTCACTCAGTTTTTAATTATGTTGGATGGTGGTTCTGAAAACAAGAGACCTACTCTGAATCGTGAGAGTCCCTGTGAGTAGCCAGTATCCCGACCAGAGAGCTCCCCAGGCCATCCCCAGCCTAGTTGTAGCCTACAATCCAGCTGAATTGTCTCAGGGAATTGAAACTGGTGCCTTTGACTCAAGTTAGTAGATGAAATCAGCAGCTGATCTTTCACAGGGTATCACTCTACTTGGGGCACCTGAACTCCCTGGCTTTGTCATGGAGTGTTTGGGGGGTGGTTAGGTCTGATGACTGGATCAAAGCCTTGGGTGTCCCTGCTTCTATTACCTCTACAAGACAGGGGCTGACATAAAAATAGTCCTTGACTGAGCTCCCAGATGTCTCACTCTGCCTGACATTGCTTGGAAAGCTCAGCTGGTTGTCCTAGGCATTTTGGAGACCTCTTAGCTGGCCCTCAGTTACCTGGCCTGCGTGTATGACAGGCATAGGCCAGCCTGTCCCTGCAGTGAGTGGAAAGGGAAGCAGCAGGTCCTGCTGAAGGAGCATTGGCCTGGGGCCTGGGAAGTCAAGTCTTGGCTTGCTCCTGAACTAACTCCAGAGCTCTTCAAGTCCTGGGAAGCTGGAGGCTACAGGACATCCTAGCATCTCGCCACAGGAGGAAGTCGCAGCAGCGAAATAAACACATACATTAATGTCTAACAGACCTGGCCTTCGCCAGGCTGCACTCACGCTGTGACTTTGGTGTCTTCCTACTGCAAAATGGTGCTGGGGGGCCCTGCCCTGCCCCTGCAGGTGCCCAACCAGGGAACCAAAAAACAGCACTTCTCTGAGCTCCCCACAGGGTCCTGATGCAGGTATGCTCTAGCACCATCGCTGTCCTTCCTCCTTCCTCCCTCTCTCCCTCCTCCCTACCCCCTACTCCCTTCCTCCCTCCTTCCTTCCGTTGAAGCAGTGATGGAAGGGAGAACTCACCAAGCAGTGAGAAATGGAGGACTCACGAAGGGAAGGGAGGACTCACGAAGTGGTGACAGAAGGGAGGGCGGATGGAAAGGAAGGTGTAGATTGAGTACTAGCGATACATCTGGTTCACCCCTACAGCACCCCCAGGCAGCAGGTGTGATCTCCAATTTCTAGATGAGATCCCGGAGAATATAAATTAGGTTGTGAGCTCCACTGGGACATGGAGAGTCATTTCCAAGTCCCATTTCTCACACACAGCAGAGTCTCAGTGGGTGTTGGTTGGGTAAAATGGACCATGCTGACCCCACCCAGCCTGCACTTTCCTGAGTCGTCTGCTTACCCTTTCCTTTCTCCCTTTGATGCAAGAAGATGCAAAACCTCCAGCCTTTGTTCTGTAGTCACTTTTCATGGGGTTGGGGTGCCCCCTCTCTGACCTCCCCAGATCCACAGTCTCTGTTAAGACAGCCAGTCCTTTGTGGCCTCCGTCTCTGGCAGGTGGGGACGGATGTCTTTTACCATTTATGAAAAAAATGTAAATGGCGACAAAAGCTATTTTTATAATGTTTTTATCTATTCTGTGACTGGCATCAATAACACATAACAGTTTCATTGACATTGTATCACATCCAATGGGCCCAGTGACCTGATTCAATGTCAGTGGAAAAGCCTCGTACATCATTTCTGTGGCTAAATTGCAGCGGATCCATTATTGACGCTTCAACCCCAGAAGTTCCCCAGAACCGATGCCAAGTCCTTCCTGATCTTCCTGGCTCGTGACTCTCTTAGGTTTCTCTCTATGTACATCCCTCTTCAGCCCATCCTTTTGGATTAGCCCACTTTGAACTTGCCTTTGGTCTTGACCATTCTTGAAGGGCGAGCTGGGTGTGTGCCATCTGTAGTAACATGGCACATAGTAGGAGTTCAATTTTATGAAGGGACAGATAGGAGGAGCACCTGCATTTCAGGCACAGTGGACTATGGGCATTTCCTGCACGTGTCTCCAGGCTCACAGCTCTGATCAAGAACTGGCACACCTGAGACCAGGTAGGTAGGGTCCTTGGGGAAGCACAGCTGTTTTTGTCTTAGCACCAGGCACTGGTGACACCAGATAAGGACCAAAAATAACAAAGTAAGTGAACACATTTGCCAAGTAAAAATCTAGTATGGGAAAATGTGCCTTTAATTTCAGCTTCCATACCTGAAAACCGGCCAGCTTGTGGGATGAGATGCCCCTGCCCTGGATGTGTGGGGGAGCCCCAGCACCAAGCCCACCCTGGCTTCTTGTCATCTTCTCAGCCTTGGAAAACAAGAACAAACATTGACTCCGGTCTTACATGGGCTTAAGCCAGCCCTTGTTAATATTGCAATATATTTGTCATTTGTCTCACCAGTAAGCCTGCTTAGTAGTCAAAACTGTAGAAAATTGAATATACACTTACTGTATAAAAATGATATGCTTGGTTAGTGATAGTTTAGAAGAAATAAGTACATCTATCATAGAAGAGCAGCCTGTCAGCTCTTTATATGTAAGAAAAATATTGAACACAAATGTGATAGATGTTGGGCACCGTTTATAAAAGTTGTTCGACAAAGTTGGTTTGCAGTAAGTTCTCCCAAGCAAAGAGGGAGATCAAAGGGAAAGAGAAAGACAATAGAAAGAAGAAAATAAGAGAAAAGGAAAAGGCAGTAGAGAGAAAGAGAGTCCATGATGTGATGGAAAAATCAAGGGTACAAGGTAGTGAGAGGTCCGGGAGCATTCTGACCCCACTGAAGCCTTGCCGGCCTCGGAAAGCTCCTGCCTGGGAAATCTTCCCCTAACGGGAGCTTCGGCACAGAGGATTAACCTGATGCAAGAGATTCCTTATCTTAGGAAGTAGCTGAGGAACACCTCTCGCTGCCCCGAAGAAGCTACTAGAAAAGGCTGCTGGGGTGCACCCTCCTGTGGCCAGCAGGGGAGAGTTTGGTAGCTAGAGATAAGCACCTGGAACAATAGGACTCAAGAGGAGATCTATAAATAGGAGAGTTCCAGGTGGGGAAGGACTTCAAAATAGTGCAGCTGTGGAATTAGGGCCAGAAAGTGGACCTGGTGAGGACCATGAGGTGGTGCCAACACTGTACTCTGTGTTGAGTCCTGTGGCCCAGGCCACGCCTCTGATTGGAGAGAGAAGCCTGGCTCAGACCTGGGGACACCGAGGAAGGAGTGAGCTCCACAGAGGACAGTGAGTACGGTGGAGTGGAAGAGGATGCACGAGACCCATGTCTGGAGCATGGCTGGTTAGCAGGTGCTGGTCTGGGGAAGATTCTGGGCTGCAGGGGAGCTGCGTCCATTTGATGGGGCAGAGAGAGGGTGCCCTTGAGGGCAGGGGCCACAGATATAGACTAAAGGTGAGGCTAGTTGGGAGCATAATCTGCTCGTAGGCAGAACTTGAAATTGAATCCACACTGACTGCCCTGGACGCACTCAATACAGGCAGCTGCTGGTGCTTGGGAGCTGGATAGACAGAGGGTGAGTGTGAGACAGCAGCCACCAAAGCAGGGCAGGGAGGAGCGTCCTCCCTGCCAAGGACATGGGGCCCCAAGAGAGTGGATGCCCACTTGCAGCACACCATCCTCTGCCTTTGTGGGGCCTGCCCCTTCAGACACGGCCCTGCCCATCTGGGGTATGTAGTGGGTGGGCCTTCCAGGCCTAAGGACCACGGGGAAACTTTGAAACGCTCAGGACAGAGGTGATAGGGCGGGCTGGGTGCAGGGAGGGCCAGGGTGGGACAGTAAGGGTCTCCTCACACGCTCACGAGAAAGAGCCAGGTTTCATGAACCTCTGGGTCCTGCTTCACCCCATCCTTATTCTCCTGGTAATTTTATTGTTGTTGTTGTTTTTTACTCTAGCCAACACTTAGGTAGTGCTCACTGCCTCCAGCAGTTGTTGGAAGCATTTCATGGGTCTTATTTAATTTTGTGGCCATGTGAGCCATCAGCATGGCAGACAATGTAACTATTTCCATTTTACAGACAAGGCAACTGAGGCAGAGCAGAGGGCAAGCAGTGCCCCCGAGTCAGCAGTTAGTAAGAGGCAGAGCTGGAACTTGAACCTAGGCTATTTGCTCCCACAGTCTAGATTTTGCTGCCCCAGGCCACCCTCCTTCCCCAAGAGAAAATACCAGAAATTCTCTGGAAAGGACACAGGTGTCCAACATTTTGACTCTCATCCATTTCTTTCAGAGCTCATGCTGGGGTGGGGTAGACTCAATCAAGATGGGTCAGCCAGGGAGGCAGAGAGGTGGCAGCTACCCCAGCCTGGACAGCCCCCAGCTCCACACCACTGGGCTGCCACTCACGGCTCTCACCATGCGCCCTCCTCCCCAGGGATGTCTTTTCAGGGGCAGCAGACAGGCTGCCGTGGCTGGTCTCCACTGTCACCAAAACTAGTGGTTCAAAGGGCAAAATTTGGTTTGATGAAAGCCCAGCTTGTGCCAGGCAGCACTGGCCTGGGAGGTCTGCTGAGCCCCTGCCTCTGGCAGCCCCTGAATCCTGAGTCCCTCGGGTTTCCTGGTTTTGGGATCCAAAGGTCTTTATCCCCCTCCTTAAATTACAGACGATCCACGTGATGTGATAGATTGTGTCTGAAGTCCCCCCTGACTGGCTTCCTTCCAGGGAGGTCACTGTGGCTTTTTAATGGCCAGAGGGTCTTCAGGGTAACAGCTGACCCTGGCAGATGAGGGCCATGTTACCCCTTTTAGAGTCTGACCGTTTACACTGCAATCCTGTGGGATGTCGAAATTGATTCTTGAGAAGGTAGCATTTGAGGTTCAATACTCACTGAGCCTAAGGGACCTGGAAACTGAGACTCTGTCTCTACAGACTTGAAATCAAGAAACTCCATTACTTGGGGCTGGGGCTGGGGTGGGGCGAGAGGGAATGACAATCTACTGTCTGGGGGGTTCTAGGCATTAACTAATTGGAGCAAGTAGTAGTAGAATGATGGTGTGATATTAAGCAGGATGAATGAATCTGGAGCTGGAAAAGGCTTTGGGTTTAGGCCCAGCACACTCACACCTGGGCAGCTTCTCATAATCCCCATAGTCCTTTCTGGATAGCCCTGGAATGCAAACCACTTTCCAGCACATGGTGGTGTAGCCCATCCAGACCACAGCCAGACCATCCAGACCACAGCACAGAGTTGGATCCACACCCCATGGCTGGGGTCTGGCTATGGAGATCCAGGGCGAGTACTGAAGTGAGAACCATCCCTAAGAGGTGTGGGAGCTAATGTTTTAACCTCAGCCCCACCCTTCCATGGCCCCAACAGCCCATTCTTGTGAACAGATGGTCTGATGGGTAAGGTTCAGATGCTAGATGACAATCTTACCTGGGACCAGCTCAGACTCTATCAGGGCCAGCAGAGGAAGAGCCCTAGTAAGCATGTGCCAACCTGGTAAATGGAACCCACTGGGAAGCCCGGAGAAGCCACCTCCTGAGGATGCTGGCTCTTGGGCCTTTAAGACACTTATCTCCTGAGCTTGATACCATGGCTGATGTCGCTAAGCCATTGCAATTTCTATTTGGAGAGCATTGATCTAAAGATGTCATAACACTGTCATCTCCATTAAAAGGAAGGTGCCATGCTCCCGCACCACCTAACTAAGGGTGGAGCTCAACAGTCAGGTGAACATATAGAAAACTTGGAGGAGGCTCATGGAGCAGAGACATGTGGGGAACAAGGGACCACTTGCTTCTCGACATTTGGCTTACACAGGGACCTGGGGACACAGAAGGAGACATGTGGAGTTGAGACAGGCAGGGACACTTGGAAGAGACTCATGGGTGAGAGGCTGGCAATGGCCACTGTTACCTTGATGTACTTTGATTTTGCTCCTTCATCCCAGACTTGCCTGGCTCCTTCTGCCCCTTTGCTGTGGTTGCCTGTCAGGAGTGCCTTAGATTTGTGGGGAGTTTTAGGCCACAGTGGCCCTGCTTTGGGCCTAGCCTGTATGGCTGGGCATTTGCCCATGAGGGGATGGGTAACTTTGTGTCTTATTGGGAAACTATGTCCTTTCTTTTCTCTATGTATAATCATTCTATTAAAGTTCTTTCCCACTCAGAGAGTGTTTTCAGTGGTAAATGACAGAACCCATTTAGAGCACTCAAGTTAGGAGTCTCGGGGTACCCCTTGGTCTGCTTACTAACAAGGTGACAGATCCTCAGATTGTTTCATTTCATTCAGAAATGGACTTGCCTTCATTCTTTTTGTTGAGTTTGGATTTTGCTGCAGCATTTCTTCCAGAATGATTGACACTGCCAACAACATGAGTGGAGCCCTGGGGGTGACTGGGGAAAGAAGGTGGGGAGTAGAAGGGATGGAAGGGACAGGAAAGGACGAGGAGTAAGGCAGCACCGGGAAGACAACTATGTGTAAATCCAGAAAAGAACCTGAAAATGTGGACACCTTGATCTTGGACTTCTAGACTTCAGAAATATGAGAAACAAACCCTCAGTCTCTTAATGTGTTTTTATGGCCATCCTAGCAAATGCAGATGTGTTGGGTTTTTTGCTTCTCTATTAGAGCAGACAAATAAGGCAGCAGAACAGAAACGCAAACCCAGAAACAGACCCGTGCACACAGTGAGGAGTAGAGACAGGGAGGCGTGGGAGATGCAGGATATGCTTAAATATGCATTCAGGCTACTGACAGGACTAAAGTCATCAAGGCCATTTGGTTGCAGAATGGATGGGATAGCTGGTGTGGACAAGGAGGCATGGAACTCAGTAGATGACACAGGCCTGGACAAAATGGGACAGTCTCCCACACCACAGGAAGCTCTAGAATCAAGAAGTCCAGAGAACCATGCCACACACCCACCCTACAAGAGGTTCCTGAACGACTCTGCCTGGCCACCTGCCTCACAGTTGCACCTGAGATTAGAGCAGCCTGGTCCGCTGTGACCCAGGAGCCCAGGTCTTCACCAAGAAGAGGACAAGGCCCAGGGTTGACCATAGATCCATGTCTTGCAGCAGGGAAGGAGGGAGAGTGATAGGAGCAGGGAAGGGAGACATAGGGGAGAGGGGTGTGGTATGAGGGTAGATTATTGGTGGGAGGGCCACACCTAAGGGGAACAATAACTATAGAAAGATGACCCACAATGTAATAAATATATTAAAAAACAAAGATCGTCTGGTTTTGGCAAAGAGAAAGATGCAAAGATCAATGAAACAGGACAAAAGACCTGGAATATGCCCAAATGACTTTTGACATAGGCACAAGAGCATTTCCATTGGGGAGGTACAGTAATTTCAATAAATGGCAATGGGTAATTAGACATCCATAGGAAAGACAATAAAGCTCAGCCTACATCTCACCTCCCACGCAAAGACTAGATCAAAATCTATCACAGACTTTAATGTAAATATAGAAGGAATAGAGAAACATATGAGAAGTCTTAGGACCTATGAGTAAGCAAAAACTTTTTGATTGGATAACAAAAGCATAATTTATGAGAAGAAAAAAATAATAAATTAGGCCTCATCAAAATTAAAAGAATGTTTACTCTGCAAAATACCTTATCAAGCTGAAAGACAAGCTACGGACTGAGGAAGCTTTTGGTTAAGTTCCATGTCTGGCAAAGACTGTGTATTCAGAATATATTAAGAACTCAACAGTAAAATAACCAAACAATTAAGTAAAAATAACCAAACAGTAAAATAACCAAACAATTCAATTTGAAAATGGGCAAAAAACATGAATAGTCACTGCATCCAAGAGGATATACAGATGACCAAAAGAAGAGAATAGAATATTCAGTAAGGGTAATTAAAATTATAGCTACAATGAGATCTTAAAACACACCTATAAGAATGGGTAAAATTTTAAAAAATGACATCAACATATGCTGGTGAAGATGCAGGGAAACTTGATCACTCAACCTTTGCTGATGCGAATGTGAAATGTATAACCGTTTTGGAAAATAGCTTGGCTGTTCCTTATTTTAAAAAAATGCATGTACTTGTACACACCAGGAATTTCACCCTTGTGTATTTATTCCAGAGAAATACAAGTTGCTTTTACACAAAGCCCTAAACCATTAGCTGCTTTATTCATAACAGGTAAAAACTCGAAGCAAGTCAAACATTCAATAGTAAATGGTTAAACAAATTGTGGGACATATGAATTACTATATAACAATCAAAAAATGAGCAAAACAGAACAGCGACATGGATTGTGAATTATAATGTCTGAAAGAAGTCAGTCTTGAAATGATACACACTGTATCCTCCCATTTTCTTTGACAAAATGTAGATAGGGGTGGAGAGCAGATTGGTATTTGGCAGGAGTTAAGGATGCAGAGAGGGGTGATCATAACTACAAAAGAAAGTGCAAGGGAGCCCAGTCCCTAGACAGTGGTGGTGGTTCCACAAATCTGGGCCTGTGATAAAATTGCTCAGAGATTCACACACATGTGCATGCAAAACTAATGGAGTTAGAATTAGTGCCGTGTATTGTACCGAAGACAGTTTTCTGATGTAGATATTGTCTACATTTATATACAATATTCCCATTGGGAAAATGGGGTGAATAATAACTGGTATCTCTCTACCTGGGCCTTCATTATTAAAGTTTCCTATAAATCTATAGTTATTAATATATATATATATATATGTATGTATATATGAGTATGTATGTATGTGTGTATATATGTATTTTTAATTCCCAGACTTGGAGATCTTTGTATTAGTGAGAGACACTCAGGAGAATTATAGGCCATGGAGTAATCAGCAAATGTTTATATTTTAAACCAAGAGATCTGGGTAAGATCACTCCAAGCTTCATTACAAGAGGCTTGACATTTAAACATCTGGCCGTGGGCAGACTCTGGCTAAAAAGACTAAGGGGTAGATGGTGACGTCAGGGGAAAATCCCAACAAGGGCAGGACCTGGCATGCCAGAGAAGAACATATCTCAAGAATGAAGGGTGTGGACTCCAAGCCACAGATGAGAAGTCTAGTTTGGACAGAAGTGACTATGATCTTCACCAAAGTGACACTTAATGAGCCTGACTAGTGTGTCAGGGTTGTGAAATCAATGTATTCCCGGCTGGAGTGGTTGTGGAGAAATACGATTGAGGACAGAGTATAGGAAGATTTTTCAAGGTTCTATAGAAGTTGGTAACTTGAATGCCAGTGGGGAAAAATCTTGGCCAAGTGAATAATATTGTAGATCTGGAAATCTGAGTATATTCTGGAGAATAAGCTCCCTAAAGAACATATTTCAACATCCCAGATTTTTCTGATCTATTCCTTAGCATTAGAGTTGTGTAATGTGACATGTGACTCAAGGCCACAGGACAAGGGCATGTGGCTAAGCCCGGGACTCCTTCTGTGCACCACATCAGCTATGCGGGGTCCTCTCCAAAGGGTCCTGAATGAGCTTCCAGGTCTGTGTTGGCCTCTTCCTTGTGTCCAAGCTCCTAAGTGCAAACCACACACCCTGGGTTGGAATTAAGCTAGGGATTTTCTGTTTGCAAGCAGTGTGGACAGAGCATGGACATGACATGTTTGACTAGGAAGTCCTTTGGGGTGCAATAGAGAGCACAGGAGGGAGGGAGTGATGTAGGTGGATAGCCAGTGGTTTGTGGGTATATCTCTCTCTGTAATCACATACTAATATAATTCTAAACTCAAATATGACCAACAGACTGTTATGAAGCTACACTTATCCAGTCAGTAGGATATAACATGTTTTATTTAACAGTTGATTTTAAAAATACTTGAATGGGATATGTCACATAGTGTTTTGCCTATATTTTCTTCTATATATTTTAAAGTTTCAGGTCTTATGTCCAAGTCTTTTATCCATTTTGAGTTGGTTTTTGTACATGGAGTGAGGTAGTAGTCTAGCTTCATTCTTTTGCATGTAGCAGTCTGGTTTTCCCAGCACCATTTATTGAACAAACTGCCCTTGTTCTATTGCATATTATTTGCCCCTTTGTCAAAAATTAGCTGTCCATATATATGTGGGGTTATTTCTGGGTTTTCTACTTTATTCCATTGGTCTATGTGTCTATTTTGTTCCAGTACCATACTATTTTAATCATTATGGCTTTGTAGTATAGTTTGAAGTCTGGGAGTGTGATAACTTCATTCTCCTTGTTTTTAGTCAGAAGAGCTTTGGCTATTTGAGGTTTTTTTTTTGTATGTGGGTGTGGGGTTCCATATGAATTTCATCAATATTTGTTCTATTTCTTTAAAGAATGCCATTAAAATTTTTACTGGAATAGCATTGAATCTGTAAATTGCTTTCAGTAGGATGGCCATTTTGATAATGTTAATTGTTCCAATCCATGAACAGGGGACGTTTTTCTATTTATTTGTGTCTACTTCTGTGTCTTTTAACAATGTTTTATAATTTTCTTTGTATAGATCCTTCACCTCTTGTTAGGTTTACTCCCAAGTATTTGTGTTTTTTTTATTTCAATTATAAAAGGGATGGTTTTCTTAAGAGCACCATGGTCTATGGCCATGGTTCATGGGTGAACTGGTGGTGGAAATTCTGTGGGGAATACACTGGAAAGGAGAAAGCATATAAGCTTGTATTGGACAAGAATGAACAATGATGTAAAAAATGTGTGTGTGTGTGTACACATATAAATTTAAAAAAAATTAAAAATACATGTATGGGTGAGGGGGTGTAAATGTTAGGATTGAACCTGTGAAAGGACTTTTGGGAGGAATGCCATCTCTCTGATTATATGCAATTTGGAGGGGACAGGGAATCAAATCATTTCTGATGCTTATACAAAAGTAGTAGATGACCCTTGAATACCTTCCACCAGGGATTTTCTTTCCTTTTCTTCCAGGACTAATGCTCAAGTATATGACCTAAGTTCCACCAATCATGGTTTTGTTTTCCTAGATTTGGGAATTGGGTGGAATAACCTTGGATAAATAGAGATGGGTGATGTTCACACTAGCAGAAGTAGATCTTGGGTGGTAAGTGACATCTGTTCTGGTTCCAGTCCATCTCTTCAGTCTTGCACACCAGTCTCCTTAACCCATAGGTTCTGAGAGCCTCTCATCTTTCTATTCTGTGCTAAGTTTGGCCAACAGATTTCTGTTACTTATAATCAATTGTTTTAGGCCTCAGATTGTGTTTCATCAGTGGTTTCAAAGGGTCACTCTAGCTCTGAGTCCAGTGTCCCATGCTTCAGAAGTTGCTGAAGCTACTCACCTTTTCCCAAATGACAAGTTGATATTGCAGAGGGGCAATTTCTCTGCCACTGATGCCCAAACAACCTGGGTTGAGTAAAGTCAGCCGCTGAACAGGACAATGAGTGGGATATGGCATTTGCCTGGGGAAACAGACGTGCCTAAAACTCTAAAGTACAGGTGGGGAGCTTCTGGATTTGACCTTTGTGCCAAAGGAAAATCTGTGTCCAATGTTGCTTGGTGGATTCTGGACCACTCTGCCCACAGGCCAGGAAAATCCAATTCCTGTTGCATCCTTTTATTTGAAGATTTGAGTCATGAACTCAGAATGGTGCCAGTTGAATGACTAAATGTCATTGGATTCTTCAAGGTGGACGTGAATTATCATCTGCCCTCAACAAGCTTCTGGGCCATTCACTGCTTTGGCAGGCCTTTCCAAAACACCTCTCCCTTCTATCTCTTCCTCCTCCAAGCAAGAAAGTGTCTGTACCAAAGATCTGAGATTTACAACACACACATCTCAGAAATCATTACAAAAATGATATCAGGTTTTACAGAATTGATATAACCACAAAATTGTAACCTTTCTACTCATATTAACTCTCTTCCTTAACTCACCCCAACCAACTGTGTGAGAGAGGGTGACTCAGTATAATTCTATTTGGCCAAGGTTTAGAGTTGTGTCTAAAATACTTCCCTGAATTTCTGTAGACAACACCCCCTCACTATCCAGACTTGAGGCTGTGTTACTGGATGATAGCGCTGTGTTGGCCTCCCAACACAATTGGGAGGATCTGGCAGTGAGCAGGGGTGGGATGACTGTTGGTGTTGGGGGGGGGGGCTTTGGGGGCTTGATGAGCTTGTTCTTTCATGCACAGCTCGCTCTGCTCCTAGCCCCTTTTGCAGATGACAGGAGGTGCTAGACAGTGGAAAGTAAGATGTGTGGTTCTGCAGGGAGAAACTTGATGTGGTGTAATTGCTGTACGTTAAAATAGATGAAATTTGGATATGAAATCAGAGCAGACCACATCTTACGTGGCATGGAGAAGGGAGGCGTCCCCCCATGCTACATGTACGTGTGCCGAAAAGAGCGTTTCAGCTTCTGAAAATGGCACATGGACGAAAAAATCCAAATAAACACCTCATTGCTAGAAGTGGGAGGGGAGGAAGCTGTCACCAAGGCAGACGAATGTCGATGTGAATCAGAAACCACACTCATACAAACCATCTTTTGATTTAAACTTTTACTCAAATATGAGGAATCACATTTCTCCTTTCAGAACCAAGCTAAAGCCATGCCAACTCCTCTGTTGGGTGGAGAAATGTTAGTTGATGCCCCAAGACTTTACTGAACAACTGTGCCAGACTAGGTCAAAGTAGAATAATAGGAAGAGACTGTTCGCCCTCAGTATCTGATTAACTTATTTGACAGTCTGAAGACTAATTCAAACAATTTGAAAATACAATTTCTAATTGAGTGCTATGCACAAGTTAATTAGGGGTGTCAAAAAAAAAGAACTAAGGACCCAATAATTTGTCAAAAAAATCCATTGAGAAGGTACAACTTGAACTAAATCTTCAAGAGTGGGATGGATTCAATTAGACAAAGGGGCTGGCCACACACCACCTGATTGGGGGTGGGAGCAGCATGAGAAATAGCTTAGAGATGAGTTTGGAGATGGTGCACACATATGGGATGTTCCAGGGAAGAAAATGAGGGGTGTATGTGGGGGAAATAAAGGAGAGGAAATTCCAATGCTGGGTAGAGATTCCAATGATTCCTTACTGTCCTTAATCAACTCTAGAGTCTCTGATCATAAAATGCCAGACTAGGCTTCCCTGGTAGCTCAGGGGGTTAATTCGCAGCACTATGAAGCTGTTTGCAGCCACTGCAGCATAAGTTGGATCCACAGCCAGGGAGCTGACCCACATGGCTCAGCAATCCTCCCCTGTGTTTCCCACTGTTCGCCATAGCAGTATATTTCATTCAATCTGCCTGTTCTGCTCCCCACTCTGTCTCTGGTGAATCCTCTTACCCTCTGCACCTCTGGCCTGCACCCCAGTTCTTGTATGCATAAATAAAATAAATCTTTAAAAATAATTTAAAAATTATAATAAAATGCCAGAATAAAATAGATCTAGAAAAATTGGAGGGTGGGAGGAAACTGTGGAAGTAATGCATGATGGAATTTGTTGGTGTGAGTGCCCAAAAAGGTAATATTGAGCCTCAGTTTCGCATTTTCTATTTGTTGGTCTCTCAGTAGCACTGCTTCAACCAATGGAAGGACAGGCTCAAAGCAACCTTAATTTCTCTGTGAAACACTCATGAATTTTTAAAAAAGGGAGATGCGATATAAGGTGTCTTGAAGTAGCAGAGCACACAGAGCTAATACCACTCAGATGTACCTATATAGATGATTTTCTAAATCTGCTTTTAAAATACAGTTGAATCCATCAAAGTCACTCCTAGAAGCAAGGTCATGTTGAATGTCAAGTGGCCATCCCATGACTTGCAATCATTGAGTCAGTGGGATACAAACCAAGGAGTTAAGAAGGAATTAGACTGCAGACATCATCACAGTATATCATGTTCCACCTCCTAGGTGAGCTCTCACCTTTCCTCCATTCACATGATTAAGGTCACCACCATGTTTGACTCATGGGGCATGAAGTTTGAAGAGTAAGCCATCCTACCAAGTATCACTGGGCAGCTTCCTGTTCAAGATGGCATCTGGCTAGGAGACCTTGGTTTGGTTCCACTCCTCTATTACACACACAGGAACACACATACATGCATGATTACGTCCAAGTATGAATAAAGACAAATGGAAAGAAACTCACACCATCACCCAAAACAGGGGCCAACAGACATAAGTGCCAGCAAGTGAAAGAGACTTATCCAAGTGATAATGTCTTTAGAAATGTAAAATGAGGGCCTCCCCGGTGGGTGGCACAGAGGTTGAGCGCTGGGTTGCAGGGCTGCCCACAGCCTTCTTGGTGTGGTTCAATCCCCGGCCCCTGGGAGGGGGTCCCACATGGTGCGCCTACCTCTCCTGCTGCCCGCTGCACCCCTCAACAGTGCAATTCGGTCCTTCTGCCTGTTCTGCTCCCTGCTCTGGCTCTGGTGAGTTCTCTCACCCTCCTGAACTTCTGACTGTACTCAGTGCTTGTATAAATAAATAAATCTTTAAAATATATATATATATAAAACAGTTTTTTAAAAAAAAAAGAAATGGAAAATGAAATGGAAAAAAACACAATTACAATGACATCCTTTAACATGATTATGTATTTGACAGGTCAAATAGAAAGCAAAGGAGAAAAGTTGAATAATATAGCATTTTACCTTTTAAAAATTTCTTAGCAGACATAAAATGCTTGCTAAAAGTCAGTCTTATAACAGCCAATGAAACACACCAATAAATTTCAAAATAAAATCAGAACTGTGTCCACACCTAATAAAGGTATAATTAAAGTAATGACTAAGGACAATTTTTTTAAAAAAACAGTAACAATTAGACATTAAATTATACTTTCTTATTAACAAGTAATCACATAAAATTCAAATTTTAATTATATATATATATTTTTAAGATTTATTTATTTACTTGTAGAAGATCTAGGTTGTAGGGAACAGGTACAGTTGGTAAGAGGATTCAACAGAGATAGAGTGGGGAGAAGAACAGGCAGATTTACTGAAATACACTGCTGAGGGGAGCAGGAGACAGGAGAGGTCTGCTGTGTCCTAGGTGGGTCAGCTCCCTGGACAGGGATTGAACTCATACCATAGTGGTGATAGCTCTAAGACTTAACCCCTAGACCACGAGGGGGGCCCTATATATTTATATCATATTTGTACAAAAATGACAATGAAAAATCCAAATATTAAATCTCAAAAGTGATCAAAACATTTTTCTGTATGCTGCAAAATAATTTTTGAAACACAGGACCTATACAAATATAGAGAAAAAAATCCAAATTAAAATTAAATTGCAGTTAATAGACTAAATGCTAAGTCAACTGAGCAATGATTAATGCTAATATGAATGTAATTAGAACAATTTATAGGATATCTTGGAATTCAACTTAATGATTTAGAAGTATATGGCAGAAATAATAAGTAGAATATTAAAAAAAACTTTGTATTACAGTAATTCAGGAAGTCTTGCTCTGTATTATAAAACTACAGTAGTAAAGTCGATATGGTTTGGGTTTCTGTGAAAAATCAGTGAAATAAAAGAGAAAATTCAGAAGCATGCTGAAGTTTATATAATAAGGTATTTAAATCTATGCATAAGGGATGGATGACTCATTCATTTGGGGAAGTGAACAACCATTTTCAAAAAGAAACTTTATCAATTATTTATACCAATAATCAAAGTGTAGATAAAATATTTAAGTGTAAATAATGAGAAAATGGGTACTGGAAACAATGTGAGTACATATGTCATTGGCAGATGGGTGAAGGTAGAGGTTGACAAGAAGGTTCATTCTGGGATTCCCTGGTGGTGTAAGGGGTTGAGTCTCAACACTGTGAAGCTATTACCAGGCTATGGCATGAGTTTGATCCCCAGCCAGGGAGCTGACCCACAGGGCTCAGGAGACCTCTCCTGTCTTATCTGCTGCTCCCCTCAGCAGTGTATTTCAGTAGATCTACCTGTTCTGCTCTCCAGACCTGTTCTGTCTCTGGTGAATCCTCTCACACCTCTGACCTACACCCCAGCTCTTGTATGCATAAATAAATAAATCTTTAAACAAAAAGGTTTATTCTATAATATATCAATATATTATTTTACCCAGTTTGCTCTTTCTGTTTTGATCATAACAAATTTTGATAATATAATTGGAACAATATTTAATGTACTAAATTTACACAGAAATTCCTTTATAATATTTATCTTTGATGTCTTGCTTAGAAAATTGCATGTGTGTGTATGTATGTGTGTATGTGTGTACATTCTAAACCTTAACACCCCATGAAAATTAGACTAACATGATATTTGAGCATATAGAATCTTCCAGTATGGCAGACATAAATTCTAAATTCCTCATGATATTAGATAATTTAATCTTTTGTTCTCCAATTTCCATATCTATAAAATGGATATAATATTACCTAATTATAAGCATGTCATGTATCATGATTAGAACAATAAGTGGCAAATTTAAGCATCATACTAAAGTAATGCTTAAGAAACAGGTTATTAAGTTTATTGCAGCACTATTTACAATAGGTAAAACCTGGAAACAACACAAATGTCCAAAAATAGATGACTGGATCAAGAAGATGTGGTATATATACACAATGGAATATTATTCAGCAATCAAAAAGATAAACTCATGCCATTCTCAGCAATGTGGATGGAACTAGAAGGAATTATGCTCAGTGAAATAAGCCAGAGGGAAAAAGAAAAATGTCAGGTGGTTTCACTTATAGCAGGAATATAGGGGATCCCAATAAACATCAGTGTAAAAAAATATTAATTGTACAAAACACAACAAAGCAAAAATGGACAATTATTAATCAGCGACATCCTGCAGGGGAGAAGGAGGGAGAGGGATCAGAGGGAGGGAGGGAGGAGCACAGGGGACTGAGGTGATGGTGCACGGGTGCCTTGGGGAAAGAAACTCTGTGGGGACTACACCTGAGGGGGTGGGCAGAAGCAGATTTTGTTTAAAAATGAACAACGATGTAAAAAATAAAAAAAAAACACAAGAACAAAAAAAGAAACAGGTATTCAGAAATGAAAAAATACGTATAGCCAAAAACTACTACAACCACAAAAAGTATTTTACATTTATTTGGTAAAATAAATGTGATTTAAGTATTAATCTATCCGTATTTTAATTATAAATTTACAAAGTCATAAATACCCAGTTCTCAAAGTTAACAAGTTTACAGAAAATTAAATCTCTTATAGTCACCAACTTTAATAGAGAAATTTGGCAATGATTGTTAAAATATAAACAAAAAAAGCGATTTGTGTCTTCTCTCTTTTTTCGTTTGACTTAGATAGAGATTAATCAATTTATTGATCTTCTCAAAGGACACACTGTTGATTTTCTCTATTGATTTTTGTTTTAAATTCATTTATTCTCTAATTTTTATTACTTATTTTATTATACCTACCTTGGATTTAATTTTCTCTTCTTTTTCTAATTTCCTATGACAGACGCTTAGATTATGAATTTTAAATATTTCTTCTTTACCAAGATATGCATACAATGCTATAAATTTTCCTCTAAACACTGCTTTTACTGCATTCCACAAGTGTCAATCAGTTGTATTTTTATTTTCAGTAAGTTCAAAATGTCTTTTTAATCTGTCTTAACATTTCTTTAGCCCACATGTTACTTGGAAATGTACTGTTTGATTTCCAGATGTTCAGGCTTTACTGTTATTGATTGCAAGCTTAATTTCATTGTGATCTGAGGACACAAATTATATGATTCCTAATATTTTCAGTTTGTTATGGTTTAGTATAGGTTTCCAAATGTAGTAAGTCTTTGGTAAACATCCCACAGGAACATGAGAAAACTGTGCATTTTGCTAGTGTTGAATGAAGCATTCTATAAATGTCAATTAGACCCAGTTGATGTTGGTCCTGTTCAGTTTGCCTATATTCTTACTGAGTTTTTGCCTGATGGATCTGTCAGTTACGAATAGAGGAGTATCAAAATCTGCTACTGTAACAGTGGAATTTGCCTCATGTATTTTGACCCTCTGTTAGGTTTATATACATTAAGTATTATTATGTCTTCTTGGGGACTCTATCTCGTTATCATTGTGTAGTAAGCGGGTCTCTTTATTTTTGATAATTTTTCTCACTCCAAAAGTCTGAAATTATTATAGTGTTTTGATTTTAGTTAGTGTTAATATGGCATTCCTTTCTCTATTCCTTCACCTTCTTTTTTGATTTGTGAGTCTTTATTTTGAAAGTGGCTTTCTCGGGCCTCCCCGGTGGTGCAAGGGGTTAAGACACAACCTATGAAGCTGTCCGCAGCCTCTGCAGCATGAGTTTGGTCCCCGGCCAGGGAGCAAGCCACCCCATGCAGCAGACCTCTCTTGTCTTGCCCGCTGCTCCCCTCGCAGTGTATTTCAGTCAGTCTGCCTGTTCTGTTCCCCACTCTGTCTCTGGTGAATCCTCTCACCCCCCCCCCCACATCTCTGGTCTGTACCCCAGTTCTTGTATGCATAAATAAATAAATCTTTTTTAAAAAGTGACTTTCTCATAGACAGTGTATAGTTGGGTTTTGATTTTTTATCCACTCTGGCATTTTCTTTTAACTGGTATTTTATGGACTTGTTGGAAAAACAGACACCATCGTTGTAACTTTTTAATCCATGTTCCTTTATCTTTCTTTTGTACTTTTCTCATTCTTATCTTACCTTTCTCTGGTTTCAATTGAAGATTTTGCATTATTTTTTAAAGGAGAACTCTTGTCTTTTTGTTTATTTATTTATTTATACAAGCACTGGGTACAGTCAGAAGCGCAGGAGGGTGAGAGAATTCACCAGAGCCAGAGCAGGGAGCAGAACAGGCAGAAGGACCGAGGTACACTGCTGAGGGGAGCAGCGGTCGCAGCAGGAGAGGTCTGTGCGCCATGTGGGACCCTCCTCCGGTGGCCGGGGAGCAGCCGGGGATCGAACCGGCGCTGAAGAAACTGCAGGCAGCTTCGCAACCCAGCGCTCAACTGCTGCGCCACCGGGGAGGCCCTCAATTAAACATTTTTAAAAACATTTTTAGTAGCACAATAGAGTTTGCCATAAACACTTAGAATTAACCTTGATCTACTTTCAATGACATGACACAGATTCACCATAGGTGCAGACGCCATATGACAGAGTATCCCCAGCTCTCTGTCCCTTACAATTTTGCCATCATTCACCATAATGATATGTTAATCACTCAGTACATTGTTGCTATTATTATATGAACAGCTACTTATCTATTAGATTGGAGATGAATAATATATTTTTAATTTAATCTACATTCATTCTTCCTCTAACATTCTTCCTATTCTTTTTTGTAGATCCCAAATCTTATTTATATTATTTTTCTTTTCTCTAACCTGATGTTATTTATAATTGTAAACATTTGGAAACAAAATAAACATTCTTCAATGGAATAAAAGTCTGTTAAATCCATGAAGTGAAAAACTACCAAGCCATAGAAAATAATGATGGACCTCCCTCCCTCCCGGTCCCCCAACCCTCCCCCCGGCCCCCACCATGGTCCTGGGATGTCTGGTGTTCATCAGGGAAAGTTCAAGGAGGATCAATTCCAGGCCTGCTGTGAGCACATCACAAGAACTAACTAACCATCACTACTTCCTCTTGTACTTCTGAGTATTCCCCACTGCTGGTGCAGGCTGCCGGGAAGGAGCGTGCCCAACAAATCCAACAAATCCTACAGTCACAGAATGCAGATACTTGGACGTGGGCGGGCAGGGCCTGAGAGTGGGGCTGCCCCAAGTCCTGGATAGTTCAGCTCTCACATGATGGGACTGGCTGACTGCAGAGGGGCTTTTCCCTGACAGGGTGATGCCTGGGTTGTTACGGAGGGATTGAAAAACGCCTGATTCTCCCCACCAACCATAATTTCTGTCTGCCCCTCATCTAGGGAACAAGGCTTTTTGCTTTCCTGGCTCTAGAAAAGGGAGGAGAACCCCAAAAAGAGAAGGAAGAAGTCATCTCTTCCTTCCTTCGTTAGCAGCCCAAGCCATTGGAGATTGCAGAATCCCAGGTAAGGACAATACTTTGAAAGAAAAATCATCCCCAAGAGTCTCCTGTCAAGTCTTCAAAAGGATTCCAGGCTGGAGTGAAGGCAGAGAAGCAGGGGTATCTGTGGTCTGCACCCTCGGCTCAGCTCCGGAGAGTGGGAAAGGCCCACGGAATACCTTGCAGGTACCCCCAAAGCAGCGGTGGCTGCAGCCCCCTGTGTGGTCCCGGGGAGGTCCCGAGTTCAGTGTAGATGTCCGAGCTTGGACAGCCTGTGCAGGGGAAGAAGCCCCTCAATCAACCCCCGTGTGCTCAAGGAGCAGGGAAGCTAGGGGTGAGGGGTGTCATGGCTGGATATTTGGGGTATCTCCTAGCCAGTGGAAAGGTCCAGTGACCCCAAATAGGCGTAGGGATGGGCATCCAGGGAATGTCAGTGTAGAGGGGTACACTGAGGTCAGAGCACTGGGCACCTGCATCTTACAACCTGGAAACAGCCAGGTGAGGGTGGAGGATGGCCCACTTGACGAAAATTGAAGCTGCACAACCCTGGTAAAATGATCGCACAGAAGAGATGTCTTTTGAGTGATAAAAATAAAATTATAACTATTAAACATTTGCATTTATGGATCAAGATTCCTATGTGATCATATTAATGGTAATTTTTAGCCCCAGATTTCCCTGGGGTGATGACTTGAGGAGAGAAAAAAACAGGGATTACAAGTTATTAGGATTGAAGGCCCCCTCCCTGGAAGGGTTAAGGCCATTTCATATCCAAACTGAGAAAGCCAGCAGCCCTGATTGTAAATAAGGAATTAATGAGTGCATCAAAGACAATGTCGAGATTGCATAAAAAATGAGCAGTTCACACCTTTTTTTTTTCAAAGTTAACTTTTTTCAGCTTAAAAACCTGATAAATGATTTCAATTAACAGTTACAGAAAAAGAAAATTATATTGCAAATTCATGCAAAATCTTCCTACAAAATCACTTGCCTAATTACACAAATCAATTCTTCAGACTGAGAATCCTGTTCCAAAATAGAAAGCAAGGATGTTTCCCAGCAGTCACCAGGGCAAGGTGGGAACCACCTTGGGCCATTTTTGCCATTTTTGTGGTCTGCGTCTGGCCTCTATTTCATTGTGATTAAATGAGTTAAAGATCGTAGACAGGAGACCCAGTGCTGCTCCCTAGAACCCTCAGTGCAGGGCCCAGGACATCAAAGGCCTGAGGGTGCACTCAACCTCTAGCTTTCTCCTCTTCAGGCAAAATGAATAATGAGCCCTTTACCCAAGGGAGAGTTGTCAGTTATGTTAGTTCAGGAGCAATTGAGAATTAATAAGCAGCACCAAACAGTCACATGCATGCTCTCAGCGACACTCTGATCTAATAAATCAGCATCATTGTTGCGTCGTCATTGTTGATGACAATGGATATTGTCATCATCATCATCATATAAGATCTTTGTGACCATTTGGATGGACACTCCTGTGGTGGGAAGGGAGTCAGGGTTGGATGGCGAGGATCCTAGACCAAGCCAGCCCTTTGCTTGTTCAGTCCTGGCTGTTGCTTCTCTGCCTTGCACTCACTTTATGTGTGTTCCTAAGTGCATGGTATTGAGGACCTTTCTCTGCAGACTCAGGTGACACACACACTTGCCCTGACCTTCATAGTCTAGGGATCGTTCAGGCTTTAAGGGCAAAGACTTTGCTTTATTCACCACAGTAACCCCCTGGAGGCAGAGCTGATCTGTCTGAGTACTTGTGCCTAGAACTGTTGGCTCATGTGAGTTCCTTTTGTTTTGTTGTGGGTGTGAGCAGGGAAAGATAAGAAAGGATAGAGTGGCAGAGACATACACTGCCCATGTGCCCTGTTGATTTCCTCACCCTGTCCTCAGCCGGGGGTCCTGGAGCTTGGTGCTGGCAAATGCATGGCAGTTATGCAACTTGTTGCACTTAACTGCTCCACTGTGCTGTATTTCCCGAAGACTAGAGATTGCCTTCATGTTTTATTCCTGAATCTTTCTGTGTCTGGGTGGTAGGGTGAACCCAGTTTGTTTGTTTTTTAGTGACAGTGCTATCCCCCTAAATAGCATGAGCCTAGGATAACCACTACTACTGTTTGTTAAAGATGAATTTTAGGCCTGGCTAACTCAACACAGACACAATAAACCTCCCCACTCCAAACACACACCCACCCACCCACACACACACACACACACACACACACACATCAAAAAAGCATTAGAAAGTATAGGAGATTTGAAAAGAAGGTTAATTGCTTGGAACACCTCTGCCTGGGGGACCTAAAGGTATTTGAGCTCAAATCTTGGTCTTAAACTTCTGAGGATCCCCCAGAAAGGGGGAAACAGATGTCTCAGAGTAATTTCACAATGGTGCAGGAGGAGAAATGCATTTGCAAGTCCTGAGTTTTGGAATTTATTAAATAATATAATGAACAATAGTTTTCTGTGTCAGTTATTTCTGCATAACAAACCATCTATTTAAAGACCATTAATGGCTGAAAATATCAACCTAATTTTGTTTCTTTCTTTTCAGTCTATAGGTCAACAGGGAGTTGCTGCTGAGCTGAACCGAGACCAGGAAGTCACAGTCAGTGTAATGCACATTTCTGTGTTCATCTGGTGGATTGGATGGATTAGCGGATCTTTGTCACCCCAGCTGATGCAACTTTTCTCTGCTCCATGTGGTCTCTCATCCTCCAGCAGGAAATCTGAGGCTTTTTCAATATTATCAAGTTACAAAAGGGGCTGGAGAACCTAGCTTTTTGCATCTAGACCAGAAGAGGTACAATATTAACTTATTCAATATTCTCTTGACCAAAGTAAGTCAGACAAGCAGCCCAGAATGGAGGGACAAGACTACTTCTTTACTGAGGGAGCTGCAAATTCACCTTGCAAAGACACCTTGCAAAGACCATGGATATAGGGAGGTAATGAACTTGGACCATTTTTGCAATCAACTTACCACAATCAAATCTTTGTAATCATTCACATCATTTTCTCATACAAACTATATTACGCCTCTCTTGAGACTCCTACTCCCTCAAGTCTTATGACATCATATTGCTACTCTGAGATTCATGATCTACATTAGCACCAGCTCCAGATCCTCCTGATCTTGAGACCCATGAATAAAAGAAAAGTTGTCAGTGCTCATGCATCTTATATACAATATTAAAATGGACACTACTGGTGGTGCCGGTGTTAAACTCTCAGCACTATGAAGCTATCAGCAGCCACTATGTCATGAGTTCAATCCGCAGCTAGGGAGCTGACCCATATGGCACAGCAGACCTCTCCTGTCTGGCCCACTGCTCCCCTCAGCAGTGTATTTTAGTAGATTCACCTGTTCTGCTCCCCACTTTGTCTCTGATGAATCCTCTTACGCCCTGCATCTCTGGCCTACACCCCGGTTCTTGTATGCATAAATATATAAAAATAAATCTTAGAAAAATAAAAAAAAAATAAAATGGATACTAAAGTCACAATAAAAACTCTCCCTCAAAAGCAGGAAGAACAGTTTGCTTGTCAAGGTCGCCAGTCTATAGAAACTCTAAAACCCCACAGGGTAGATGGTGGGCAGTGTTGCCAGATCAGACCGTGGTTCTACTCCCTGGGAAGCTGTTCCAACCATTGGTCTTCATGGTCACAGTGCCACCATTAGCCTCAGCCTTCTTTTTCCATCCTTCCTAATCCTCTTTGATTATTTCTAAATGAACAGCCCATCTTGGCAATGATTCCTTTCTCCAACTTGTTTCTTGAACTTAAGAGGTTGGGGGTCTAAGAGTCCCTTTATAATTTGAAAAATCTCAGTCCTTTATTATACACTAGCATCATTTGCCAATTAAAATCTCTTTTTCATATATCTATTTATTCTTTACTTTGAAATTCACACGTAAAATAACTTCTTAAATAGGACTCACTCTTTGGAAATATTTCTTGTTTGGGATGAGGCTTCTGGGTTCTTAAGCTTCCCAAACAGATGTGTAGGTTGCCAAGATCCCTTCCATGTTTTTTTTCTTGAAGTGTGCAAGAATATTGTAATATAAATATGGTGAGAGTTAGCATCTTTACCTCATTCCCCTCATATATATATATATATATATATATAAAACAATGAATCCTTTCTCAGATATGTGGTTTACAGATATTACCCTCTATTTATCCCTCCCATCCTCTTCACAGGAGCTTTCACAAAGTGAACATTATAAGGTAAAATTTTAGGTGTTAATGAAGGCCAATTTATTGATGTTATTTCTTTGGTGGATCAGTATTTAGGTGACATGTCTAAGAACTCTTCACCAAATCCTTAGCCAGGAATATTGTTCAGTTTTGTTTTAAATGATTTATAATTTTATGTTAAAATCTGTAATTGATTTTAAATCGATATCTGTATAGGATCTTTTTGTGTATATAGGTCAAAATTCTTTTGCACATGTATGTGGATATCAAAATGGTCCAGCACTATATGTTGAAAGTTCTAGCCTTGGGGCCTCCCTGGTGGTGCAAGGGGTTAAGGGCAGCACTATGAAGCTATCTGCAGCCTGTGCAGCATGAATTCGATCTCCACCCAGGGAGCTACCCACATGGCGCAGCAGACCTCTCCTGTCTTGCCCACTGCTCCCCTCAGCAGTGTATTTCAGTAGATCTGCCTGTTCTGTTCCCCACTCTGTCTCTGGCGAATCCTCTCACCCCCTGCACCTCTGGCTTGTACCCTAGTTCTTGTATGCATAAATAAATAAATCTTAAAAAAAAAAGAAAGTACTAGCCTTTGTGCATGTAATAACTTTTGTCCCTTTGTCAAATCAGTTGACTAAATTTTTTAGTGGATATTTCTGAGTTCTCCATTCTGTTCCACTGATCTGTCTATCAATACCTTCTGTGATGATCTTAATGATTTTAGCCACAGAAATCTAAAAAGAGGGCACAGCAATTCCTTCTACTTTATTCTTAATTTTCACAATATTTTGACTACTCTAGTTCTTTTGCTTTTCCATATTTATATTACAATATTCTTGCACACTTCAAGAAAAAAATGTGGCAGGGATCTTGGCAACCTATACATTTGTTTGGGAAGAATTGATATCTTTTCTATCTTGAGTCATCTAATCCACAAACAGACTACCTCTCCATTAATTTAATTTCCTTTGATTTCTTTATTAGCATTTTGTAGTTTTGGACATACATATACTATTAAATTTATGCCTAAGTATTTCTTTTTTTGAGTGATCATTAATGATTTTACCTTTATTTCCACTGTCCAAAAATATGATTGGTTGTGTATGTTTATTCTGTATTCTGTGAACTTGCTGAGTCCAGTAATAATTTCTAAGTTAATTTAGATAGTTAACATTTAATTTAAAAAAACAGACCTCAAAGCCTTAATAGTGTGCACTTAATAATACCGGCAAAGTTTTAGGGTGACTAACTTCTCCAAGATTTTTTGTTATTTTCCATTTAAATAATAATGTCATCAAGTAGGTGTAGCTTTATTTCTGCCTTTGCAATCCATATAGTTATTATTTCCATATCTTGTATTATTGCTCTGTCTAGATTTCCCAATATTTTGTTGAGTGAAAATGGTGAGAGTTAGCATCTTTACCTCACTCCCAATCTTGGGAGCTCAGGGGAAGACTTTCAATTTTTCACTGAGAAATATAATATTAGTTATTTTTAATAGAGACAATTTATTAATTTGAGGAAGTTGCCATTATTCCTTGTTGGCTAAGAACTTCTTTCACAAATGGGCATTGAATTTTATGAAAATATTTTTTATCAGTTGGAATTATCATGTATTTTTTATGCTTTAGCATGTTAAATGGTGGATTGCATTAATTGTTTTTTAAATATTGACACCAAGTTGGCCTCCCTGGATTAAACTCTACTTGAGAGAAATATGTAATTGCCATTATATGTCATATATTATTTATTTGAATTTCTGTTATTTTGTATGTATATATTTATAATTGCTATTTATTCTTGATACATTTACCTTTTATCATTACAAAAGGTACCTTTCTATCTCTGGAATAATTTTAATTTAAAGCATATTTTTCTGATCCGTTCTGATCTTTGCCATTCTGACTCTATTTTGGTGACCATTTTTATGGAATATCTTTTTACATTCCTTTGATACAAACTGTGTCTTTGAATCTAAATTAAGTCTCTTAGAGACAGTATGTACATTGATCATTTTTTTAAATTCATTCTGCCAATCTCTGCCTTTCAATGGAAACATTTAAACCTTTATGTCTAATGTAATTACAAGTACAATACAATTTAATTCTGTTATTTTGGTGTCTGTTTTGTATATGTTGTGTCTTTTTTGTTCCATAATTCTACCATCACAGTCTTATATTGTGTTAAATGTGTATTTTCTTGGGTATAATTCAATGTCCTTGTCACTTCATTGAGGATTGCTATTAACATCTTAACAAATATCTGCTTTCAAGTTCAAATCAACTTAACTTCATTACTTCAAGTTAACTTCATTAACTCCTATATATATATAGGAGGAGAAGAATGGACTTATATATATATTTATATATATATTTTTTTTTGGTCACGAATTACATCTTTACACATTGTGGGCATATTAACATAAGTTTATAATTGATTTATGTCATTTCCATTAGATAAGGGAGAAAAGGACCTGCAAACAATGATAATACATTTTGTATTTTTCTACGTAGTTACCTTTATCAGTGTTTTTAATTGTTTTTGTAGATCATTAAGTATGTATTAAGTATTTTTGTATTGAGTTTTAAGTACTTATGTACACATGCTGTACTTATTTTTTCTATATCCAATTTACTCTCTAGAGTCCTTTCATTTCAGCCTCAAGGGCTCCCTTTAATATTTCTTGTCAGGCAATTTTCCTGGCATTGAACACTCTTTCTGTTTATCTGGGAATTTCTTAATTTCTCTTTCAGTTTTGAAGGATACATTGTTGGATGTGTTGTATTTTGTTTGTATGTAGGATTCTTGGTTGACAGATTTTTCTTTCATCACTTTGAATACACCATCCCAGTGCTTTGTGGTCCTCACAGTTTTATCGTAAGAAATGAGCTGTTTAACTTATTGAGAATTCCCTATAGACAATGAGGTGCTTTTCTATGCTGCTCTCAAGATTTTCTTTGTTTTTGACCTTCAACAGGTTGATTATGATGTGTATATCTTATTTTGGCTTACTTGAATTAGTTGAGATTCTTAGATGTGTGGATTAATGTTATAAATCAAATTTGGAAAGCTTTTTTGGTCATGATTTCTTCAAATATGCATTATTCATCTTTCTCTCTCCCCCGCTCCCACAATTCTGAACTTCTTGTATGCCTAGGATGGTTTTTGATATTGTACCACAATTCTCTGATGTTCTATTAATTTTTCTTTATTATTTCATTCTTTCTATTCCTTAGACTGAATAATCTTAATGGATCTATCCCTGCTGTAAAATTTTCTTATTCAGTTACTGTACTTTTTAACTCCAGCAGTTCTATTGAATATTGAAACAACTATCTTATACATTTTTTAATTGATACTCTGTTTGTGGAGATATCTCATATTTTCATTCTTTATACTTGGTTTCCTTTAGTTAATCAAACATTTCAAATAGCTGATGTAAAGTCTGCTAGTATCTCCAATGTCAGGTTTCAAGGTGTTTCTATTGATTGATTATTTTCATGTGTATAAGCTATACTCAATTTTTTGTGTAGAAAAATTGGACTGTAGGCCAGAGGTGCAGGGAATGAAAGGATTCACCAGAGACAGAGTGGGAAGCAGAACAGGTGGATCTACTGAAACACACTGTTAAGGGCAGCAGTGGGTGAGAAAAGAGAGGTCTGTTGCATCATGTGGGTTACTCCCTGGCCAGGGATCCAACTCAGGCCACAGTGGTGATAGCACTGAGCCTTAACCCTAGGCCACCAGGGAGGCCCCTAAGCTATACTATCTTGCTTCTCTACATGTATTGTAATTTTTGTGGAAAATAGATATTCAAAATACAATGCAACAACTCTGGAAATCAGTTTCTCTGCTCTGTCTATATTTTTTACCCATATTTTTTGTAGTTGCTGTTTGCTTAGTGACTTTTCAAAACTAATTATGTGAAGTCTGCATTCTTAATGTCTGTGGCCACTGAATCCTCTGTTCAGTTAGCTTAGTGGACAGCTAAATGTTACAAAACAGTAATTCTTCACCTCTTAGATAAAGAGCTTTGCATGAATTTTAAGTTTTGAAGCATGCCTTCAACACTCAGCCAATTCTGCCTTAGTTTTCACTCCCTGCTTGTACAGAGTCCCAAAGTATGCCAGAAATGAGAGTGCAGAACATTCTCAGGCTTTTCCTGAGTATGTACATGGTTCTACATGTCCTTGCACTCTGGACTCACAGGAATGTGTTGCAGCTTTTCAAAGCCCTTGTGGATATCTTATTGTTCAGTTTTTCTTTTTATGTTTTTCTTCTTAAGTTAGTCTATTGTTTGCCTCAATTTTTGTCCATGTCCTCAGGCAAACTTGATATTAAAGAAATTGCTTCTAAGTGTTTTTTTGACAAAATCCCTTTGGGAAGAGATTTTTTTAAGACTGACGAGCTACAAGCCTGGTCAAGAAAAAGACAAGACTTTTTCAAGTGGCATCTTACAGGGAACTACTAGACGGGTCAGATGACCTTTTTTTTTTTTTTTTTTTATCATTTGCTTCTTCTGGTACCAGAATTTTGGGATGTTACTTTCCAGGCTACCACCAAGCTGAGGCTAGTACTAGAGTAAGGTAAGACACCATAACCTTTGCTTTTCTTTCTAACATCCAGCCATTTCTCCTATATAGACATGCTATGGGTTGTTATAAAGCTCTGGTTCATTTCTAAATTTCTGAAGATTTGGAAACACACATTATGGCTTGTGCAGATTTTATACTTATAGTCAGTAGACAATGTATTTAGGGTGTATTTACTCCATTTTGCTAGAACTAGAAACTCTTTTATTTTATTTTGAGATTTTTTTTTTTCTGGAGAGTATGGAGAGGAAAAAATATATTGTTTTAATCCAAAAAGTTCTTACCCTTTTACATTCTGTTTAAATCTAATTTTAAAATGTTCCATTTAACTCCGGTCTTTCTTTCATGATATATATACAACCAAATGTAAAGAGCTTTCCAATATTAACAACTCATTTTTGTTTTCCATGTTACCATACGAATTCCATTTTTAACAATATGTATTTGGCTATTTCATAGCACAAGTTGTCACTTTATTTGACTTTCTATGATCTTTTTCCCACCACTTTTTCTGCTTTTGCTAATAGTTTCCTTGACACTCTTCCATTCCTACTCTTCAGCAGTTCAAGTTGATGCTACATATTTCAAGTTTTTGTTAAAGCAACATCCTCTTAGATACCATTTTCTATAGCATTAGCTCAAAATTGAGTTATTTAAAACAACAACCATTTACAATTTCTCATTAATCTAGGAGTCCAGCGGTTTTGTTTAGTGTATCACAGTTGGGTCCGCCAATGTGTTTAGTTAGAGGACCAACTAAGGCTGATGCAAAGAGGGCATCACTGACTTTTCAGGGCATCAAACGGACCATACATTGGGGAACAAATGGAAAGGACCTGGAAATTACTCATCAGATCTGCACCCATGGGAATCATATGGCCATGAAGAATGCAATATCTCCTGGCCCCTAGGAAGTAAAAATTTTGAAGATCTTCCTACACATTTGATCCACTTCAGGTTCTTCTGGACTGCCCTCAGTGGCAAATATTCACCAAGATATCAAACTCCATTTTGTGAGGACTGATAGGATATATTCATTTAATCTTTTGTGACCCCAGATATCTCCTGGGGTCTATCGATCTGAGAACTCCATGAAGGTGAACATGATAGCCAAAATGTTTTTGTCTAAATAAGTTACTTAGTTTCTGTGCCACTGGCTTGAGTTATGCTGATTCCTGTCATAGTTCTAGATATACTGGGGTTAATGGATCATCCTGTAGAGAGTCAGAGATAATGGAAATAAACAGGGCTATTCAAGATGGGGTCCGGTGTGAGGAAGACCTCAGGTCTTAAAGCAAGAGAGCCATCCTAGAGCAGTGGACTTAGGGCACCACTGTCCTAAAAGTGAAACATGTTGCATGTTGTCCTTTTTATTTTAATTTGCTTTTTTTCTTTTCTTTTCTTTCTTTCTTTTTTCTTTTCTTTTTTTTTTTTTTTTTTTTAGAGAGACTGGGTCATCGCCTCTGCACTACTTTTTCAAGAACTGACACATCCTGTGCAAATGAAGCTAATGATGAGAGACAATATTTTAATGTTAATTAGATGTTCCATGTGTCTTAGCTCATGAGAGAACTATTTCTCTTTTATGTATCAGATGAAAGCAAAACTCATGCTTGGAGGAAAACAGAACATACAAAAAAAGAAAGTATTTTCAGTTTTATAATTATTCAAATTATTGTTGCTTTTTAGAAAAATTCAGAAGATTTTGAGAGGGCAGGAGGATACTTAACAGGAACACAACTGCATGGCAGGAAGCCACTGCAGAGCCTCTAAAACCCTCTTCTATTTCTTTTAGCAAACATTGTTAAAAGCTATAATCTCCAATTAAGAAATAACCTCTCCCAGAATCGCTCAGTGGCCCTATTAGAAAGACAAGAGGTGGTAGGACCCATCCTTCTAAATGGATCTGCCCAGGAGGAAAGAGACCAAAAGCACAGTGAAAGCTCCTTGAAATCCTTTGGCCTCTAATGTGCCAATACCTGTATGGGGAGAAAAACACTGTCTCACATGTGATCAGTAAATACTATCCAAAGGTCATTTAAAAATAGTGATTGGGTAAAAAAAGGAAGACATGCTGTTCCCTCTCTGAGCTTGCACTGTCCCATCTAAAAAATGAACAGGTTGGAACTAGCTTAGGAATTCTAAACAAAGAATCAGACAAAACCAAACTAATAACAAACCTTAGAAGTCTCAATGTAGGGCCTCCTTAGGGCGTAAGGGGTTAAGACTCAGCACTATGAAGCTATCTGCAGCCACTGCAGCACGAGTTTGATCCCCAGCCAGGGAGCTACCCACATGGCGCAGCAGACCTCTCCTGTCTCGCCCGTTGCTCCCCTCGGCAGTGTCAGTAGATCTGCCTGCTCTGTTCCCCGCTCGGTCTCTGGTGAATCCTCTCAACCCCCGCACCTCTGGCCTACACCCCAGCTCTTATATACATAAATAAATAAATCTTTAAAAAAAAAAAAAAAAAGAAGCCTCAGTGTAGAATTGAGGCTACCAGAGAAGCAGAGGTGGGCAGAGAGCAGGGTGTAGAAGGAGCCCAGTGGACTTGTTTTTGGGTGTGGTTTGCCAACATACCTCTGAAGAGGTATGATCCTGTACCCCTGAATGATACACAGTATTTTAAACCAATGTTATCTCAGAATATTATTTTTAAAAATTATTATTTATTTAAAATTATTTTCAAAAATAGACATAGACTGAAACCCACTCTTCCCTGACCTACAGGCTATTTAGCAGAATTAGAGTCAAGATAACTATGCTCTTAAATGACCTAAGTACAAATGAGCTCCTGGTATGAGTGGAATGTGTTATATACTTCTGGGAGGTTGAGGCAGAAAAAAGGTTGAGGACCAGTGTATTGGGGTATCTAATTTTCCTGTGAACTCTTTAATTCCTAAATTTGGAAATTGGCTGATACCTTTTGGTAGGCGAGTAAGAAAAGGGATAAATGACTGGAATTTATGCATAAGACATTTATCTATTAACTTCATTTTTCACTTTGGAAAGTATTTTTTTCAAAAAATTTGGAATAATTTTAGATTTAGCAAAGTTACAACAGGAAGTCTCATGTGTCCTTTACCCATTTTCCTTAATGATGTATTTTACACAACTATGGTATTTTTGTCAAAATGTTAATGCATTACTATTAACTAAATGTAAACTTTATTTGAATTTCAACAGTTCTTCCACAAATGTCCTTTTTCTATTCCAGAATCCAATTCTGGATTCTATATTGCATTTATAAAGAATTATTTTTTGGTGTAAATTGCTATGGCAATATTGGTTGGGCAGATTTAGGAATCAAAGAATGATTCATGACCCTTATTCTCCAGAAACTCATGAATCTGGGAGGCAAAACCACATGTGCAGGAAAGTTCATGTGTCCTTAGATCTTCAAAACTATTGCATGAGGGCCTCCCCGGTGGCGCAGCGGTTGAGCGCTGGGTTGCGAAGCTGCCCGCAGCTTCTGCAGCGCCGGTTCAATCCCCGGCTGCTCCCCAGCCACCGGAGGAGGGTCCCACATGGCGCGCAGACCTCTCCTGCCGCCCGCTGCTCCCCTCAGCAGTGTACTTTGGTCCTTCTGCCTGCTCTGCTCCCCGCTCTGGCTCTGGTGAATTCTCTCACCCTCCCGCGCTTCTGACTATACCCAGTGCTTGTGCAAATAAATAAAAATAAATCTTTAAAAAAATAAATAAATAAATAAATAATAAATAAATAAATAAATCTTTAAAAAAAAAAAAACTATTGCATGAGGTTGGGAGGCAGGTCAGTGAACCTGAGTGAGCAGGCTTTTACCAGGACCCATCAGTGCCTGGGAAAGTCAATCAAATAAATCACTGAAAAATAGGGTCTAATAAGTTCCTTTTCATCATGTATCCACTACTTTGCTATTCTCTTGCTTCTTAGACAGGAAGCAGTCTCAGCTTGAGATATGTAGATATTTATTCATCATCAGAAAGAATAATCCACATAAAATTGGCAAAATTTTTCCAATGGTTGCTATCTGCTATAGTAACAATGTGGGGGAAATGGGCAGTTCTTTGAATTGTTGTTGAGAGAATGAAATGATGCATTCCCGATGGTTATCCAACAGTCTGTATTTCATGTCATCAAAATAAACACATTCATTGACCCAGTTAGCCAAAATATATGCTCAGCACAGTGTTGCCTGTAATGACAATGGGTTAGAAATAACATAAATATGTGGTCAAAAAGGTTTAGTCAAACTACACAATACACATACAAAATTTATACACAACTCTAAAATAATATCATAGAAGAATATTTAAGAACAGATATCTAATACTGGTGGTACAAAGAAAACTCATTACAATTATGCATAACATGACTCATTTTTGCATATTTCTATTTAAAAACTATTTTACTAAATATACTAATAAATGTTGCCCTTGGGAAGCAGGACTTTTTTAAAAATAGCTTTATTGAGATTTGAGATATATTTCACATACCATTCAACTGCTCTCTTAAATTATGAAATTCAGTATTTAGTACATTTACAGAATTATGTATCTGTCACATCCTAGTGTTCCTAACCCCAGGAAAAACCTAATATTGCCATTCCCTATTAACCTCTTTCTCCAGAGCCTGTCAACTACTGACCTACTCTTTCTTCCTATAGGTTTACCTGTTCTGGATATTTTGTATTTTCCAAATTGGCTACACCGTTTTACATCTCACCAGAAATGTGTGAAGATTCAGTTTCTTCATATTCTTATCAACACTTGGTATTGTCTTCTTTTTTAAGATATCTACTGTTTTGTATGTGAACTGATAACTTGTTAAGTTTGGTTTGTATTGATATTTCCTTAATAACTAATGATGTTGGACATGTACTTAATTTGTATGAGTTCTTTCTGGATTATTAATATAAGTCACATATGAGATATATGATTTTAAAATATTTTCTTTCACACTGTGAGTTGTCTTTTTGGATTGTATCATCTGTCACATAGAAGTGTTTAATTTTGAAGAAATACAATTAATTCACTTTTTTTTCCTTTTTCCCTTATTCTTTTTATATTGACATGAGACCATTTCTTTACATAAATCACAAGGATTTATTCCTATGATTTCTCCTAGAAATTTTATAGTTATAGCTTTGACATTTAAATGTATTATCCTTATCATGCTGATTTTTGTGTAGAGTGTGAGGTAGCAGTTGAACTTGACACTTCACCATGTGGGTATCCAGTTGTCCCAGCACCATTTGTTGAAAGGGCTATTTTTTTTCTCCACTCAAAGGTTTTGACTCCCTTGTCAAAAGTCACCCTTCACTTAAATGCAAGAATTTGTTTACTGAACTCTCAATTCTATTCTTTAAGTCAACACACAATCTTGAAAACTGCAGCTCTGAAATAAGTTATAAAATTGAGCAGTGTGAGTGCTAAGATTGTTTTGACTATTCTGGGACATTGCATTTCCATATGAGTCTTAGGATCATTTCGGTACAGAAATTTCTGCAATTTCTATAAAATGCCACTGGATTTTGATAAGGATTACATTACATCTGAACACAAGATTGGGTTCCTTCTGTGACCATGGAATATCTTTCCATTTACTTTGATCTTTAATTTTTTTTCAACAATGTGTGTGGTTTTTCACTGTACAGGTTTGCATTTTTTGTTAATTTTTAAGTATTTTATTCTTAATTTTTAATTTAAGAATTTCATACTTAATTTCTTTTTAAGATTGTTTGTTGCAAGTACGTACAAATAAAACTGTTTTTTATATATTGATATATTGTATATTCACCAAGGCCTCCTGCCTTGGCGAATTCACTTATTAGTTTTAACAGTTCCTTACTTTCAGTGTATTCCTTAAAAGTGTCTGTATACAAGGTTTTGGGGTCTGCAGTTTATCTAGAGTGCTCTTCCTAGCATGGACTATTATGTAATTCTCATTATGATATGGACACACAAATGTATGTCTCTATCTTTCCTAGCTAGATGCCTTGTGTTTTGTTTTTTTTTTTTTCTTTAAACCTAAGTGTCTCAGCTAAAACTTTCTATGTGGTATAGAAGAGACAATAGACTCCATCCTTGTCTTAATCTTTTTTTCCTTTGTTTTTGTCATTTTAATTGCTCTTTGAGAAAGTATTCCATCTTTCACCATTAGTTTGAAACTGGTGATTTTCTAAATTGTTTTCTTCCTTTGCTTAAAGCAGCAGACATTAACGGGGCTCGAGGTGGAGCAACATGAGGGGGCGCCTGAACTACCTGCTGTCGATGTTCTCAAAGCAGGTCATGTGGTTAGGAGTTCAGCACAAGCCACTTATTCGGGAGTTGACCGAAGGAGCAGCAGCGGGGGAAGAGAGCGTAAGGGATAAGGGAAAGAAACCCATGCAGTGTGCCATGTGTAAGAGATGACAGAGGGCAACCCGGGGCTCCAGGGCGCTGTAAATCTCACCTCTGTTTCCTGTCCGAGGGACAAAGGCGCTGGGTGTTTATGTTCAAGTACCACTTGACCTTGGAAGAAAGCGAAGTTTCTTCTTCAGCCATCTCGTGGCAGCCCGTGGGTGCCTGTGTATGGAGAGCAGCAGAGTCTGGGGGCTACAGCAGAAAGCCCTGTTCATGTGTGGGAATCGACCCCCCAAAGGGAGGTGCCATCCCCCAAGGGGGAGCTGCTATTGCAGCACTCTGTTCTCAGTCCCCTTAACTGCCTAGTCTTTAATGAATTTAAAATATTATGTGACCCACTCCCCGGTGGTGCAGCGGGTTGAGCACAGTGATGTGAAGCTGTCTGCAGCCTCTGCAGTGCGTGTTTGATTCCCGGTCGGCCAGGGAGAATCCCACATGGCAGCGCTGACCTCTTCTGTCTCGCCCGCTGATCCCCTCAGCAGTGTTTTCGTTTGTCTGCCTGTTCTGCTCCCTGCTCTGTTTGTGGTGAATTCTCTAACCCTCCTGCACCTGTGGCCTGTACCCCAGTTCTTGTATAAATAAAAATATAAATCTTTAAAAATAGTATTATGTGGCCCCAATAGTCCAGATGAGCACACTTTGCAATCCACTTTGATGCTTCAGGGACAGGAACTGCTTCTTCTCTAGCTCCCCCCAGCAAGCCCTCTGCAGTTTCCCTGGAGTCAGGGCACTCTGGAATTGACATAGGAAACACAAATAAGTTCAGGGCACAGCTTGTCTTTGGCAAATATGGGTGGGTGCCATGTTTAGGAGTAGTAAGAAAGTTTTTGACTCCTGTGGCCCAAGTCTGTGTCCACACAGCTGGGATGGGAATGGAGATACCAGCAACACAGGTCTGTCTAGACTCTAAAGAAAGGAATTTGTCATGTGGGTTATTTCCTCTGGAGCCACTCTTGGTGTTCACCAAGACCTCATTTATAAAGAGAACCTTAGAGAAGCTTGGACTGAATGTTCCACTGGAAATTTCGGTTCTGCTTCTTTTCTTTTTCTTTTTTTTTTTTTAAAGATTTATGTATTAATGTATACAAGAATTTGGGTGACGCCCAGAGTGCAGGGAGGGTGAGAGGATTCACCAGAGATAGAGCGTGGAACAGAACAGGCAGACTGATGAAATACACTGCTGAGGGGCGCAGCGGGTGAGACAGGAGAGGTTTGCTGCACCCTGTGGGTCAGTTACCTCTCTGGCTGGGGATCAAACTCATGCTTCAGTGGCTGCAGATAGCTTCATAGTGCTGACACTTTACCCCTTGCACCACCAGGAAGGCCCAGTTCTGCTTCTTCTGTGTGAACTTCATCCTCAGGCAGGATTCAGCCCCAAGGTAAATGTAGCATACATGCTATAAGGGTATCACCCTAACTGGAAGAATGTCTTTCTCAGTAATCTCAGCAAAGGTCCCCTAATAAATCACAACACACTGGCTCAGGTCACGGGTCCTTCCTGAACCAACCTCTGACCAGGGCTGAAGTCTCAGGTCTGTGTCCGGTGCTGGGGGGAAGAGATGAGGTTAGCCACACTGAAACCACATGGAATGAGACGAGAGAGGAGAACTCGCCGAAGGGAAAGAGAGTGTGCAGGAATCACTGAGCAAGCAGACATGACAGGTCTATACCATTCTTGGTGTGGTTTCTTCTGCCTATAGCACCTTCTTCTGATTTTAAGACCCATTTGATTCATTTTATTCTTTATCTATCTACCTACCTATTGAAGAGCTAGAGAACTCGCAACCATCAACCAAAAAATCACATAATTGATTGCTACATAATCACAACAAACTATTTAATACAGCTCCCAATAACTGCAAAAAGCAACAAAAAAATTAAGAATATTGGGTTTTTAAACACAATTGATAGTTTGTTGTTGTTAGTGAACAGAGTGTGAACTCTGCAATAAACAATGATAAAACTATGTCATGGTCAAGGACAAGAGGAAATAGTAACCAAAAAGTGCTAGTTCGTGTCGGTCAAAATGTAATAATGGAAATTTGAAAGTATTGAAAAAATGGAAATAATGAAAAATCTAGATATCAAGAGGGTTGTACCAAAATGTCTACTTTTAAGTTGTGTTGGAGAAAGGAATCTGAAAAGTTATAAGTGAATTATTCTAATGAAAAATCTTAAAGATGAATAGTAGAGTAAGTCAAAGAATATAGAAAGAAGAAACATAATGATGAAAGAAATGATTAAATAGAAAACAAAGAAACAATAAAGAGAATCAAATCTTATCTTTCTTTTTGAAAATATTATAATATAGGCAGCTGGGGTCTCCCTGGTGGCCTAGGAGTTAATTCTCAGCCCTGTCACCTCTATGGCCTGAGTTTGATCCCCAGCCAGGGAACTAACCCATATGGCACAGCTGACCTCTCCTGTCTTGCCCGCTGCTCCCTCAGCAGTGTATTTCAGTAGATCTGCCTGTCCTACTTCCCACTCTGTCTCTGGTGAATCTTCTCACCCCACCCCCACTCCCAGTTGTTACACAAACAAAAATAAAATAAAATAAAATAAAACAGACCCCTTTTTAGAAGATCTGAGGAAGGCAAAAAATAAAAAAACGCAGGTACAAATTTTAGGACTGAAAAAGGATCTATAACTATGGATACTGCAGAAATATGAAAATGAGGGAATATATGAAAATTTTATTATTTTAAATAGGAAAACTCCGACAAGGGGAACATTTTCTAAAAATGACTTCAGAAAGTTGATTCAAGATGGGAGAAAATCTTTATATTTCTTTATTTCTAGCTGTCAATCTATAGATAGAGAATTAGAGTTATGATATTGATTATTTGATTAATAGATGATTGATAAGACATAAGTCAAAGGCCTTATGTAAAGAATGTAAAATAACATCGCTATTATTAAATAAGAAGACAACCTAATTAAAAAACTAGGCAAAAGATTTGACCGTATACTTTACATAGGGAGACATATTTGCCAATAATCACAAGAAAATGTGTTCAATATTAGTAATTTTTGATGAGATACAAATCAATACAACAATGAAATACCATTTAATAAACAGGAATGTCTAAAATCAAATTTCCCCAAATCCTAGGTATTGGTGAGGATGTAAAACAAATCCTCTCATAAATTGTTAATAGGACTTAAAAACCTGTCAGGCACTTTCTCACACATTGTGAATCATGTAGTATCATAAGATAAGGTGGTTCCTCTTTGAGATATTTACCCAAAGACTTGTACACAGATGTGGAAGTACTTGTAATAGCCCCAAACTGAAACAACTTAAATATCTACCATTTAAGGAAATAATAAGAAACAAATTTTGTATACTCAAACAATGTAGTGCTACCCAGAAAAAAAAAAAAAAAGAATAAACTGCAGGTACTTTGCAACAAAAATTATTTTGGAGGGAATAAACCAGCACAAAATAATACATACTATATGATTTTATTTGCATGATGGTCTAAAATAGGCCATACTAGTTTTTGAGGAAAGACATCATAGCAGTGGTTATCTGGGAGAGAGAAGGGGGTGTAACGGGCAGGAAGACACAGGGTAGGTTTTCTATGACCTGAGCAGACGGGGTAAAGGAGGAGAGAGTCCTGGAGCCCTCGGTGGCTTTGCAGGCTTTTATTGGGATTTACTTGGTACACAGCAGGCAGGGGTGCTGGGGAGCCGGAAGGCCGGCAGGCCTCCCAACCCCAACAAGTCTTCACTCTATCTGGGCTTTCCGGCGTTCTCTGGTGTTCTCTCTGCTTCTTTTTGCTTCTGCTCCGTTTCTCTGCTTCTCTCTGCTCTGCTTCTGCTGGTGTCCCTGTGATGCCACCCTTAAAAGTGCAGTCTTAGCCCAGGTGAATCCCATCTACCTCTGCCCACACCCTACTCCAGGTGCCTGCCATCAGGCATGCAATCAGGACCACAGGGTTCCCTCATCTGTCCTGATGGCAGGAGGGCAGAAAAGCCTGATCCTTTTACCTTACCCTACAGGGGGATTGGCTGGAAAGTGTCTGAAGGATCTTTCAAGAATGAGGGAAATATTCTTTATTTTCATGGGGATGTGGGCTGTGTGGGTGTAGGTATTTGTCAAAACTCATCAAATTACACACTTAAGAATCTTACATTTCTCAATATATAAATTATACCTCAATAAAAATACCTTGACAACTGGCTAAATAAAAGAGAAGGAAAATGAATCAATGATTGAATATCTGTATACATATCATGCATATATGTACACGGAACTAGCAAATACACAGGTCTTAAGTGGTTTTCAAAACTCTACCAGACATTCAAGGACTGAGAGCCCCAGTTTTGCTCACTCCCTAAGACAGAGAAATGGTTCCACTTACTAGTGCCAGGTTCATCAGCCCCTCAGCATGTGGGGTGCTATGGGGTGAAGGCCCATAAAGCACAGTGAGAAGGTGGAGCCAGGAGACCAGAGATCAGTTGGGTCAGACCTGGCAGGTTCTGGGGGCACAGGTGGCTGATGTTGGAGTTGATTCCCAAAGAGTCTCACATTCTCCCTCTTCTTGTTAAAAAAACCTTAATTGTGTTCAAGTAGGAGACAATCAGGTAAATGTGGGTCCACACTCTATCCTGGAAGATGAATCTCCATTGGGGTCGCCACTGGCAATGCCATTTTCCTGGTCTGACTTGGTTTTAGGGTTATCGGGTGACACAGCTCAGGGCAATAGAAGTGGATGGAGTGTTAGTGGAGGGCAGGGGTGAGTGCCAAGGCTTCCAGAAATGTTTCCTAAACTTTATAAAAGGACAAAGAGGAGTGGGGCAGCACATTCTGTCCTCTGAGACTGGGTGTTACTGTTTGTGGGTGTGATTCTTGGAGCTCCTCAGACATCTTTTTCCCTGGGGAGGTGCCCGGAAGGAGGGACCATCATGGAGGATACCAAGAGAGTTCAGGGCAAATGAATCCTTGAGGAGGTTGTTGAAGCACCAGACTAGCCAAATCTGAACACTCCTTACTTTTTTTTTTTTTTTTAAAGATTTGTTTATTTATACAGCACTGGGTACAGTCAGAAGCACGGGAGGGTGAGAGAATTCACCAGAGCCAGAGCGGGGAGCAGAGCAGGCAGAAGGACCGAAGTACACTGCTGAGGGGAGCAGTGGGCGGCAGGAGAGGTCTGTGCGCCATGCGGGACCCTCCTCTGGTGGCCGGGGAGCAGCCGGGGATGGAACCTGCGCTGCAGAGGCTGCGGGCAGCTTCGCAACCCAGCGCTCACACTGCTGCGCCACTGGAAAGGCCCTGAACACTCCTTACTTCTGAACTATTAGATAAGGTCATCATTCCGCTTGTTTAAGTCACTTTGAGTTGATTCTGTTACTCTATCAATTGCTACCCAAAACATTCTAAATAATTCACCCTACCAAGGACATAAATATTAATTTGGCTTGAGCAACAAGAAGATGCTGGTAATTTTAAGGGGTAGGATTGAAAGTGTGGGTTGTGATCTAAAAGGTTGTGATCTAGGGACTCCGTGGAGGTGCAGGCGGTTGAGTGTTGCACTGTGAAGCTGTCTGCAGCCTCTGCAGCGTGAGTTCGATACCAGCCAGTGAGAATCCCACATGGAGCGGCAGACCTCTCCTGTCTCATCTGCTGCTCCCCTTAGCAGCGTATATCAGTCAGTCTGCCTGTTCTGTTCTCCGCTCTGTCTCTGGTGAGTTCTCTCACCCTCCTGTACATCTGGCCTGTACCCGGGTTCTTCTATAAATAAATAAATCTTTTAAAAAAAAAGATTTATTATAAAAAAATAAAAATAAAAGGTTGTGATCTAAAGCATGAATGGATTGGGGGAGGAGAGAAGAGAAAACAGGAGCCGATGGAAATAGTCCATAGATGAGATGAAAGGTGAGGCCATCTTAGACCCTAGAGTAGAGGTGACAAGAGAAGTGAGTGGACTCATGTATTTGGGAAAAACCTCACTGATGCCTCCTCCAGGAAGCCTTCCAATGAATGCTGTGTGACCTTGTCTTTGGGCACTGGGTCTGTCTTATATTATTCAAACGCATCCCTCCCCGCCAATTCTGCGCTCTCTGAAAACGGAGGCCTGGTGTCCTCCATGTCTCCTCCCACAGAGCCCAGTACAGTGCCTGACACCCAGGACTCTGCCACGTGTGGAGAGCCGGTTACCCAGCTTGCTTGCAGGAAAACAGGTTCTGTTCCTGCTTCTTTCTGGCTGGCAGGCAAGCTTTACCTTTAGTTCTCATCCACCCACCACCCATCTGTGCTCACCCACGGGAACCTGATACTGTGAGGCATGGAACCAAGTCCATGTGGGGAGCAGCAGTGAGTGAGGCCCCATTCTCAATGCCTGTTCCACATGGAAGGACCTGCCCTGCCACTGTGACCTTGGGGAAATGGCTTTGTTCCTCTGGACCTCAGTTTCCTTCTCTGTAAAACAGGTGGAGACAAACCAGTGGTTGATTTCTAAACTGACTTGCAGCTTAGGGGTGACCAGCCTTCCTCCCAGATGCCCCGTGACTCCATTTTTTGCTGGGAATTGAATTCACTTGCAGGAAACTGGGGGTACGGCATGAGGAACCCACTCAGAGAGAGAACAATACGAGGCTTTGCATAGTAAACATTTTCTTTCTCTACAAATTCACATTCTGTGCCTTCAGGGAGAAGTAGAAAGCAGGGCTGTTGGCTTTTGAGGATTGTTTATTTCAAGGAAGCCGGTAGGTGATGGTGACGGTGATGGATCCCTTCTCAGACAATAGCCACTGCCATTGCCCGCACTAAAACCCTCGCTGCCGTCCAGGTCCCAGACCTCCCCCGGGCCCTGCCACACCTGCGGAGCCAGAGTGGACAGGCCCTTTGCAGTTTGCCCGACGATAAGACATACCAGAAGGACATAAATAATCAGCCACCAATTCTTCAACTCGACTATAAAAAGCGTGCATATGCTCTGTGCAGGTTTTCTTAAGGTAAGGGACAGAGCCTGGCCAACGCTGAGCTTCTGGAACTGCCCATATGGGGAGGCGGTCTTTCACCGATGATTCTGCAGACAGAAATTGCCCATCTGCACTGTTTGCAGGTGTTTTGAATGATTATATTATTAGCTCTGTCTGTTCAACTTTGCTTTTTTATGGTGGCTTTAGTATTGCAGTAAAAAAAAAAAAAAAGGAAGAAGAAGGAAGAAAAAGAAATATAAAGGCAGCCATCTGGTTCCTGATTTGTGATAGCGCTCTCTGTCAGGAAAGAGGGACGAAGCACCCCAGCCATCTCGGGGGGTGGGACCCACGCAGGGCAGCCCCGGATTCTGCCCTTTTCCAAGAGAGTGGGATTTGGGGTAAGCAATAGCTTTCATTTTACCAGGGGAAAGCTGGTGTGTTTTCTCATTCTCCTCTCCCCACCTCCTTGATGCCTCTGCCCCTGCCTTGGGGCTCAACTGCTTTTCGAATCGATGATTGATAGGTCCCTCGGAGTCCCAGTCTGGCCAGGAGGACGGGCTGTGCGCATCAGTGTGGCCCCAGAGAGCCGTACCCACGCTGTCCATCCCACCCAGAATGCCGGGTCGTAATTTCATCTGTGCTGTGACCTGGGACATTTTGCAAGGCATCCCAACTGCAGGTAGTAAGACAAAGATTTATTTGATTATCTGTGCATGGGTAATTCATCAGGGAAATGCTCTCTGTGGCAGGCAGTGCAGAGCAGGCTTATTTAGCGTTGCGCTGAGCATCCAGGGCTGGGAGGATGCCAGGACCAGGCGCCCGGCAAGGTCACGCCGCCTCCAGACCGCGGGGGACCCCAGGCAGGTCTCCAGTCACACTTGAGCCAGAGGTGTCGCTCGCCTCTTCAACGGCGTGGGCAAAGGGAAGAGAATTCTACAGGGATTTATTTTTCCCTGGAAGGTCAGATAGGATGCTCTGATGTCATCTGAAGGAGCAGAAAGGGGGGGGGGTCTTACACCCAATCTTCTGTGTCACCAGGTACCCCAGGCCAGACAAACCCTAACAATTATATAAATACCTATGTCATGTATCCACTCTCTCATGCATCCTAAGCACTGCCTCGTCTGCTGCTTCTGCAACGCTCGTGGGGCTGTGAGATCTGAATTCACTGTCACCAAGTGGAAGGGGCAGAGGGGTGCCCTAGAAAGCCAGGGGGCTAGGAGGAAGGCTCCAGAGGCGGAAGCGAGAGTCCCTGTGGCTACAATTCACTGATGGTGGAGCTGCCTTGGTTTGGTGCTTCTGTTTGTAATGGACAGAACCCACCAAGCAAGCACCAGGGTGGGGGCTAACTGTGTGGCCTCCCAGGACCTGAACTTCGTTCTTTGCACTTTTTCCTCCCACTGCTAATGAGCCCAAGAGGCCGACAAGACACTTTGTCCTTCCTTATGTGGGGTGCAGGTGCGGCTGGGATAACGGAGTGGCGGTTGGGATAACCTCTCTCCCTTTGTGGTATGGAAGTCAGGTCATGAAGATGGTGTCTGTGGGACCCCCAAAGGGGTGGGGTGTCAGTGAGGGTTTGGAAAGCAGCTAGAGGATGAGATTGGCCCTGGTCTTGGACACAGGCACAGATGGGGTCCTGAGCGTGGGCAGCTCCTAGAGTGGTGGCTGGGAGCCGGAGCTGGCACGTCTCGGGGATGGCTTCATGGCCCGGGAGGCTTGGAGTCAGGCCCCCTGCTGTGGAGACAGCCCTGCTGCGGTCTAAGCCTTGCAATGGCCTCAGAGGCAGCAATGGTTGAACCCAGAGGTGCAAAGTCTCCTCTCACAGGTCCATGCAAGGTGTCCGGAGAGAGAGCCAAAAAAGCCCAAGATCAGGAGCCACAGAGCCTGCAGGCTGAGGGTAAATCAAATGCACCCCGAGCAGGAGACTGGGGGAGTTTGGGTCTGCGACCAATGGAATGTAGCTGTGCATAAACGCAGGCTCAAACGTTGCTGCTGTGGGCCTGAAACAGCCCAAACTGAGAGATCCATGTGGTGGAAATGGAATTGCTCAGGATTCAGCCCAACTGCATTTGAATTTTGACTTCTGTGTTAACTATCGCTACCAGGAGATGCGATTCCTTCCTCCCACTCTCCCTCCCTCCCTTTCTTTGTTTTGTTTTGTTTGTTTTGTTTCCTTGGTCTGGATTCCTTATCTGCAAAATAGGCCTGGTAATGATGCCCTATCCACGAGAGAGCAACACCCTGTTTCCCTGCCCCATGGGGGAGGGAAACGCACCCTTGGGCAGGCTTGCTCACCTTTCTGCTCCGGGCAACATCCAGCCCCCTTTTCTCCCTTAATACTAGAGGCAATAACATACCGAGATACAAACCCAAAACAAAATTTGGAGCCACACAGCCAGGATTCAAAACAAAATCTGCCAATTATTTAATATTGTTAATATTGTCACCATTATTATCATCATCAAATAGATTCCCACCTCTGGCCCACATTTCCCCTCCTTTCTTCTCAGGGTTGTTTGCCTTGGGCCTGTTGCGGGTTCCAGTTCACCTCTTGGGGAGCACTTGGACTCTGGGGCCCACCACCAGTGGCCATTTTGGGTCTTTATCTCTGGCTCCACACCTTTCCTGCCTGCAGGGCTCAAACCCTCCCAGAGATTGGAAGGGCCTAGACACAACTTTCTTCCAGGCCCACTTGCCCAGAGCTTGAGCCGAGAAAGCCGCAGCTTCCCTGGAGCACCTTCCAGGAGAGCAGCCACCTGCTTCTTAGGAGAAGACGGGCCCTTTACTTCCACCAGGACCTCATGCTCAGTGTCCCCCCAAGGACCCTCCCTTGTGGCCCCCACTTGGACCAGGAAGGGGAGTGTGTGTTCCTCTATACACTATTTTGCTCCTGAATGTGGGGGGAGGCAGCAGTGTGATGGGGGGAGGTTCTGGTGGCAAAGGCAGGGCAACCTCAGGTCAACCCCTGTGCTGTCTGGTCACCCACAGGACACCCCTGCCTCTGCCCATTGTTGTGGCAGCAGGAGAAACATGCAGCACGACTTCTTCCTCCCGGGCTCTCCCACCATCTCCCAAAATCTCAGGGGGCCTGTACGTATTCCCTTGAAGGCACTGATTTCAATTATAATTAACAGTGAAAACTGCTTTATAATCTAGTCCACCTCAGAATTCTCCCTTTGAATAATTTTATACACTCAGCAATTTTCATGTCTTTGACTTCATATTCCCAAGGCAGAACATCAGATGGGCCCAGCTCATCTACTCAGAGGTCTGCTGGGGTCCCTCAGCAGAGCCTGGGAGATGGGTGAGATTCCAGGGACCAAAAGAGGCTGCCCCGGCCTCCAAGTGCTAATTCAGCAGAGGGGCTGGGCTAAAGACAGCTCACACCAGGCAGGCACCAGACTCTCTCTGGCCCTGTTGCTAGTCTTTGCCTTAACATTTATTTTTTTATATGAGAAAAAATATATTTCAAGGCTTAGAAAGAAATGACACTACATTGAGCAAATGTGGAGGCCACTCTTTTAGGATCCTGCCCCTGTTTCAGAGAGATCACCACTCTGATCAGACAGCACACCACAAATCTTAGAGTCCTTTGAAGCCATTTGGCAAAGTCAAAATGGCGGCCACAAGCTTAGTTACCCATGTGAAACTTACAGTGACCCACCTCTAAGACAGGTTTAATCTTTTTATTGGCTGCTTCATAGAGCTTAGATTGTTTCATAAAACAATCCTTTCTTCAAGAGCTCTTACATCTTTATGCTTATACGTTCCTCAATCACTGTTACTTTCATTCAATACTTTGAAGGCTTATTACTTGCACCCTCTCAAAAAACAAAGAATGACAAGATAAAGTCACTCACTGACATTATGGAGCTTGTTAGGGAGGGGAGAGGACTCAGGCGCCACAACAGCAGGGTGGATGCATGAGGGCCAAGGAAGAGGGGTCAGCACTGTCCTCTCTGAAGGGTGACTTCTCAGCAACAACCTGGATACACTAAGGTGTAACCGTGAGGACATCTGTGGTAGGAATATTACAGATTAAAGGAAGAGAAAACACAAAGGCCTTAAGAAAAGGTTCTTTCAGAATTTTTGAGAAAGAGCAAAGATGCCATTAGGGTGGAAAGTGAATGAGAGGTGTGTACAGCTGGGATTTGGAAGCACATAGGATTGTGCTCTGCAGGGGATGGAGACAGTTCTGACAAAGGATCAAATTGCCTCATGTCAGCCTTCCAGGGGCCGTAGCTTCAATGTTGGGACTACTTTTTTAGGAGACAACTGTAATAATATACGAGAGACAACATGGGGTCGGGGGCGATTCTCTTTATTGTCTTGGGCATTGAGTAGGGGCTCCTTGTTACAGAAGCTAGCATGAATTACCCTGACTAATGAAGGCACTGTACAATACACACAAGGTTTCTGCCTTTGGGGAACTGACTGTGTAATTGGGAAGTCAGACATGAACCAGAGAGTATCTCTTCCTCAAATCCAACATGTGTTAAATAATTTTCTTGGGAACTTTCTTCTTGAGGATTTAGTCTCTTTCCGTATTATGACTTTACCATCTTGGAGTTTTTATATTCAGCCATGGAAATGGAGGACAGAGAGAAAAATCTAACACAGGCTGAAGCCAGAAGATCTCATATCCCAGAAGACACTGCTGGAGGGGAGAAGGGGAGAAAGTGTTGGACACCCCACCCTGTCTCTGTTTTAACCATCAGTCCTACTTCAAATTTTTTCATATTTCAGAATTTGACATAAGACTTTCTTTTTTTTGAGGGGGGGGTAGCCTCCCTGGGGTGCAAGGGGTTAGTTAAGTCTCAGCACTGCGAAGCTATTAGCAGCCACTGCAGTACAATTTCAACCCCTAGTCAGGGAGCTACCCACATGGTGCAGCAGACCTCTCCTGTCCTGCCCGCTGCTCCCCTCAGCAGAGTATTTCAATAGATCTGCCTGTTCTGCTCCCCACTCTGTCTCTGGTGAATCCTCTCACCCCTGCACCTCTGGCCTATTCCCCAGCTCTTGTATGCATAAATAAATAAAATAAATCTAAAACATAAAGATCTTCCTTTTTACCTGAGCTCTACTGCTAAAATGTGCAAACTTTCAGTTGATGATAATCCCACAATTCTAGAATTCTCACTTATGGATTTGGGGTGGGGGAAGTTGTTCTCAAAAAATTTGTCTGTTGTCGCTATTGTTTTTAGTTTAGATTTTGATAATGATGGGATAGCTGATCTTTCTCACTAAAACAGTAGTCAAATGTGTTGTCTTTGTTTCAAGATGAAGAGTTGCAATATTCTAAGGTAGGCAAAGGAACACTCCGGGAAGGTAGCCTGAAAGCTCAGTGGTGGGCCTGACACCTGTGTCTGCAGCTGGGCGCGAGTGCACGAGCCCCAGACCAGCTACCTGAGTCATCAATTCGAGCTCTGCACCATGTCCTCCTCCCTGCCCCAACCCCAGCCCTAGTGTCCCAGCCCACGAATCTGAGCCTGGGCAGATTTGTGACCGCAGCAGGTGGTCACTGCACATCTGCTCTGTCAGAGGAATAGAATCACTGAGTTTCGGTGTCCCTTCCCCCTCACCCCTACTGCAAACTGCTCCGATGCCCACCATGGAGAAGCCAGCTGTGCTTCTGAATCGCTGCACCCCAAGCTTTGGGTTCTTTAAGGGGACACTCATTTAGGGAGACTGTAGTGGATCTGAAATGGGGGCTGCCTGGCTCACACCATCAGGTGTCTTCTGTGGGAGACTTTTTTTTTTTTTTGTGGGACCCTCTCCGGTGGCCGGGGATTAAACTGGCGCTGCAGAGGCTGCGGGCAGCCTCGCAACCCAGCGCTCAACTGCTGCGCCACCAGGGGAGGCCCTGTGGGAGACTCTTTAATGTTGCTGCTGCTTTTCCGCAAAAGAGCTTCCCACACAGACCCACAGCCACATCAGAGCGCAACTGATGAAATATCACCAATGCAGCCAGTCCCCAAGACTAAGAATTAGCAAAGGGGCAGGGCTCAGAGATACTCAAATTGTCCTCAGGGCCACAGTGGGAATGTCCACAAGCCTGATGGGCCATGACAAGAAAAGAGACGAGAGCCTCCCTGGTGGCGCAAGGGTTAAGCACCGCACTATGAAGCAATCCGCAGCCTCTGCAGCACGAGTTCAATCCCCGGCCGGCCAGGGAGCAACCCACATGGTGCAGCAGACCTCTCCTGACTCGCCCGCTGCTCCCCTCAGCAGTGTACTTTGGTCAGTCTGTCTGTACTGTTCCCCACTCTGTCTGGTGAATCCTCTCACCCACCGCATCCCTGGCCTGTACCCCAGCTCTTGTATGCATAAATAAATAAATCTTTAAAAAAAAAAAGAGCTGAGTCCAGTCCCTTTCCTAGGGTCTTACGGGTTTAAAGGAGGCAAAGAAATGGACTTTAGTATAATTTGATGCCATATGATTGTCAAAAACTGTGTCATCATTTGCAAAGGAAAATATCCTAAAACAACAACTATGGCTTTTGATAAAAAACAGAATTAAAATCCACACTGGTCACCCATAGGTCTAGCCCTGTGGTTTATCCACTGCTTCACCCATGTCATCAGCAGACACTGATGATGGGTTATTTTGAGAGGACACTTGCTTGGGGAGAAATGAGAGACTCCTCTGCTTTTCCTATTGTTTTGTTTTTTTTTTTTTTTTTAAGATTTATTTATTTATTTACACAAGCACTGGGTACAGTCAGAAGCGCGGGAGGGTGAGAGAATTCACCAGAGCCAGAGCAGGGAGCAGAGCAGGCAGAAGGACCGAAGTACACTGCTGAGGGGAGCAGCGGGTGGCAGGAGAGGTCTGCGCACCATGCAGGACCCTCCTCCGGTGGCCGGGGAGCAGCCGGGGAATGGCAGCTTCACAACCCAGCACTCAACCGCTGTGCCACCGGGGAGGGGAGGCCCTCCTAGTGTTTTTTTTAAAGATTTATTTATTTATGCATACAAGAGCTGGGGTATAGGCCAGAGGGTGCCAGGGGTGGAGATTGAGAGGATTCACCAGAGACAGAGTGGGAACAGAACAGGCAGATCTACTGAAATACACTGCTGAGGGGAGCAGCGGGCAAGACAGGAGAGGTCTGCTGTGCCAGGTGGGTCAGCTCCCTGGCGGAACTCGTGCTCCAGTGGCTGGTGATAGCTTGATAGCGCTGTCTTTAACCCCTGTACCACCAGGGAGGCCTGTGCTTTTCCATTTTTTTTTTTTTAATGCCAAAGAATCATGAGTGTTGAGGGAGATTTCATCCAGTTCTAGAACTTTCTTGCATTGCATGTTCTTTGCTTCCTCTTCTAAGTTCCTTACACTCACTATGGGTTGGGCCTCTGCAGTGTCATTGACTACAAAATGGAAGCCCATGCTTACATGTGCCCATCGGGTGGACAGGGACCCAGCTCTCCCAGGAAGCCAGGAAAACCGCAACCGCTTCAGGCTCTGGTGTTCTCACCCTCACGGCCCTCTCTCCGTCCTGGAGAGTCACTGGGTCCTGGTAGTACTGATCAAGAGCCAGAAAGGGACTACTTTTAGCTGAAGCCAGGATGTAGTCTGGGGTTGGGCTCTGCCCCCCCAGATAAAAACAATAGAAAAGAAGAAATAGATTAAAGCACTCGATGGTTTATGTTAAAATTGTTGAACTGAAGCCATGAGACAGACATTGTCTAGCGGGCAGACTCCTCGGGTCTGCCTTAAATTAGACAACCTAATGTCCTAAAATAAGCCCAGATTTTGGGTTCTGCCCTTCTTGGTTTGTCTCTCGCTCTTTTCATTTCTTTGCTGCTCTCACTCCCTCTTTATTGAAGTATAGATTCAGTGGGAAAGTGCATTATGTTGTGTAAGGAAAGAGAAGGAATCTGGCTTCTCTGGACCATAAAATGATATCAAGAGGAAATGACAAATTGGAAGTCTCTCCCCACTTGCCTCTACTGCTGTTCTTCCTCCCTCCCTCCTGCACTGCTGGGGGGCCAGACCCGCCTGCTCTGCAATGGACCAAATTGAGAGGGTCAGGCAGGGAAGCCAGTGGAGCCCAGGCTCTGCCACTTACTCACAGCAAGACATCTGTCAAGTTCTAGCATCCCTAAGACTCAGTTTTGGGGCCTCCCCCGTGGCGCAGCAGTTGAGCGCTGGGTTGCAAAGCTGCCCACAGCCTCTGCAGTACCGGTTCGATCCCCAGCTGCTCCCCGGCCACCAGAGGAGGGTCCCACATGGTGCGCAGACCTCTCCTGCCACCCGCTGCTCCCCTCAGCAGTGTACTTTGGTCCTTCTGCCTGCTCTGCTCCCTGCTCTGGCTCTGGTGCACACCTTGGGGGCCCAGATGTGGTGCTGGCCTCCCTGCTGGCACAGCTATTACCAGGACTGTGCTTTTGGCTCTTTCCTGTTAACACACTTGAAGTGAGGATATGAGCCCTGCACAGACAAGGGTTCCCTAGAATTCATTTTGGCCTGGGCTGTGTTTGAGGGGCATAAGACAGAAATACCCTCGTTCAGATTTAAAGTTCTTTCTCCTCCAGGTTATGCTCGTCTCTGAGCACTACCAGGCCACATTCAGCAATTCCTGTGGGTCTAGTGGGCGTGTCTCATAGGAGAAAGTAGAAATTCTTTGCCAAACCTTTTAAGGGAACCCTCCTTCTTAGGGCTTAAGAAAATGGGCACCAACTTTCCTGTGGGAAACTGCAGTGCTGACTGGTCTGAAGCTTCAGACTTTAGGTTCTGCAGGGCCCCAGAATCGCTGGGCAGCTGGAGAGCTGCACTCCAGGCACAGAAAGATTTTGTGCAGTAGGTAATTTTTATGCTGGGTGGGGCTTTTCAAGCCCTACAAGCTCATTGGCTCAGTTAATCTCAGAACCAGGTAAGTTTCTGTAGTCTGTGCTGTAGCCACTGTACTTATAAGGAGACACTCTGCTGATAAACAGAGAGACAAGCTTTCCATTTGCCAAGAAATGTGCCATTTAGATGCCCCATTGAAATCAATTGCCAATCTCATGCAAAACATCTTTTCCTGGGGGAATTTGGCTTCCCATGGAGAAATAAAGCATCTAGGTTTCACATGCAGAAATGAGAGGACAAGAGACAGATGTTAAATAGATGGCAGAAGGGCCACCCCTCACTCTCCTATGCCCAGGCAAGCATCACCTGTTATTACCTTTTTCTCCATGGGTCCAGATTCAGCCTCAGCATCTTTCTCAACACCATGCTCCTAGGCATCACCACTGATGGTTTCTATCATTTTTTATTAACCTCTCTGGAGTGTTCTTACAGGACAAAGGTGGGCCTGCATCCTTTCTCAGTGAGGTGTGTCAGCAGTTGTGTGAAAGATGCCGATAGGAGTGATTATCCCCCAAATACAAGACAGAAGACTAATGCCCAGAGATGTCAAGCAGTTCTCCTAAAGATGCACAGCACTCCTGGACAGAGGCTAACTGGCCCAGCCTGGCCACATGCCTGCAGCCTGATTAGCTCCTTAGTTCACAGCACATTAGACTTCAGGATAGGAAGTCAAAGTCACTTCCAAGGAGAATCCCATGCACTTTTACAAAAAGTTGGTTAAAATATTTCACAGTCAGAAAATAAACAAAGCTTCTCTCACTTTCTGAGACTGATTTCTATCCATCCTGGTCCCATGCTGTCTTTCGAGTCCTGTATCTGAGCTTCTCCACGTCAGCTTTGGGTCAGTCCCTGCCCTTGACATTTCTTTTTTTTAAGATTTTTTTATTTATTTATACAAGCACAGGAGGGTGAGAGAATTCACCAGAGCCAGAGCAGGAAGCAGAACAGGCAGACTGACGAAGTCTGAGGGGAGCAGCGGGTGCTCCAGGAGAGGTCTGCTGTGCCATGTGGGACCCTCGCCGGCAGTCGGGGATCGAACTGGCACTGCAGAGGCTGCGAGCAGCTTTGCAGCCCAGCACTCAACCACTGTGCCACCAGAGAGGCCCTGCCTTGACATTTTAATACACCATGTGCCACTTGCTCTATCCACTTCAATTCGTGTGATCCTTACAAGAGAAACTTATGAGGAAAGTTGACTTTCCTCCATTTTCTGGGTGAAGAAACCGAGACATATTCAAGGTCATATAGCTAATGAGGTCTGAACCTGGTTCAAGTTTCTTCACAAGTTCTTTCCAAATAGGGAGTCTCCAATCCACCCATGTATTGAATAATCAATTCACTCACCTTTTCTAGAGCTCTCATTATCACTTACACTTGCTTTCTGTTGTGCCTTTTGCTGATAAGGCCATCCCCTGGGTGCAGCTCACCCCACCCCTGCCCCCCACAAGCCTGACCCATCTCTCTAGGTTTCTTTTTATTTTAATTTTTATATTTTAAAGTCTCTTTTTTATTTTTGCATAAAAGAACTGGGGTGCAGACCAGAGGTGCAGGTGTGAGAGGATTCACCAGAGACAGAGTGGGGAGCAGAACAGGCAGATCTGCTGAAATACACTGCTGAGGGGAGCAGCAGGCAAGTCAGGAGAGGTCTGCTGCGCCATGTGGGTCAGCTCCCTGGCCAGGGATTGAACTCAGGCCTTGGCAGTGATAGCGCTGAGATTTAACCCCTAGGGAGGTCCCCATCATCTAGGCTTCTGTCGCAGGACACCTTTTGCAGACAGGAAATGACTTGTCATTACCACAAGCTCAGTTTCACCTCCCTTGGGAATGGCCGCCTCCATCTAGCAGAGAATCTTGCCTCATTGTCTCATCCTCAACTGGCCCCTGAATTTCCCTGCGAGGTTGGTGCTGTGCTCCCCTCATAAAACACAGGGACCCCCAGCTGTAGAGCTTGGTAATGATGGTTGAACTGAGTCATTGGGATTGAACCATTTGATGTTGCTGCTAACTGCCATGTTTTAACCTATAAAACTGCCATTTCATATGGTTTGACCTAAATTAATTGCATTTCCCTTTATTAGGGCTTCTGACTTAGCAAGAAACAATTCTGAACTTTGTACCCCAAGACTTCCTGATTGCAGATGGTCAAGGTATTCCCTAATGATAACCTTCTGTTTTACTTTTTCACATTTAACATCTTTGAAGGTGAAGGCCAGACACACACATAAAAGGGAAGGTCCAACTGAGGACCCACATTCTCCTTTCTGGATGCAACAGTTACGAAGTTCTCGAGCAGGCTGGGCTCACTTCCACCCACCACTTCCTCCTCTCCCTCCCCAATTATTGCAAATTATTGTATTATACAGCAAGATATCAAGTCAGCCAATGTTTCTGAAAGACAAAAGATCTTAAAAATAAATTAACTATTACCTAATTGTAAAAATTAATAAAAGTTATAAAAATGCAGCCCACACACCTTACATACATACTCCAAGAAAGTGCAAACAAAATATAGATTGTTGGAACCTGAAGGAGAGTCAGACATTGGGCTTGGCAAACATGTCTCAACTCTTGTTTAACCCTGAAGTTTCCCCTCCTAGATTCGGCTCTAACCAACCACTTTCCGTTGACTGATGGGGAAACCGAGGCTCTAAGAGGTTGTGCCCAATGTTCCCAGGGAAGCTGATGATCGCAGGGACTAGAGATGGGATGTGGGTGGCATGGGCCTTCTGCCCCTCACCACCAGGCCCCTCAGGGGGGTCTGCTGTGTCCCCTGGCCCCTCGGGGTCAGCGCCCCTGCCCTCTACACACCACCACTTCCTGTTTGTCTTTCTGTGGGGCAGCGAACACTGCTGTGAAAAAGGTTCAAAGGGTTTCCTGACACACAAAGCCCCTAAAAGGCAATATTTTGATGATTTAAGTATAAATGATCAAGAACATGTGGATTTCATTTCCTCTAGAATACACTTGGGTATGAAAATTAAGGGGAAACGTGCTTGGCAAAATACAACTGGGTTTCCTCAACCCCCTGAAGTGGTTTAAGATGTTTGGTGAATTTGGAGCAGTTGCCCCTTCGCTCTATTTCTCCCACCGGGCTCTCGCTCCCCGTCTGCTCGCTGAGTCTGCGTGGAACTTGCTACTGCTGGGGCCTTGACCTTCTTAGGAAATGTGGAGAAAAGGAAGAAGCAAGAGAAAGAGGGGGCTGGACCTGGGTGGGAGGCCAGGGAACTTTCCTAAATGGGCTTGACTTGCCCGGAAAGCAGATCTGGCCCGACTTCTCAGAAGTAGCCCCCGAACTCTGACCAGGGGGCCTCCCTGGTGGTGCAGGGGTTAAAGTCTCAGTGCTATCAAGCTATCGCCAGTCTCTGTGGCCTGAGTTTGATGCCTGGCCAGGGCTAACCCACAAGATGCAGCAGACCTCTCCTGCTGCTCCCCTCAGCAGTGTATTTCAGTCAATCCACCTGTTCTGCTCTCCACTCTGTCTCTGGTGAATCCCCTCATCCCTCACACCTCTGGACTGTCCCCCAGGTCTTGTATGCATAAATAAATAAAAATAAATCTTAGAAAATAAGAACTCCCAAGCAGGCCTCAGCTGCTCCAGTTCCCTCTCCTCTCCCCTGAGAAATGACCCTTAGGAGTCATGAGAGACTCGCACACCTTCTGGGAAACATCCCCCCTCTTTCCCAGTGTTGTGATTCCAGGAGTCCTGGGGCCCCAGACCACTGGACTTTCTGGTAAGGGCAGAGAGAAGCAGAAAGAGACCTTAAGGAAAGGAGAGGACTGGAGGGGGAAGGAGGAAAGGAAAGAAGAAGGGAAATAAGAGAGGCCAGGAAAGGAAGCAGGTGGAGAGGGATGGCGGGAAAGCATGGCATGTCTTGGCGGGGGGTAGACAACACCCGAAGCTGGCCTGGGCGCCCTGGTAAAGGAGTGTCTTGGCCAGCAAATTTCATGAACTCAGACACTTTTCCTCTCTGAGCTTTAGGGTTGACTTGCCACAGCAGATAAGTCCCCAGAAGGATGATTGTACTGATAAATGACCGCTGCCCTTTCTGGTCCTGGGTGCTGTCTGTCATGAGGGACCCTGGGCCACCACCTCTGGGGGCAGTGAGCCTGGGTGGGGCTCTCAGGTGTCCCAACCCAGGGCAGCGCCAATGTGAGCACCTCGGTTTCAGGCACAGGGGGCGGGACACTGAGGATGGGGAGTGTCTTCTCCTCGGGGGGCGCAGGACAGGGCACCTCACTGGTGGGGTGGAGTGGAGTGGGCGGAGGGCAGCTAACAGCCTCAGTCATAGGCCAACATTGGCTGAGGGGCACGAAACTTGACTCAGTGTCCCCCTAAAACAAATGCTAAGTTGAGACAGGCTTTCAGGGCAAGTGGATTCTGGGGGAGCAGACCGCAGGAGGCACAGTGAGGTGGGCAGATGCAAGCAAAGCAGGAAGGAAGGCTGACAGGACCTGAGAAGAAGAGGTTGGTGCCGTGAGCCTTGAGGCTCAGGAACACTGGAGGCCTCAAATAATGCACTGACGCCCCCTGAGTGGAGACTGGGTACCGCAGACCCGCTTTGCTCACAGCCAAGGGGGCTCCTGGGGCCAGACTCCCAGCTCTGCCATCTGCCTTCTGAACAGGCCTTCTTGGCCAGGTGAGAGCCACAGTCCCCAGTGGGATTTGTCTTCAGGTAACCTCCATGGTCAGCCTGAGGGGTCTGAGGGGAACGCTCTATGCTCTCCTGCCTTTGAGAAAAACACCAACACTTGCCCAGATGAACAACTGGCACCTGGTGGGTGGCAAGGGGATGTACGTGGAGCAGGGCCCTGGAGATGCATGTCTCCCTGCAAGGTGTGAGCCCCTGCAGAGGAGCCAGTCCTAAGGAGCCAGTCCCACTCCCAGGACCCCGCTCCCCCTGGCTCCAGCCTCCTCCCTGCACTGCAAGAACAGGAAAGGGCCTTGGGTGGCCAGGATCAAGTTCACAGCTAATTAGAAGTGAATATGGAGCACAATTATGTATGAGCCTTCAGTGACCACATTCCTGAAAGGAATAACTGGTATATGTTTTCCTTTCGTAGAATTTTAATGAACAGTGGCATTGCCATCCATTATTTATCTCCTCTCAATGGCAGTGAATAGAGTCAGTGACAAATATCAAGTTTCTGTATTTACAGAAAACTGCCACGTGATGATAGTGGCACAATTCAGTATTTACTGTAGAAAGCGCTGACTTGTTTTTGATATAGAAATTTGATAATTATTACTATCACTATTCATTAAAATGTGGAAGTAGCCAAGTGATGAATTGACAGACTGTTTATTTTGTGCTCCCAGAAACAATTGCTCCCAAAAACAACTTTTCTTTGGGGATCCTGGTTCTTTTGATTTCAGGATACTTAGCCTCCATCATAGGGAGAACCTGCAGGTCGCACTCTGGGCACCGGGCAGAGGGTCAGGGAAAATACTCTGACAAATGTGTATCGGCTGAGAAGCTGCTGAGCCTCTGTGTTGCCTGGAAAACCGCTAGGGAGGGTCGATGTCACTCCCTGAGTTAATGGCACAGCCATGGGCACTGCCTCAGTGACAAAATTAAGCCACACGGTCATCTCTAGATTACACCTTCACCCGGTGCTGACTTGGATAGGCATGTTGAAAGGACTTTTGCAGAAATACAGGTGAGGGATTGCTGAGAATGACAGAAAATCCTCCAAGCTACCAAACTATGGGTCCCACTTGGGAAGCAAGTATCTACAATGACCTTCCCTCCTTCCTTCCTTCATTCACTCATTCATTCATTCACTCACTCATTCATTCATTCACTCATTCGTTCATTCACTCACTCGTTCATTCATTCATTCTGATGGATGAATGCATTCTTGTATGCTTGTGGAATTTCCTGCAGGAGGGTGGTGTACTCAGTGCTGAGGCAAAGGAGGGTGACTGCAGCTCAGTCTTCCAGAGCTACCATGGGACCTCATATTGGAAAGTGTCCTGGATGATGAGTCCAAACCAATCTCTATAGATAAACGTGATAGGGAAAGATGGGAAGGAACTTTGGGTTCAGTACCATGAGTTGGGTCTCTCTTCTTGTCCATTCTGACATGCATTTATTAAATGCAGCCCCCTGCCAGGAGACACAGGGAGAGGCCAAAGTGACAGGCATTAAAGCAATTACATGAGGTCCATGAGTTCAGCCAGAAGGTACAAACTGTTGTGCGCAGACACTTCCTCTTGAGCCTAGTTGGTGCAGGTGCAACGTCCTGCTAGTTTCTGCATTAAACCCCAGCCTCCCAAGTTCCTTACATTTACAAAAGAAAAATAACTACATAAAGTATAAAATGCATATATTCTATATATGTGTATATATTATATGTATCATATAATGTAATATATAGTATAATTAATATAATGTGTGTATAAAATTAAAAAACCAAAACAAATGGTCCCTTCCCTCCTTTGAAAAGAAAACTGAGCCTCTGAAACCTTTGCATCTCTGCTACCTCATCAGCTACTTTTCCTTTATGTCTAAGACAGATTTCCATACACTTTCAAAAGCAGGAAGGAAGAGAGTTCTGGAAAAGGGACCAGCCTGACACAGTTTTGGCCTCTGATTTCCCAGAATCCAGCTTGAACTACTTACAGAACAGGGATCTTGGGGCTCAGGCTTTGGTCTGACCCCACTGGAGTGTCCCTGGGATGTGACGTTTGAACTGACAACACCTTTTGAATGGACCCAGGGGCTTTGCCTTGGACCTGGCCCTAAATATTAGCCTCTTGATTTTTTTTTTTTTTTTTTAAGAGCAGCTGCTTTCAATGAGTTCTCAAGTTTTGCTTCCTGGTAGCTAACATACCAAAGCACTCTAAAAACCAATTTTACACTTAATAAAGTTTAACTATTCAATATTTTTCATTTCAAAACTAAATAACAGACATTTAAAAGAATATTTCTTTTTTAATGACACTCCTGCCACTATTTTATAAGCCGGATGACATCCACCCTGCATTCCTAGCTCCTTAACTACCAAATACTCTATTAGTCAAGTTGGTTCATATTTACAAGAATTTTTTTTGGAGGTTTTACTGCTATCAGAAGATCTAACATCTGTTTCTCCAGGGATTCTCCATGTGTTCGGTAGTTTACAACAATTGAAACCACTGTTTTCGAAATGCATTTGGATTAAACTCAATGTACTAAGACTGGATTTCACAGGAGCCCTGCACATGCATCTGGGGCATTCTCTCCTGTAATTTTTCCGAATGGTGAGACATTCGCTCTGGATGGAGGTGGGTGGCACAGAATAATAGGGAGCTCAGTGGAGCGCATGCATAGAATAATGTCGTCAAAGGCACCTGAGGTGGGAAGGATTTGCTGGGTGTCCTTGCTTCCCGTAGTGTAGGAATGGGTATTGCTGGTTTGGCTCCTTGAGGAAATAGCTGCAGGGGCCCGGCCTGTCATCTCACTGATCCAGGCAACCGAGGGTGTTCTGCCGGCCCTTTATCTACAACTCCCCATGGACCCAAGGCCTATCCCACCCCAAAACCCAACATCCCCCATCCCCACCCACACTCCTAACACCTATCACCTCCCACCCACCATTTCCCACCGCCCTCACCCCCCAACCCTCACACCCCGTACCCCTGCACCCCCAGCCTCCATCACCCCCATGAGGACTGCCGTGTGGCCATGAGCCCTGGCTGCACTGTCCCAGAGGATGTCGCATGGCTGCTGAATACTTGCAAGGTGACTATTGAGTCTGCGGAGTTGAAGTGTTTACTTTATTTCATCTTGAAATTGAAATTCTAACATCCCCTTCTGGCTAGTACCCTGCTGGCCGTGCAGAGCCGATGTCTCAGCCCTCCAAGGTCAGCCATTCTGGACGTGTCTGGACTAAAGCTTCTCTAATTTTTCCCACCCAAGTGCTGCTTTGCTGTTACAGCATCGCTGGTCCCAAGTGATTTCCTTCTGTGCCCACCGGCGCTGCCAATGTGCAGAGGAGGAAAGGGGCTCTTCTGAAAGGTGCTCTTCTCTCATTTGTTGGGAAGCGACACTGTAACGTGCAACTTCACCAAGTCACAGATGTGGCGGGCACCTGGGAGCAGTGTGTACAGCCTGCCAGCCTCTGGTGCCAGCCATTCTCATGGTCTCGAGTACTTGGGCGTCTGCATGGCCTGTGAGCTGCCAGCTCCATGGAATGGAGGCTGCACGCCACCCCTCCACACTGCTGGCAACAAGCAGGGGATCAGACAAATCTAAGAGGCTTGATAAGAAGCCGACTCATGCTCAGCTGACCGTGGAAGTCTTGTTTCTGTAGTGATGCTGTGAAGAATCCCCATCCACTTTGCCCTATAGGATGTACTATGACCCTCTATGTTCGGGAAACAAATACAAATACACCCCTTTGTAAGGGAATAATCCCCATAGAAAGGGGAAGAGCTGAGCAGGGAGGAGGAGCTGGAGAGGAGGGGACAGAAGACAGGACCTGCAAGAGGCCCGTGGAGAAGAGAGACGCTGCTTGCTTCTCGGCCTGGGACTGGCACAGGGACTTGGGCAACATGGAAGGAGACACTTGAAGGACAGGTGGGTGAGGGACACGTCGGGATGCTGACAGTGGTAGACTTTATCTTGATTCTAATTTTCCTTTTTTCCTTCTAGTCTTGTCTGGCCCCTTCTGCCTCTTTCTTACGGGTCCCCACCAGGAAGTGCCTTAGCGTGTGGCAGTTTTCGGGCTTCAGTGGCCCTACCTGCTTTGTGCCAACCCTGTGTGGCTGCATTTACCCACGAGGGGATGGGTAACTTTGGGTGCTTTATTGGAAGCTATTTTAACAACAATTTTTCTCTTCTCTCTATTGCACACTAACTGCATTCGGTTCTTTTCCATTGATAGTTTTATACACGATGAGAGTGTTTTGTCTTTAGATGGTGATGGCAGAACCCATTTAGAGTAGGCAGGTTTGGGGATCCTAGGGTACCCCTTATGTAGCCTGCTAACACCTTCACCTGTGTTCTCAGGAATGGGATACTAGATGAATGTGCCCCCGCTTCCTCTGGCAGGCCAACTAGGTAGATTCCGGTGGTGGAGGCAGAGGTGAAAGAGACCAGGCACCATTGCAAGTCTTCCTGAAGCCTCAACTGCTGCTGCTTTGAGTTTTGGCCAAAGAGAGTCACAGGGTGGAGAAGCATACTCTGACTGCAGAGCCACATGTCAGAAAGCATGGAGACAGGAGCCGGAAATGGGTGGAGACAGGGGCATGAGTCAGATATGCCCAGCATAAAGTCTAAAATGATGGAAACCAAGGTGTGAATAGCAGTGATCTCTTGGCAGTGAGGCTATTTGTGATCTTTTTTTTGTTTTGCTTTGTCTACATTTTATCTTTTTTTTCACATTTTCAAAGACTGGAAGAAGTCTATTTTAAGGATAATAAAGAGAATAGACTAATGAAAATAATTTGGAAAATATAGAAAAGTAGGAAGAAAACACCCAACCATGTTTTTCACCAAGGCTGTTGCTGCCATCATGAGACACAGCCACCTCCTTGGAGAATGTGCATGCACCAGGGAATGTTTAACTCTTCAGCTCCTGCACTCTAAATGCTAGTAATAGCTTGTGGCCATGCTGACACCCACCCTGATGCCCCCACCACACCCACATTTTCAAATAACCACCAGCTGAAAAACACTGAAAACCACATTTTCCCCTTGGGGATGGTTCCCCATTCATGGTTCCACCTTCTTCCATGGTCATGCGTTTCTCTGCCTGACATTCATTCATTCACTTGTTCATTTTAGTCATCTATGCTCTATGGTTGCTCATTGTTATGATACACCAATGAAAGACTTCAGTGATAGCTTATTTTCATTTAATTTGAGGAAGTAATTTCCCATGTGCAACACAAATGCTCCAAATCCCTTGATCTTCTAAAAGTCAGCTTTCCCTTAAAAATGACAACATCAACAACTGAGCCTCCCTGGTGGCACAGGGATTAAGTTTCAGCAGCCACTGAGGCCTGAGTTTGATCCCCGGTCAGGGAGTGGGCCCACAAGGTGCAGCAGACCTCTCCTGTCTCGCCTGCTGCTCCCTTCAGCAGTGTATTTCAGTAGATCCGCCTGCTCCCCACTCTGTCTCTGGTGAATCCTCTCATGTCCCCTTCCCCCACACCTCTGGCCTACACCTTAGTTCTTTTATGCAAAAATAAATAAAATTAATGAACAAAATAACAACCACTAAACAGAATTGTTAAAGGCAGCCAGTTGGCTAAAGAGACCCAGTGCCTTCTCCCTGTGGATTTCCAGAGAGTGGGGGGATATCTGAGGGTCTCAGGGGCCCTGGCTGTAGTTCTCCCCTTGCCCTGGCTTTCCTGCACTTTGCTGATGTCTTGACTAAGCACCTGCTCATTTTCCCACCCCTTTTCATGAATGTTGCTTCACTGCTCACTTATTTCCCAAGGAATTTCTTGCTCAAGCATCTGTATGCTTGAGAGGCTTGGTGGTAATGGAAGCTCATGACTGCATGGAGCCAGGCATCACACTGCTCAAGTGCATCAGCCACATTGTGTTGTAGGGAGCCCTTGGGTCTGAAGGGGGCTCCATCATTCCCCTCTTGCCTGTAAGTTTGAATCAATTTAGAATCAGATCAAATTTCATAGAGGTTAACTAGGTATCAGCTAAATTGCTAGAGAACATGGCTGGATCTACAGCCAAATGAGCAATCTGGTACTTTCTCCCCAAATTGAGATCGTGGGTATTCTTACACAACCAGATTCGTAGAGAATTATGGTCTATTTCTCAGGAGTATCTAGCAAGAGAGAACACCCAAGGAAGTTCCCTTGATGCATGAATCCCCCCATAGATAAATACAGGCCAGAGAGTCAAACTCTCCTTCCATCAGAGCTGCTCTAGTTTCTTACTTTGTGAGAAAGTGGGTGGAGGTCCCCTGCAGAGCCTCGTAGAGTGCAGCCCTTTCTTTGGGTCCAGCTCATTGCTAAGCTGCCCTTCCCTCTTCTCCCATATCTTCTCCAAGATTCAATGACCATGACCAGCTCTTTCCTGTAGTCATTTGTAAAATCAAAATAACTCTTGCTTTGAGAGTTATCACCAGCCTGTTCCTGAGTTACTACTCTACCTAAAAGGAATGGTTTGAAGACTCTTGAGAATTGTTCTTTCATAAATAATCAAAAAGTATGTGTGCAAAGTATTAAAATAATTATAGTTATATATAATATAAAGTATATAATATGGTTATTTATATTTTTCATTTATATATATATTTATATGGGTGCATCTCTATATGTGATTTAATTTACATATTTTATATGCATATTTATCTCAGTACATAATTTTAATTTATATGTCATTTGTATGTTTATATATCTGTAGCTATACATAATTTTAACCAAAAAGGCCATTCTGCTTTCTTATTATGGTGCAAAAAGATACCTTTTTTTAAAAAATGCATAAAATATGAAGAAATTCATGAAAACGACTCATTCAGAAGAATCAGTATCACAAATGCTCTGGATACTACTGATGCTATTCAATAATTGAGGTTTTGTGTAAGAGATGGACTAAGATAATAGAGTAAGAACAATCCACTCTGCCTCAACACCCTTAAAATAATAATAAAAAACAAGCCAACATTAATATTAAATAAGTAGACATTGGCACTGTAAGACAAGAAAACAAGGATTAGCAGACCAGAACAAGTGAGGAATTCCTGGAAGACAGAAACCAGATGGGATTGGAGTGACAAGAGTAGATGAATCTGTAGCCAAAAATGTTGTGCAGCCCACAAGTACTTTGAAGATGAAAACAAACCCAGAGAAATCCTAAGGCCTAGGAGAAGGCCTGGGGCAAACACGAGGGAACCGAATTACAAGCCCACATTGAAGCTGCTCATACTGATCTTGCCCTTTGCAAACTATCAGCTGAACTTCCATGAGCTGAGTGTGAGTCATGCCGGCTAATGAAAGGAGACCTCATGGTCTGGGTTTAACGGGAGCTCATGGAAGCAGCAGAGGGAGGCTAAAGTAACAATGAGATTCTGGAGTTAATAATGCAGCAGCAACTTTTCATGTTTATTGTCCATTTGAGTTTATCTATGAAGTTTTTGTTCAAAAGCTTTAGTCATTTTTCTATTTCACTATGTTTTTCAAATATCTAGAAAGATAGACAGACATGTAGGTAGATAGGTAGGAAGGTAGGTAGGTAGGTAAGTAGATAGAGAGATAGAATTTTTCACACATTCTGGGGAGAAATCATTTGTTATATGTGTTATGAATATCACCTCCCACTTTGTGGTTCTCTGCTGAGTTTGTATGGTATGTTTAATTCCCTAATTTTGATGTGATAAAATGTATCAATGTCTTTACCATGAGTATACTTTGTGTCTGTTTTACAAAATTCTTTCCTACACCAAAGGTCGTAAACATATTTTGTATTACCTTCTAAAAGTCATGTAGTTTTGCTTTTCATATTTAGCTCTGTAATCCACTGGAAGTTGATAATTTTGGCGTGGGATGAGACTGTAGCCATTCCAATTTTTGCTTCCAGATGAAGACCCTATTGATTTAAAATCATTTATTTAAAAAGAAATTCTTTTCCTCACTACTCTGCAGTAATATCTGTTTGTGGATTTTCCATTCTACTATGATGAACTTCTGGATATCAAAGACATATAAAGCTAGTAGGTACTGACTCCAGAAGGTAAATATATCAGGTCCTTTCACCAAGTTCTGCTCTCTCAAGAATGTCTTGGCACTACACAGCATCCTATTCTTCCATATAGCTTCAAATGACTTTGTTAGCTTCCACTCTTTCAATTTAAGAAAAAAAATGACACCTTAAAAATTGAGTCTTCAAAACCACAAATGCTTTCCTCCTTGTGCAGTCTTTATTAGCTTGCTTTAAATGTGATTTGGCAAAGAGGATACAGATGGATTTATCTTATGATCCTTAAGAGTTTCTGTCCGTTCTAGCAACTCTAGGGGCTGCTGGAGTTGAGTGCCCTTGCCTTTAAGATGGTGACTGGAGCATCCTCCCTGGTGGCCAAGGGTTAACTCTCAGTGCTATCAACCCTAAGGCCTGAGTTTGATCCCAGGCCAGGTAGCTGACCCGCATGGCACAGCAGACCTCTCCTTGCTCATCCACTGCTCCCCTCAGCAGTGTATTTTAGCAGATCCACCTGCTCTGCCTCCCACTCTGTCTCTGGTTAATCCTCTCAAACCCCCACACCACTGGCCTATACCCCAGTTCTATCCAAAAATAAATTAAAATAAAAAACAATTAAAATAAATAAATAAATAAATGAATAAATGAATAAATAAATAAATAAATATGTTTCATATACCAGGTAGGTCCTTGGCTCCCTGCTCTTACTTTTTTCTTTCATCCTCCTCATTATCCTTCTTAAAGACATTTTGTAAGTATTGTCAGATGAGATACTAGGGTGATGCACTTTCTAAATTCTTGTGTACATTTTTTTTAAATTAGATTTGTATTTCCTTAAGCATAGAATTTTTTAGTTATAGCTCCTTCCTTATTCATTTGTAGGCACAATTCTACTGTCTTCTAGATTCCAGTATTGTAGATGAAACGTGTGACATAACTTGTTCTTTCTACTTGCTTTCTTTGCATATTTATTTTTCTGTAAAAGTCAGGAATCTTACAAATGGGTCTAGGTGTTTGTGTGCATATGTATTTTCTCATCAACATAGTCTACCTTGCTTAAACCCTTTAAATAAGGAGACTTCTCAGTTCACAGAATTAATATATTTGTTCTATTTCATGTTTAATGCCTGTGTCCTGTATATCTGCTTTTTCTTTCCCCATAATTTCTCTCATTCACCACATGTTAGATCCACTGGATTTACTCCTAACCCTCTTATCTTTTCCATCAAATTTATAATCTTTTATACTTTTTTCTCTGTTCATTTGACCTGAGGCAGAACTTTCCAATCTTAGCAGTGAAAAACCTCTCAATTAATTTATTTACTATTTTTTAGTTTAAAAATCACACTTAAGCCCCTAAAGTATTTTATTATAAAAATAATTTCCTTAAATCTCATACTTTAATCCAGACATTCATCAGCCTTTTCCAGCAGTCTGTTTTGCTGGATTTGCATACTAACTGTTCTGTCTGATTCCTCTTTGGTTTTCTTTTTTTGTTTTTTAAAGATTTATTATTATTTTATTTATACAAGAACCGGGGTACAGGCCAGATGTGCGGGAGGGTGAGAGGATTCACCAGAGACAGAGCGGGGAACAGAACATACAGACTGACGAAACACACTGCTGAGGGAGCATTGGTTGAGACAGGAGAGGTCTACTGCGCCATGTGGGTTGCTCTGTAGCCAACGGGAATCGAACTGGCACTGCAGAGGCTGTGGACAGATTCACAGTGCTGTGCTCAACCACCTGCACCACCAGGGAGGCCCCTCCTCTATGGTTTTCTTAAGTGGGGTATTATTATTCTTCTAAATTTATAGAGTTGACTTATCTGTGACTGTTGGAGTACTTTAAACAGCAGGAGTTCAATGGATGGTAAGAAGTGTAGTAGTCCCTGACTTTGAGAGCCTGGAAACTAAAAGCTTTTGTTACCAACTACTAAAGAACTTGGAGAATCTCTTGTTCTGATGTCCATGTATATCCCCAGCATCAGTATCGGGATGCCTCTGCTCATCCATTCAGCTTACTCTTTGTCCTTCCAGAATGTCCACAGGGCCACCCTGGTAGCTTAGGGATTAAGTTTTATCACCATCACTGCTCTGGCCTGAGTTCGATCCCAGGCCTGGGACAAAACCACATGGCACAGGAGAGCCTGTGTGCCAGGCTCTGTCTTGCCCGCTGCTCCTCTCAGCAGTGTATTTCAGTCCATCTGCCTGTTCTGCTCCCCACTCTTTCTCTGGTGAATCCTCTCACCCCCACCCCACACCTTTGGCCTACACCCCAGCTCTTCTACACAAAAATAAATAAAATCATTCATGTATGTATAACTGATGTAACCACCACCATGATGAACATACAGGATGGTTCCATCACACAAATAATCTCCTGTATTGTTATCTCTTTGTCACCTATTTGTCCCCAGTCTTCATCACTGACATCAGCCGATCTCTCTTCTATCACTGTAATTTTGAATTTTTGAGAGATGTCATTGGAAAAGAATTGTACAGTGTAACCTTTGAGACAGGCTTCTGTCACTCAGCAGAATGCCCTCGAAAGCCATCCAAGTTCTGCATGTATTAATAGTTTATTGTTTTTATTGTTGAAGAGGATGCTACTACATGCAAGTATCAAAATTTGTTGATCCATTTACAAAGTGAATAACATTTGGTTTATATTCATTTGGGCTACTATGAATAGAGCTATTAAGACATCTGTTTATAAGTTTTCATGTGCATATAAGTTATTATTTCTCTAGGTATCTCTAAAGACCGAAAGTGGGATTGCTAAGTTATATTATAAATATAATTCTAAATAGACAATAAACTACTAATCTGCTTTTCAGAATGGCTGTGCCACTTGGATACTTACCAGCAATGGTGCTTCCCATATATGAGCGTGGACATCTCCCTCATAGTCAGTGACCCAGATTTTCTTTTAGTGAACTCTTTTACTATTTATATACTATTTTCAGAGAAATGTATTGTCAATATGCACTTTGAAAAGTTTGCACTTAAAAAAATATGCGCTTAAAAAGTTTTAAACTATCTAAAACAATTAAGTGGTTTATCTCGTGAATTTTGAGTGTTTTTTTTATATATTGTGGATGCAAATCATTTAATATATATGATTTTTAAATATTTCTTCCATGTTGTAGCTCAGAGTTTTGTTCTAAGTAAGTGTCTTTTTAGAGAAAAAGTTTTCATTTTAATGGCATGTACCTTATCAATCTTTTAAATGGATTGTGCTTAAGTTTTAATGTCTAAGAACTCTTTGCCTAACCCCAAGACATGAAGAAATGTCTTAGCATTTTTCAGATAAGCAATATTAGATGCCAAAATCTTCTGTATTAATCTTCTGTATTAGAACTGCACTCCAGTTCTTCTATGCAATAAATAAATAAATAAATAACTACAAAAAAGAAAAGAAACGCATAGTGGATCCAACCTGAAGCTCTACCTCTGGATTAACAAGAATTCTAGAAAGTGGGACTAGAGAAAACAGAGAATGAAATGCTGTTAAAGACATAATACATTTCTCAGAACTGAAGCTTCAGTTTGAATTGCTTTATACGATAAATGGACATATACCCACACCTAGACATTCCAAATCAATAGATTCAGGTAAATAAGATGTCCCCTACAAAGGAGCAAGCATTAGACTGGCTTCATCCATCTAATTGTCTATACTGGATGCTAGAAAAAAACAAAATGGAACAAAATGAATCAAGACCTACAAAACTCTGAGAGTAGCTTGGGAAATTGGAAGGCTGCTGTCAGGTAAAGATGAGCCATGGCAGAAGGCAGACTAGTGATGATTTCAGACTGTACACTCTAGAAACTTGCCTTAAGTACACTTTTTCCTTGAAAGTTATGGTCTAGCAAAGTGGAGTAAGCCTAAAATCAAGAAGGAGATGGGATCCAGAAAAAGGGGATCCAGAAAAATAAAAGTGGAATCCAGAAAAGAGTGCATCCAGAAAAAAAAAGTGTGGGAATCCAGAAATAGTGGGTTCAGAAAAAGATGTGGGGTCCAGAAAATGGTATCTCCAGAAAATGGTGCAAATCCAGAAAATACTGGATCCAAACTGTCCAATAACAGTATAGTCTTTCAGATTTCCTGTCAACACCACATCAGACTGTGAGGTGGGATGATAGCTCCAAAGAAATAGAAAAATTGCAGGATCATGAAGCATTGAGACATTGGAACACTATGGGGTATACCAAAACAATTAAAGTTAGTTTTTTGAGGATGAATTTTAAACTTGACCCTGGGTACAGTCATCTTTGAATGGCTTAGTTGACATGTTGGTGTCCTGGGAAAAGATATGAAACCTGCTATTTTCCTGTGATATGCTGTCAGCAACATTCATATAATCATAACAAAATGCCATCTATTAGCCTTTGACTTAAGAATCACCCCATAAATGAATCACAAAAGATCTAACTCTTATTACATGCAAAATGGGAACTTGGCAAAATCAAAGTATATTTGAAAGAGGTTAAGGTTGAAATCCTTATTTCACAAAGTTGGAATTTAAAAGACTTAATTCAAAGATTTAACCTATAATTGACTGAATAATGAATAGAGACAGGAGGGTGGATGATACCATACAGTAGTTAAGATCATGGGCTCTGAAACCAGACTGCATTTGACTGCCAGACTGCCACGTGTGAGCTGTGTGAGGTTGAAATACATTACAATAAGTTTTCTAGACATCAGTTGCCCCATCTGTAAAATGTGGGTATTAACAATGCCCACCTTAAAATGGCTTAACCTTTGTAAAAGCAATTAGAGTAATGCCTGGCACCAAGTAAATGGAAAATATAAAAGAAGGGGACAGGAGTTAATCTAAGTACTTAGAGAACAGTGATACCTACATGGGTTGGAGAACACTTTCAGCCCTCTGGGATGGGGAATGGGTGCTTGAGAGCCCCACCTAAGGCCTCTTGGCCTCATGTGCCTACAGCTCCCAGGGGTTCTCCCACAGCCATTTCTTTATTCTTTTTTTTTAAATTTATTTTATTTATTTATGCATACAAGAGCTGGGGTGTAGGCCAGAGGTGTAGGGAGTGAGAGGATTCACCAGAGACAGAGTGGGGAGCAGAACAGACAGATCTACTGAAATACACTGCTGAGGAGCAGCAGGAAGACAGGAGAGTTCTGCTGTACCATGTGAGTCAGCTCCCTGGCTGGGGATGGAACTCATGCTGCAGTGGCTGCTGATAGCTTGATAGCACTGAGACATAGCCCCTTGTGCACTAGGGAGGCCCCACTCACACAGCTATTTCTACAGGACAGGGGGCTTGGGGTTCATACAGCTTTGGCTCCAGGTCTCACACTGGCCACCCTGGGGCTTCCTTGGACCTGTGCTGCTGTCTGCCATCTGAGACTCTCCCCCTCCAGTTCTCCTTTTTCTCTGCTTCCATGGGGGACAGACTAGTCTTCTCCGGCTTCTGATCGATCCTCTGCACCCCCTATCCCAATAAATGAGGTGAATGTTTAACCTTTTCCTTGCTTTCATTTCTTAGGAGATACAATTGATCTATTAGTAGACAGAGTTGTATTTAGTAATGAAATAAGATCCGTGGGGCCTCACTAGTGGCGCAAGGTTTAAGACGCAACCTAAGAAGCTATCCCCAGCCACTGTAGCATGAGTTCGATTCCCAGCCAGCCAAGGAGCAACGCACATGGTGCAGCAGACCTCTCCTGTCTTGCCCACTGCTCCCCTCGGCAGTGTACTTCAGTCAATGCGCCTGTTCTGTTCCCCACTCTGTCTTTGTTTTTTTTTTTTTTTTTTTTTTAGTAGAGACATGTTTATTTATTTATTTGTTTGTTTGTTTTGCTTGTTTATACATGCACTGGGTACAGTCAGAAGCACCGGAGGGTGAGAGAATTCACCAGAGCCAGAGCGGGGAGCAGAGCAGGCAGAAGGACCGAAGTACACTGCTGAGGGGAGCAGCAGGCGGCAGGAGAGGTCTGCGCGCCATGTGGGACCCTCCTCCGGTGGCAGGGGAGCAGCCGGGATCGAACCGGCGTCGCAGAGGCCGCGGGCAGCTTCGCAACCCAGCGCTCAACCGCTGTGCCACCAGGGAGGCCCCCCACTCCGTCTTTGGTGAATCCTTTCACCCCCCCACACACACACCTCTGGCCTGTACCCCAGCTCTTGTATGCATAAATAAATAAATTTTTTTTAAAAAGATCCAATATAGGGCCAACCGGTGGCGCAGTGGTTGAGCGCTGGGCTGCGAAGTTGCTCGCAGCCTCCATGGCGCCGGTTCAATCCCCGGCTGCTCCCCGGCCACCAGAGGAGGGTCCCACATGGCGCGCAGACCTCTCCTGCCGCCCACTGCTCCCCTCAGCAGTGTACTTCGGTCCTTCTGCCTGCTCTCCTCTCCGCTTTGGCTCTGGTGAATTCTCTCACCCTCCCGCGCTTCTGACTGTACCCAGTGCTTGTATAAATAAATAAATAAATAAATAAACAAACAAATAAATAAATAAATACATAAATACACAAATACTTAAATCTTTTTAATAAATAAATAAATAAATAAAAAAGATCCAATATATACCTGTCCTCAGAGGTACATCCAAACAAAATGAGACAGGAAGGCTGAAAATAAAGTGATAGAATAAAGTATGAGAGTATGAAAATAAGTAGCCACATAGATAATAGTGCTAAACAACAACAACAACAAAAAAAAAAAATCCCTAAAACAGACATTACAATATAATACCTAGACAAATAGAGAAATGGGAAAACTCATAATAAAAAGGAACTTTTAAACAACTCTCAGAAAATAAAGACCAAGTTTACAGAAATAGACAAGATTGTGGAGAGTGCAATCAACACAAACAGCAACCCCAAATCACTCACTCTTTCACATCCCCAAACTTTTTAACACTCATGGAGCATTTAAAGGGTTGTATGTGTACTGAAGCAAAAAAATTAAAAGCATAAAAATTCAGAAATGTTTTAGGCCGTGTCCTCTGACCATAATGAAATTGAATAATGAATAAATATCAAACGAAGGTTAGTGTGTGGGAGGGAGGAAAATTCATTTAAGTAACTCTTGACTTAAAGAAAAAAATATCAAATCATAAACCTGTTATGAATGAATAATGATAAATACTCTACACTTCAAAACTGGTAGACTATGAACAAAGCGGTACTCACAAACCAAGGATAGCCATAAACACATTTTGAGAAGACAAATCTTATGTAAACAAGAGGGAAGTATACACCAGAAATTAAATAATGGAAAAATAAATTCTAAAGAAGCTAAAAAAAGAAATAAAGAATAAAAGGTTATAAAGTAGAACAGCAACATAACAAACGTGCACTTTTAGTGAATTCAAAGCTAGTCCTTTATATGAAAAAAAGGTTATCAATAAGAACAAATCACACCACCTCATACCTGTGGGAATGGCCCATTTTTTTTAAAAAATATTTATTTATTTATTTATTTATTTATACAAGCACTGGGTACAGTCAGAAGTGCGGGAGGGTGAGAGAATTCACCAGAACCACAGCAGGAAACAGAACAGGCAGACTGACGAAATACACTGCTGAGGGGAGCAGCGGGCGCAGCAGGAGAGGTCTGCGTGCCTTGTGGGACCCTTGCAGGTAGCTGGGGATTGAACCGGTGCTGCAGAGGCTGCAGGCAGCTTCACAGCCCAGAGCTCAACTGCTGCACCACCAGGGGAGGCCCGAGAATGGCCCATTTAAAGGTCAGAAACAACAAGTGTTGGAGGGGAGTGGAAGGAAAATGTGGGAAGGTGGACTGGTCTAGTCCCTATGGAAAACAGTATGATGCTTTCTCAAAATAGCAAAAATAAAAATCTTCCATGTATTCCAGTAGTTCCACTCCTAGGTATCTACCCCCAAAATGCAAAAACACTCTTGAAAGGGATATATGCACTCCTCTGTCCTTTGCAGCAATATTTACAACAGCCAAATTATAGAAACAAACAAGTGCCCAACAACAGGTGAGTGGATTAAGAAGATGTGGTATCAATACACAACGGAGTATTACTCGGGGGTAAAAAAGATGAAATTTTGCCCTTTGCAACAACATGCATGGACTGGAGAGGATTATGCTAAATGAAATGTCAAGAGAAAGACAAATACCAGATGATTTCACATGTGTGAAATTTAGAGAAACAAAACAAAGGAACAGAAAATGAACCCAACAAACCCTAGAAATCTGACTGCATAATTGAGATGGTAGAAAGTGGGGAACAAAGTGGGTAGGGGTCACAATGGACTATGATAGAGGATTATGTGTGCTTTGATGGTGGGTGTGGTGTGGTGACATACACCTGAAAAGTATGTGAGACCATACCTCTAAATCATGTACAGTGTCAACCAATGTTATGTCAATAAAATAGAAAGCAATGAAACAAAGAGAACTGCATGGAGCCTAGATTTTTCCACGAAATTCTTATAGAATGATTTACCTATAGTAATTTAAGTCAGCATCTCCATTGTTAGTGTAGATGCCTGTGGTGTATACCATTATATGATGCCAATTCTGTGAGTTTTTAAGTATTGTGTGTTCATTTTTTATATAGTGATGAGTCATTGGCTTGTTAATTCAACCAATAAATGTTTAACATCTACTATGTGTTAGGCATATTTGAAGAACTTGAGATGAACTCAAGAATCAGTTGATATGGTCATTTTTGCATCCTGTTTTAAAACATGAAGAAAATAATGTAAAATTTATTTAAATCAAGTTATTTTAAATGAATTTTCCCAAGTGGATTATTACTTGTCCACACCTTCCCTCTCACACACAACCTTCTTTTGATGTTTATTCATTATTCAATTTCATTGTAGTCCAGAAATAATGGCCTGAATCATACTGCTTTTTTTATGACTAATTTTTTGGCTTTAAAACATAGTGCAACTCTGTATTAAATGTTCTATGGGAATGCCGAATCTTATGGCGGCTCCATTTTTAGTAGACTGAGGAACCTCCACACAGCTTTCCATAGTGGTTGGACCAGTTTGCACTCCCACCAGCAATGTGGGAGAGTTCCTTTTTCACCACATTCTCACCAACATTTGTTGTTGCTTGTTTTTTTGATATGTGCCATTCTTAATGTTGTAAGGTGGTATGTCAGTGTGGTTTTGATTTGCATTTCCCTGATTATAAGGGAGGGATCTACCCAAAGGACACAAAAACAGTGATTCAAAAGAGCACCTGTACCCCTATGTTTATTGCAGCACTATTTACAATAGGTAAAACCTGGAAACAACCCAAATGCCCAAAAATGACTGGATCAAGAAGATGTGGTATATATACACAATGGAATATTACTCAGCAATCAAAAAGATAACCTCATGCCATTTGCAGCAACGTGGATGAAGCTAGAAGGAATTATGCTCAGTGAAATAAGCCAGAAGGAAATAGAAAAATATCGGATGGTTTCACTTATAACAAGAATATAGGGGAACCAAATAGGACATCTGTGTAAAATAAAATAATAACAGTACAAAACACAACAAAGCAAAAACAGACAATTATAAACTAGAGACATCCTGCAGGGGAGGAGGAGGGAGAAGGATCAGAGGGAGGGAGGGAGGAGCACAGGGGACTGAGGTGATGGTGCACGGGTGACTTGGGGAAGGAAATTCTGTGGGGTCTCAATCTGAGGGTGTGGGGGGAAGCAAATATTGTCTAAAAATGTAAAAAATGATAAATGTTAAAATCAAAAAATAAAAAATAAATTATAAATAAATAAAAATAAATGTTCTATGGGTATTGACCACACTGTTATGATATGTAAATTCTTATGAAGTGGCATGTTTTTATATTTACATATATGTTCCTATTGCTTCTTAGGGAGGTATATGTCTCTTTCTATAAAAGTCCCTATTTTTAAATATACATTTCATTGTACCACTTCACACATAGTTAGTTACCAGAGCATATCAGCTTAGAACATTTTCAAAGCCCCAAATTTCTTCCTGCCTTTTTCAGTCAACCCCTTTCTCCCCTATCCCCAACCCTGGCAACCACTCATGTTTTCTGTACCTATAGTGTTGCTTATATAAAATATTATATAAATCAATAAATAATATATAACTAAAATCATCCAGCATGTAGGATTTTATCTGGCTTCTATCACTTAGCATCATCTTCTGAAATTCACCCATAATGTGCTTATCAAAAGTTCAACCCTTTTCAGTACTGAGTAGTATTCCATTGTATGGGGAAAATGCAATGTCTTCATTTATTGACCAGTTTATAGACATTTTGGTTGTTTTCCAGTTGGGGCTATGCGAATAAACTGATAGATAGATAGATAAAGAGCTAGAGATAATACATCAATGCATATGATACAATATGTATTTATGTGAATTATAGGACTTTGTGTAATCTTGTAAAAATACATAGGAAAGCACTGGCAGGTGTGGATGGTGGTTCTCTGTTTTAAAGTAATAAGACACGGGCCTCCCCCGTGGCACAGCAGTTGAGTGCTGGGTTGCAAAGCTGCTCGTAGCCTCTGCAGCATCAGTTCGATCCCCAGCTGCTCCCCGGCCACTGGAGGAGGGTCCCACATGGCTTGCAGACCTCTCCTGCCACCCGCTGCTCCCCTCAGCAGTATCCTTCAGTCCTTCTGCCTGCTCTGCTCCCCGCTCTGGCTCTGGTGAATTCTCTCACCCTCCCGTGCTTCTGACTGTACCCAGTGCTTGTATAAATAAATAAATAAATAAATCTTAAAAAAAAAAAATGTCAACCACAAAAAAAAAAAAAAAGTAATAAGACACGGCCAACTCTCTTCTCATGTGGGCACACCTGTCTCTGTCCCCTCCGGCTGCAGTTTTACCACATCCTTGACAACTTTCATTTTCAGGCTTTTGAATCAGTGATTCCAGTGAATATGTAGTCTATCCCTATGGTTTTAAATTCCATTTCCTCAATAATCTATATGGTTAATGTCTTTCATGTGTTTGATTGCCATTTGTAAATCTTTGGTAAAGTGTCTTTTCAAAGCTTTTGTCTTTTAAAATGTGTATATGTATATATATATATATATACATAGTAAGTGTATATGCATGTAGTTGATTTTCTTATTATTCAGTAATAAGAATTCTTTGCATATTCAGGATACAAATAAATGGTTTGCAAATATTTTTCCCCAGTGTATGGCTTGCTTCTTCACATTTATTACTCCTCTACAAACTTTTTCCTGTTTAATTTCTTTTATAGTTCTCACTCTTATGGATTAATTAAAGTTGAACTTAGTTTAAGGGGAATAAAGATACATTATCCATATAGCTACTAGTTTCAGGCTTTTTGCATGCTAGCTAATACATCTTTGCCCAATTCGAGGCTCTACAATTTTTCTCATCTCTCTGTTTTTAGAACTTTTCATTTTTACTTCTTACATTTAAATCTATGATCTCTTTAGAGTGTGTGGTGTGAGGAAATGGTTGAGGTGTATTCATTTATTTTCCACATGGACACCCAATAGAACTAATATCCTTTGTTGAAAAGACTATCATTTCGGAAAATATTATCCTTTCCTCCATTGAATTACTTTAGCATCTTTGTCAAAAATCAATTTGCCATATAGGTGCCGGTCTATTTTTAGACTCTCTAGTTTGAAGCTCTATTGTTTTGTACGTACATATACAGAACTGCCTTGTGTCTGCTCAGTGAATGTTCTCTTTTATCATTTTGTAATTTTCTCCTTTATCGCTGATAATACTCCTTGTTTTGAAGTCTACTTTGTCTGATGTAAGTATAACCACTCCACCTTTCTTAAGATTAAGGGAGGCACATTGAAGCTTTTCCCATCCTTTTATTTTTAACTTATCTATATCTTTGTGTTCAAAGTGGTTTTCTTATAAAGAGTATATCACTGGATTTTGCTTTTCATCTAATCTGATAATCTAGGCTGTGTTTTAATTGGGGTCTGTAGGCCAATTATATTTAATGCTGTTGTGAATATGCTTGGATTTAAACACATCATTTCATTGTTTTCCTGTTGTTTCATCTGCCATTTTACCCTCTTTTCCTCAATAGGGTTACTTTTAGACTGAAAGTTTTTTTATAATTCCATTTTATCTCCACTATTGGCTGATATATCTTCTTAACAATTTTAATGGTTTCCTTATGGTTTCTATTTATATCTTTATCACAGTCAAATAATTTTATGCTGCTTCCTGTCTAAAGTAAGAAACTTATGCCAGTGCCCTAACAATTTGTTCCTTCCTTCTTTGTGCTATTATAATCATCATAATTGTCCTTTTCCTTGTTAAACCCCACAATTCAGTTAAGTATATCTTAAAGTAATTAAAAATAAGGAAAATGTCATTTTTACATTTACTCAACTTTATTGCTTCTAGAGATCGCCATCTCTTTGTGGAGAGCCAACTTTGTGCCTGTTACATTCCTTCTGTCCAAGCAACTTCAGTATCTTAGCACCAGTTGGCTTGTAATGAATTCTCTCAGTTTTGTGTTTTTTTTTTTTTTTTACTTTTTTATTTATTTAGTTTGGTCTAAAAAGTATTTCACCTGCCTTTTTTGAAAGTTATCTTAGCTGGATGTAGAATTGTGGGCTCATAATCTCCCCCTCCAGTTCTTTAAGGATGCCACCCCACCAACCCCAGGCTTCCATAACCACTGTTGCTATAGCAGACTGCACTCTGCTTCTGAGTTCTTTCCTGTTTATGGCCTTCAAATGGTTTCTTCTTCACTGGTTTGCTTCCTGCAGCTTCACAGTGAGGTATCAAGGAGGGCATTTTTGTTCTCACCATTGGGCTTTATCTTGATTGGGATCTTCTAAGTATCTTGGATCTTTGGTTTGGTGCTTATCATTACTTCTTTTTCATTTATTTCTTTTTTTAATTTCTATTTAAGTTTAACGATTCCTTCTATAAATATTCTTGGTGCCTCACTCTTCTCTCCTTTTGGGAACCCTTATATATAGTCAAGTGTCACTCCATATTTCGAGAAATGTGTTGTTATACAATTTCATCCTTGTGTGGACAACATAGAGTGTAATTACACACACCTGGATGCTACCGTCTACTCCACACCTAGGCTAGGTGGTAGGGCCTGGTGAGACACCCTCGTCTACATGTGCCCTCATTGACTCAATCACTGTTAAGCAATGTCTACGCAGTAGATGCAGGAGGTACCGTTTATTAATATAACTAAACTCATTAGTCATTAGAGAAGCACAATTTATTTTTTTCCAACTTTATTAAGGTATAATTGACAAATAAAATTACAAAACTTTAAAGGGCACAATGTGATGATTTGATGTACCTATATGTTGTGAAATATTTACTACAATGAAGTTAATTAACACATATATCACCTCACAGAGTTGCCTTTTCTATGTGTGCATGATGAGAACTCCTGAGATCTACACTCTCAGAAAATGTCAGCACAAAGTACAGAGTCATGAACCACAGTCAGCATGGCATAGACGAGCTCTCAGACATATCACCTCACAACTGAACACTGGTTCCCTTTGACCAACATCTCCTCATATCCCTGCCCCCAACCCCTGATAACCACCACTCTACAGTCTGGGGAAATGCAATTTAAAGTCACCATGAGATAGCACTACATTCCCACTAGAAGGCTAAAGTACCAAGTGTTAACCAAGATGTGGAATTTCTAGAACCCTGTACATCACTGTTGACAATGCAAAATGATACAGTCACTTTAAGGAAACAGCTTGTTTCTTATAAAGCTAAACACATAATTAGAATAACTGAGAAATTCCTCTTCTCGATATTTCCCCAAGAAAAACAAAAACATGTATCCATACAAAGGATTTCTCATGCATGTCCATGGCTGTTTTAATCATAATAGCTCCAAGCTGGCAATAATATAAATCGGATTTGAGAAGCCCACTCAGCATCTTCTAAAAGGGGTTACCCCTTTCCTGAAGTCTCAAGTTTGCTCAGGAAGATGACCACAAATTCAGAAAATTGAATGTAAAAATGGTGATTCTGGGATTCTCTTGCATTTTCCTCTTCCCCCAAAGAAATCATTCTTGGAGGGGGGCTGTCTCTGGACCTTCCTGCTGCCCCTTGGCCACTGATGCATCGAGTCCCACCTTAGTTCCTTTGGGTCTCCTTGACTAAGGGCCTCTTCTCAAACTCTCTTGGTTGCTCCCTTTTCTCTTCTTCCTTTGCCTTGTTTTTCTCATCCTTTTTTTTTTTTTTTTTTCCTTCTGAGGGAGGAGGATGGGAGGAGAAAGCCATTGTCAATTAATAGAGAGACATTTTCACCAGGTGTTTCTCAATTATCACGTTGGCAGCCAGCCCCTTCTGTGTAAATTGTATTAAAAAAAATCCTTCCAGGGCAGAAACCCTCCTTGGGATTGTAACCAACTCACTGTCTTATTTTCTCTGAAGGAGGTTCGTCCTCGGGGAACAGCCCTGCTTAAAAACATAGGAACAGCCAAGGTTGCTGCCTCCTGCAATATCGTGATTTAAACGTGTTAAAGTATGTGATTATCATTCGGTCTCGAACACTCTCGATCTGCTCCCTCATTCCATACTAGTTTTAGAAATAAACCCATGACCAGTCTCCAGGAGAGATTGATGTTTATTCCGTGTCAGAGTCCTGGTCCCCAGACGTCCCCATAAATTTGTCTGCTGGAAGACTATAAACATAATTCTGAGCATGGAAGTTATTTTAGATTTGAATTAATTGCTTTTTCAGTTGTTTTCAAATATGCAAATCAAAATAGCCAAAGAAATATGCCCATTAAAAAAAAAGCAGTCCATTTTCCTGGAGGGATTCTGGAATGTCCCCTGCCAAGGTAACCTGCCTATCTGGATGCCGGCGCGCAAGTGGGGACGTGTTGTCTCGCGTCTTCCTAGTCACCAGGTCAAGTGTTTCGTGTTGTTCAGAGCTTCTTTGACTTCAACAAGTTACCACAAAATGAAGTAGGGCTATTAAGTTGGCTGCTGAGAGGAAAGCACTCCCGCCCGCCCCTGTAGTCTATGGGAAGGGATTTCAGCGCCTGGGCTGGAGGCAGACGCTAGGAAGATGCTCTCATCTAGCAAAAGCCACCCATCCAGTGAGGTGGCCTGGACCACTGTTCTCCCCACTCCCTCCTGAGGACAGAACAGTTGCCACTTGAAGCTGCTGTGGCACCACAGTGGGGCTTTGACAGCCACTTGAGGTGCTTCTTTGAGGGACACATGGAGCCACATCTGGGAACATACATTTGTAAACCAAGAACTTCCCATAAACCTCTGTGTCTGAAGAGACGCCCCCTTTGTACCGTCTCCTGTACAAGCAGCCCCGGATGCGTCCTTTTTTGGTTATGGCGATCCAGACCCCACAAGCATTGTCCTAAATGGTTTCCTCAAGCCCAGAGCCAGGCCAGGGAAATTTTAGGGCCAGGAACTTGCACAGCATCATTTGTGTTCAGCCTCTGGTCGTTGCAGCTTCTAGTCTGTCTGCACAGACAAGGGGCCCATTTTCAGACAGAGACAGGACCCTCCTCACCCCCGTGCCCACAGGTGATAGTTTAAGGTTGACTGGAGGACAGGAGTGGTCAGGTTCCGTGAGGATTGGAGACCTGAACCAGGAATTGCAGAACAGAAGGAGGGAATCATAGCTCTTGTTGCATTAGGTCATGTTTTCCAGAAGTTGAGCCCAAGACAAGGATTCTGGTGCTGCTGAGGGATAGCCCGCGGGGAAGCCAGCAAGGGGAGGAGGAACTTACCAGAGCACAGGGAGCACCAGGCAAAGGCCTGGTTCTAGCTGATGCCAGCCCTCATCTGGAGCCCATGGGAAGCTCTGGGAAAGTGCAAGATCCCCAAGATTGTTTTGCTCTGAGGTAAGGAGCTAAGCTTTTGTACCCCCATATCAGTCACCCCTGCCCTACCTGAAGGCAGCTGAAGACAGTTCTCCCAAGAAGTCTACTTCCAGGAGTTTTTAGCAGTCCCAGCTCAGCATTGGGCTGCGGGTCTCCAAGCCCTTTAAGGGCTCTGGAAAAAGCATGAGGACACTGCTGACACAGCTTAGTAGACGACATGGTCTAGATGGACTCCCTATGTCGAACCCCAAGTCTCAGTCTTGTGGGGATCACACAGTATGGGTGCAAAGGGCATGTGCTAGGAGTTCCCCAACCAGCTCAAGCGGGAAAGCAGTCAGGCCTGACTGACCCAGGAGAGGGCAGGACTTATAAGTTGTCAGTCTTGTCTTTACTGATACAGAAACCAAGGGTGGCTGAGTCTTGCCGGTCAACTGAGTGGATGGATCGATATGCCTTCCCGCATGGGCGTTCTACAAAGAGGCAGACACAGCATTGCTTACCAATGGTTGGGAGAAGGCACGAGTTGATTCTCAGGTTTGAAAGGCATATAGGACATGTAAGAAGGTGGTGACTTGGGCAGAGAACAGCACAGTGGCCCCCAGGGCCAGTGAGGCTGAGCCAGGAGGGAGGAGGCATGCCAGGAAGGAGCAGGATTGATGTCTCTGCCATCCTGCATCTTGACACCATGAGTAGACAGCTTGCAGGATGCTGGGGAAAGACCAAGGCACACGTCCTGCCTTTCAGTGCCCCTCCTCAGCATCTCAGGGCTCACCTGCCTGGCTTCTGACAGGGTCCCCAGGATACATGCCTGGAGACTATGGTCGGCTAGATGGACACACTGACATTGGCAAGCTCAATGATAAGAACAAAGATGGGGAACCTAAGTTATGGCGACCAGAGGAGCTTGGGGCTCACAGAGGGCTACCTCGGGTGGGGAAGTCGGAGGCAGCATGACAAAAATCCAAGCACTTGTCACAGAATGGTTGTCAAAACCTATGGCACATACCTGCGAACTCGTGTTGTCCTCATTGTCCCAACACTCACAGTGTAGGAGCGAGAGAGCAGGGGGCAGAAGTGGGGCGAGAGGGCCCTGGGTGGTGGGCCCTGTGGGTTGTAACATCTTGCACCACTGTCTCTCACTGTCACTTCCCTGGATCAGTGTCCTTGGCCAACCCAACATCGGCTTCTCCCCACCACAGGCCTTGCTTGGTTTTGCCTAAGCTCTGTCCCAGCTCTCCCTCAGACCCCATGTCCATCTGCTCTCAGCTTAGCCCAGCTCCTATTCCTTCCATAAACAAGATCCTGCAGAGATTTTAAGTAGGTAAGTGACTCTTAATCATGGTAAACTTCAGGTTCTCTGTCAATCCAGCAAAGTGGAAAGTGTGAGCAAGTGCTGGGTTCTGGAGGAGTCTGTTTGGGAGGACACTGAGGGAGGCTCACAGGGGACATGACTTCCCCACAACACCTGGGTCAGGGGACAAAGCAGGAAGAGTTGCGGAGGATGCTGATACCTGGCCTGGAGAGGCCTCCACCCACACCTAGAATAGAGTTTGCTAAGACAGCGTCTGACCCAGCCAGCCCCCAAGCACACTGAGCAGACGCAGTGGCACCCAGGGAACACACTGAGAGACTTGCCCCAGGCACACGTTCACCATGGTAAGTGCACTAGCAGTGTTAGCAAAACAGCAAAATAAACAAACAAAAAACTGCTTTTTTCTTTCCTAAGACACTATGCAAATGTGCATTCCCAGTTTTAGATTCATTTGGAAGCTCTGAACCTTGGCTCAGCCAACCACAAGTACCCACTTCTGTGATGGAGGAAGTGCTGGTTTTCAGGGCACATTTTTCTCCCATCAAAGGAACTTTAGGTCTGCGTCCCTCCCTAAATCATGCATGTCACATGTGGTGAGCAGGGGACATGACATAACCTTTCTGCATATGTGTGATCCCTCCCAGATAGCTCATTGGGGTCTCTGAAGTTCCTGGGGGCAATTAAAATCTAGGGCTTGGGTAAGTGGTAGCATCCTCCAATCAACAGCAGGTGAAGCTGTAGGTCAACAGCTTCAGAAAGCCTGCCCAAGACGGAAAACTCAACTTAACTTTAATATATAAATTCAGTGCGATCCAAACTGGATCTTTGGGGGCAGAGGAGAAACTGATAAAATAATTATAAAGGTTATTTGTAAGAAGAAACATCAGAAACTGAGATGGTGACTAAAAAATTAATCAAGCAGATAATAACCAAAAAGAGTGACAGGAAGCTTAATTTCTCAGCTGGAGGAATATACAATGAAGTTAGTGACTAAGACAGGGTAACACTAGTGCAGGAATGTAGGCCACAAGCTAAACAATGTGTGAATTTTTTCAAAGATTTATTTATTTATGCATACAAGAACTGGGGTCTAGGCCAGAGCTGCAGGGGGTGAGAGGATTCACCAGAGATAGAGTGGGGAGCAGAACAGGCGGATCTACTGAAATACACTGCTGGGGAGAGCAGTGGGCGAGACAGGAGAAGTCTGCTGTGCCAAGGAGTTCAGTTCCCTGGTGGGGGATCGAACTCATGCCGCACTGGCTGGCAACAGCTTGATAACTCTGAGACTTAACCCCTGTGCTACCAGGAAGGCCCTAAATAGTGATTTCAACTATACATCGGAATCATCTTGGCTTTGAAGGAAAAAAACATGTAACACCCCCAGAGAAACTGATTACATTGGACAGATGGGGTATGGCCCAGTTCCCACTTCATTAGTGCTTCTTGGGTGATACTAAGAGGCAGCCAATGGCTGAACACCACTGGAAGAACAGAACTAAAGAGCTTGTTAAAAATGCACACTTGTAGAGGGTCCAGCAAGATGACAGAAGAGAACGGAGACTCAGCAATGCCTCCTTGTAGCAGCGGGAAGGCACAGAGCAAGATCTCTATGATCCAGGCAGACCTGTAAAGGAGAGTTCTGGAACCCTCAGTGGCTTTTCAGGCTTTTATTGAGCTTTTTACAAGGCCGGGGGGCCAGGGGACCAGGGGGCTGGCAGTCCTCCCAGCCCCCGGCGAACCTTCACTCTTTCTGAGCTCTCTGGCGTTCTCTCATGGGTTCTGCTTCTCTGCTGCTTTTGCTCTCGTTCTGTTGCTCTCATTCTTCTTCTCGTTCTCTCTTTATCGTTCTACCACTCATTCTGCTGGCATCCCTGTGACGCTGCCCTTATAAGCCCAGTTTCAGCCCTGATGTGCCCACCTATGCATACCCACACCCCACTCCAGGTGCCCACCATCAGACATGCATTCAGGACCACAGGGATCCATCATTAATGCTAATGGCAGGGAGGGGGCACAGAAAAGCCTGATAATTTTTCATTTACCCTACACTCCTCCACACATGCCAACACAGTGTACCTAGACAAAGAGAACAAGCTTGGAATGATGCGTGGATGACTATTCAAGAGTGACTGCATGATGGAGTAGAATAGGAAAACCAGGACCAGAGAAGTACGACCCATGGCAGGGGCTGAGGGGGCTGCCATGCAGAGTCTCTCTGCTCTTGCTAACAAAGACACTTGCCTCCATTTGGGGACTTTAAAACCAGGGCCTATGCTGAAGAAGGAGGGGCGGAGCCAGCATGCAGGAAGAGGGTGCACCACTAAAGAACCACAGCAGGGTGCAGAGCAGTGACTGTCTGAGCCCTGGACTCCCAAACAAGAACAGGTGAAGAGAGCCAGTTCAAATCCCCTGTATCTCCTTGCAGAAAGGTCATCACTTGCAACCTGTGTGGATATGCAAAAGCCTGCCTTCCCCACACCCAGAGCCAAAGCTGAGATACCAATGGATTATCATTACACAGAATTTGAAACACCTGGATCTTAACAACAGGCGCAAGCATCTCAGGGCAAGGCTTCTTACACCAAAGGCAAATAGAACGATTTCCATCTTGTGACCCAGTCACATCTACAATTCCCATCCAGCCCTTTAGATATTTCTCAATGACAGCTTGGAGATTGAGGCTGCCATGAGGTTGTTCATGACATGTTGGTGGAGGGACTTGGCCTAAGGGAGGGTGTCAGTATGAATCCCATCACACAACACAGGTAACTGCAGCACTGTAGGAAGTTTGAACAATTGGTGCTCACTCCAGGTAAGCTTTCGGTGCCACTTGCCATGATTCTTACCCCTTGCTGGAGCCACTGCCAGGACCATGTATGCAAAGGCTGTGGCATCAGTCTATGAAATTATAGACAGCTAAAGATGCTGGGTTAAAAATCTAGGATTATACCCAGCCACTTGTCAGTAGGAATGAAACCCATTTATCAAGATGAGAAAAATAAATTCCTTCCTACAATCCATAAAGAGAGAAGAGAAAGAGACAGAAGAACACACCAGAAATGCTGTAGCAAACATCCCTTGGAGATGTGTCAGCATAGCACAGCTGCCGAATATGTCTGGTAACCAGTTTAAAGGTAACAGTCATAACCTTGCTTGTCCAATTATGAAAAACAAAGGATGATAAAAAATAAAAACATTCAAAATCAAGAAAACAAGACTGCTACAAATTGAATTAATGAATCTAAAAAGTATTATCATTGAACAAAAAAAAAAACAAAAAAAAAAAACACCAGAGGGTCTCAACAGTAGATAAATGCAAGGAATAGAGAAAATCCACAAAATTGAATGCACAGTGGCAGAGAGCATATAGAACGACAATGAGAAAAAAGGAAGTTTTAAAATGAAAACAGTGAAAGTGCTATTTGGGATTTCCTAAAGAGAAATAACATCTGTGTCATGGGAGTCCCCTAAGGAACAAGAAAGAGAAAGGTATAGAAATTTTGTTTAGAGAAATAATTGTTATGAACCATCTTAATCTGGAAAATTATCAGAAATGCTAAGAGGTTCAAGCAAATAATATTAGACTGAGATATTCTGAGGCACATTATAATTAAACTGTTGAAAGTGAATGCAAGGAAAGAATATTAGAAGCAATGGAAGAAAGATTAGGAACTTGTAACAGAGCTAGAATATCCATGTACTTCTCAGTGGAAAACATACAGGCAAGAAGGGAGTTTCAGGTGGTATTTAAATTTTCTCAAGATGTCTAACCTAGAATGTCTAGCCGAGATTAAAATGTCATAAATGATATAGAAATCTTTAGAGACTGGGCCTTATGACAAGAGAAATAAAAGCAAAAATAAACATTCAGAATTACCTTAAGTTAAAAAGTTACTGCACAGCAAATGAAAATGTCAGTAGACATCTACAAAATGCAAGGAAATATTAACACATTACAGAGCTGATAAGGGGTCATATTCAAGATATACAAAAACTGACTCCAATTTTAATTTTAAAAGTTAATAAATGGGTAATAGACCTGAAAAGTTCATTGACCAAAGAGGATATACAAACGGCCAACAGGTATATGGGAAATTATTCATTGTTGCTTTGAATAGGGGAGATGCAAATCAAACCACAATAAGTATCAACTCAGACATATTCCAAATGGCACATGTTACAAATATCCCTAACAGCAAATACTGGAGAGGATGTAGAGGAAGAGGAACACTAATACACTGTTTATGGAAATGTAAACTGTGCAATCATTTGGAAAGTGACCTGTATTTACCTTAAAAAACTAAAAGTGGAAATACGGTATGACCCAGTGTTTGTGTGTCTAGCTGAACAACTTGAAACAATCAACTCAAAAATGAGATGTTCCACAATGTTTGTTGCAGTATATTTAAATAGCCTGATATCAAAGCATCTTAAGTGCTCACTGGTGGAGGCTTAGATCAAGAAGATGTGGTCTATCTGTTACCAGAATCCAGCTTCCTCAGCGGCAGGAGCCGGCAGGAACAGTGGTGTCCTCCTACCCTGCTGCTCCACCACAAGTCAGTTATGGCAGTTGCTCCTCTGGATTGTGGAATGGGCCAATCAGGTGTGAGTTATGAGCTTTTATGTAACAGTGTACTTCCTGGATAGTGGAATGGACCAATCAGGTGTGAGCTATGAGCTTTTATGTAACAGTGTACTTTCCTGGATTGTGGAATGGATCAATCAGGTGTGAGCTATGAGCTGATTGGTACTAAATGGTCCGATCAGCCACAGTACTGAAAAATGATCCAATCAGATTTGTGGGTGGGTCACCCTGAAACCAGGATTGGAGGGAGCTGAGGACAGAAGTTTCCAGCCTCCAAAGAAAGAAGAAGGACCAGAAGCTGAAAGAAGAAAAGAAGCATCCAACAGCTGACCTCTGAGGAGGGAAGAGAAGCCTAAGACCTCTGTCAGAGACTGGGCCTCTGCCCCTGTCTTAATGCTGCCTGAAAGGAGCACTAAAGCCTGGGACTGGTGTCTCAAAGAGCTGTTTATTGTTGATGTTGCCCCCAAATTCACAAAGATCTCTTAACACTGGGTGCCTCTGACACAGCCTCTGGGCGATCCACAGTGACCATCACTACTGGCCAGTGCTGTCCAGCACTCCTGGTGACCAGTGGTGACCATCACTGACACTGTCTGATCAGATAACCAGCCAATAGTGGCTACAATAAGCTTTTTGTTTCCCCTGTTTTTAAAATAAACTTCATGGTTGTTCTTGGAGCCTGAGGTCTCTTGTGATTGTGTGTGCATGTGGGTAAGAGCCCAGAGACAGTGACCTGTCCTCTTATCAGGCACTGTCCTTTGCTTGACTGTAGCCCATATGCCCCTACTGTGTGGTCGTTGTTTTGCTATAGCCCTTGGTTTTGGTTTTTGTCCTTTTGGTCTTTTGGGACTTTTGGGCGTCTCTCTGGTCTTGGAGCCCAGGCAGGTGGGTGGCCATTCCACCCTTCATCTGGCCTCCTCCCCCTACCTGTTTCATATCCGCACAATGGAATATTATTCAGCTATTAAAAAAAGACAAAATAGTGTCCCTTACAGAAAAATGGAAGGCTTTTATGGGACTTATAGATAGTAAAGCAAGTCAAAATGACAAAGGCACATATTACATAGCAGAGAATTTAACAAAACAAAATACTTGTAAAAACTAGAGGACACTGGCAAATGAAGTGATGTTTCTGAGGTTAAGAGGTGGGGGATGGAGAAAGGGTCAAAGGAGTAAGGGATGGGGCAGGAAACAAAGTATTGTCCATGGGAGATGAGTAATCGTGATGTTTAACTACTAAGTCTTCAAACATTTAAGTCACAGGAGGATTTAATTTGCTTTAAAGTAGAATTGAATCAGTATTCTAAAGTCTAAAGTTTTTGGATTTTGAAATCTCAGAAAGTACATTCAAGAACAATTATTTTGAATGACAGCCAAAGATAAGAATGCAAGATGAACTATACAGTATTAACATTAACTAGTATAAAAAAGATCAAGGCAAAGGAGAAATACTTTTCTGAAATAACATTTCTCATGGAAACTTTGAACCATACTTATACAAGTAGCCAGAATAGTATAATGAAGTCTCTGGTGTCCATGATCCAGCTCCAATAATTATCCATTTACAGTCAATTTTAATTCACCTTCACCTCTGCCCGCTGTCCCCCACCACCTAATTTTGAGAGACAAAATCATTACATCTATAAAGATTTCAGGGAATCTCAAAATGATTATGCTGAGTAAAAGGGGCTAGACAAAAAGAATACATACTTTGTGATTTTATTTATTTAGATTCTAGAATATTCAAATGAATCTACATAGAAAGAAGTTAGATAACTAAATGGGGAAAAGGGTGGGAGAGGCAAGAGGGGGGAATTACAAAAGGACAGTGAGAAATTTGGGGAGGCGATGGATGAGTTCACTATCTAGATCACGGTGATGGTTTCACACGTGGGTACAGAAGCCAAGGGAAAAACGCACATTCCCGGGTTGAATCCACTGAGAAGAGACCTCTAGTGAAAACAAGATACACAAACAGATTTAGTTCCAGGATCACTAGAGAAAGAAATCCTGAGACAGATCCAACTACATGGAGGAATTTTCTGGATTATGAAAGTGTCATCTCAAAGCAACAGAGGAGCTTTGAGGAGCTGTAACTGAATAGCCTCTGGAGTTTAAGTTAGATCTCGACTTCACTTCTTTCAACAGGAAACCTAAGAGAGATATAGCTGACTAATTTATAAAGTGGTGCAGTAAGTTCTAGGCTTTTAAGGAAAACCAGAAGCTTTGTTTGAAGCAGAAATTTGATAATTTGACTATATAAACACGAAGCTCCACCATGAATTACAAAATGCACAAATAAGAAGTGGCAGAGGGCAAAGATAAAGTTGCCACACATTACAGAAAAAGGTTAACATTCTTAATTTACAAAAAAAAAAAAAGACAACTATTTGATAGAAAATTAAATCATGAACACAAAGAAACAAATGAAAAATGTTCTTATGTACAAATTGCCACTACAAAGTCAAAGCTGTTCTACCTCTTTGGTAATCAAAACTGCTAATAAAAGTAAAAATGACTCATCTTATTTTCACTCATCATATTGGAAAAGATAAAAAATTTGACAAAACCCCAAAATAGCAGGAATGTGGGAAAATTGAGATTCTAATGC